>NC_091131.1:168676727-169011727 GCF_040183065.1 Periplaneta americana
ATTTGAAAATTTGGAAAATTATTGAAAATTTTGAAAATTTTTTAAAATTTTCAAATTTTTTGGAATTTCGACGATTTTTGAAAATTTTTGAAATTCTTGCAATTTTTGAAAATTTTTGAAAATTTTGATATTTTTGAAAATTTAAAAAATATTTTGAAAATTTGGAATAATTTTTAACGTGTTTGAAATTTTTGAAAAATTCTTGAAAATTTTGAAATTTTGAAAATTTTGATATTGTTGAAAATTTTTGAAAAATGTTTGAAAGTTTTTGATTTTATGAAGATTTTTAAAATTTTTGAAAAGTGGAAATTTTTGATAATTTTGTAAATTTCTGAAATTTTTTTAATTTTTTGGAATTTCCACTTTTTGAAAATTTTTGAAATTTTTGAAATTTGACAATTTTTAAAAATTTAAATAATTTGATAATTCTAACAAATTCTTAAATTTCCTTCAATATCTGAATTTATTGTACTGCTAGTCGGTAGCGGCGAGCCTGCAGATGCAACCCATAGGATGTTGTGGCTGACGTGTAGCCTCGAGCCGATAGCGGTGCTGCCAGTATTGAAAATAATTGAAATTTTTGAGGAATTTAGAAAATGTTAAAAAATTTTCAGATTTTTTGAATTTCGACATATATTTAAAATTTTTTGAAAATTTAGAAGAATTTTATTGTTTTTGAAATTCTTGAAGTTATTTTAAAATTTAGAAATTTTTGAAAATTTTGAAATTTGTGAAATTTTTGAAAATTTTGAAATTTTTTGGAACTTGGACGATTTTCGACAATTTTTTAATTTCTGAAAATTTTTAAAATTTTGAAATTTTTTAAAATTCTTTAAAATTTTGAAATTTTTTGGAATTTGGATGAATTTTTTAAAATTTTTGAAATTTTTTAAAATTTTGAAGTATTTGAAAATTTTTTAAAATTATGATATTTTTTAAATTTTGAAATTTTTTGGAATTTCGACGATTTTTGAAATTTTGACAAATTTTTTAAAATTTAAAAATGTTGATAACTAACAAATTCTTAAATTTCCTCTAATTATTGAACTTATTGTACTGCTAGTTGGTGAGGCGAGCCTGCAGATGCAACCTAGAGGTTGCCGTGGTTGACAGAAGTGTAGCCTGGAGCCTATCGGTGCTGCCAGAGAGAGTACAGGTAATAATTGAAATTGTTGAGGAATTTAGAAAAAGTTAGGAAATATGCAAAATTTTTATATTTTCGACAAAATTTTTAATTTTTTTGAAATATGGAAGATTTTTAACGTTTTTGAAATTTTTGAAAATTTTTGGAATTTTGAAAATTTTTGAATATTTGAATTTTTTGGTATTTCGACGTTTTTTGAATATTTTTTGAAATTTTTTTAAAATTTTTGAAAATTTTTCAAAATTTTGAAATTTTTCGAAAATTTTATGAAAATTTTGAAATTTATTGCAATTTCGACGATTTTTGAAAATTTTTGAAAATTTGAAATTTTTGAAAATTTTTGAAAATTTGAAATTTTTTGGAATTTCGCCGATTTTTGAAAATTTTGACAAATTTTTAAAATTTAAAAAATTTTGATATCTCTAACAAATTCTTAAATTTCCTTTAATTATTGAACTTATTGTACTGCTAGTTTGGTGCGACGAGCCTGCAGATGCAATCTAGAGGATGCTGTGGTTGACATGTGTAGCCTGGAGCCTATCGGTGCTGCCAGGGAGAGTATAGGAAATAATTGAAATTTTTGAGGAATTTAGAAGTCAGGAAATTTGCAGAATTTTTGGAATTTCGACAAAATTTTTAATTTTTTTTTTGAAAATTTGGAAAATATTTACGTATTTGAAAGTGTTTGAAAATTTTTGGAAATTTTGAAAATTTTTGAAAATTTTAAAATTTTTTGGAATTTCGACGATTTTTGAAAATTTTTGAAATTTTTTAAGTTTTTGTAAATTTTGGATTACTTTGAAAATTTTTGAATATTTTGAAGATTTTGAAGTTTTGAAATTTTTGAAAATTTCTGAAAATTTTGCATTTTTTGACGAATATTTTAAATTTATGAAAATTTTGAAGTTTTTGGAAATTTTTGAAAATTTTGAAAATTTTTGAAAATTTGGAATTTTTTGGAATTATGCCGATATTTGAAAATTTTGACAAATTTTTAAAAATTAAATAAATTATGATAACTAACAATTTCTTAAATTTCCTTTAATTATTGAACTTATTGTACTGCTAGTTTGGTGCGGCGAGCCTGCAGATGCAATCTAGAGGATGCCGTGGTTGACGTGTAGCCTGGAGCCTATCGGTGCTCTCAGGGAGAGTATAGGAAATAATTGAAATTTTTGAGGAATTTAGAAGTCAGGAAATTTGCAGAATTTTTGGAATTTCGACAAAATTTTTAATTTTTTTTTTGAAAATTTGGAAGAATATTTAACGCATTTGAAAGTGTTTCAAAATTTTGGAAATTTTGAAAATTTTTGAAACTTTTAAAATTTTTTGTAATATCGACGATTTTTGAATATTTTGAAATTTTTTAAGTTTTTGTAAATTTTGGATTAGTTTGAAAATTTTTGAATTTTTTGAAGATTTTGAAGTTTTGAAATTTTTCAAAATTTTTGAAAATTTGAAATTTTTTGGAATTTCGACGATTTTTGAAAATTTTGACAATTTTTTTTAAATTAAAAAATTTTGATAATCCTAACAAATTCTTAAATTTCCTTTAAATTTTGAAATTATTGTAGTGCTAGTTGGTCGGGGCGAGCCTGCAGATGCAACCCAGAGGATGCCGTGGCTGACATGTGTAGCTTCGAGCCTATCGGTGTTGACAGGGGGAGTATTGGAAATAATTGAAAATTTGAGGAATTTAGAAAATGTTAGGAAATTTTCAGAATGTTTGGAATTTCGACAAAATTTTAATTTTTTGAAAATTTGGAAGAATTTTTAACGTTTTTGATATTTTTGAAAATTTTTGAAATTTTGAAATTTTTTGGAATTTCGGCGATTTTTGAAAATTTTTGAAATTTTGAAAATTTTTTAATAAATTTGGATTTTTGAAAATTTTTGAAATATTTGAAGATTTTGAGAATTATTGAAAATTATGAAATTTTTTGAAAATTTTGAAATTTTTAGGAATTTGGATGATTTTTAAAATTTTTAAAATTTTTGAAAATTTTTTAAAATTATGATATTTTTCAAATTTTGAAATTTTTTGGAATTTAGACGATTTTTGAAAATTTTGACAAATTTTTAAAAATTTAAAAAATGTTGATAACTAACAAACTCTTAAATTTCCTCTAATTATTGAACTTATTGTACTTCTAGTTTGGTGAGGCGAGCCTGCAGATGCAACCTAGAGGTTGCCGTGGTTGACAGAGCCTATCGGTGCTGCCAGGGAGAGTACAGGAAATAATTGAAATTGTTGAGGAATTTAGAAAAAGTTAGGAAATATGCAGAATTTTTATAATAATCGACAAAATTTTTAATTTTTTTGAAAATTTGGAATGATTTTTAACGTTTTGAAATTTTTGAAAATTTTTGGAAATTTTGAAAATTTTTGAATATTTTGAATTTTTTGGTATTTCGACGTTTTTTGAAAATTTTTTGAAATTTTTAAAGTTTTGAAAATTTTTCAAAATTTTGAAATTTTTTTGAAAATTTTATGAAAATTTTGAAATTTATTGCAATTTCGACGATTTTTTGAAAATTTTTGAAAATTTTTACATTTTTGAAAATTTTTGAAAATTTTTTAATTTTTTAAAAATTTTTAAAATTTTTGAAAATCTTTAAGTTTTTGAAAATTTTGAAATTTTTGAAATTTTTGAAAATTTTGAAATTTTTGGAATTTCGCCGATTTTTGAAAATTTTGACAAATTTTTTAAAATTAAAAAATTTTGATATCTCTAACAAATTCTTAAATTTCCTTTAATTATTGAACTTATTGTACTGCTAGTTTGGTGCGGCGAGCCTGCAGATGCAATCTAGAGGATGCTGTGGTTGACATGTGTAGCCTGGAGCCTATCGGTGCTGCAGGGAGAGTATAGGAAATAATTGAAATTTTTGAGGAATTTAGAAGTCAGGAAATTTGCAGAATTTTTGGAATTTCGACAAAATTTTTAATTTTTTTTTTGAAAATTTGGAAGAATATTTAACGTATTTGAAAGTGTTTGAAAATTTTGGAAATTTGAAAATTTTTGAAAATTTAAAATTTTTTGGAATTTCGACGATTTTTGAAAATTTTTGAAATTTTTTAAGTTTTTGTAAATTTTGGATTACTTTGAAAATTTTTGAATATTTTGAAGTTTTGAAATTTTTGAAAATTTCTGAAAATTTTGAATTTTTTGAGAATATTTTAAATTTATGAAAATTTTGAAGTTTTGGAAATTTTGAAAATTTTGAAAATTTTTGAAAATTTGGAATTTTTTGGAATTACGCCGATATTTGAAAATTTTGACAAATTTTTAAAAATTAAATAAATTATGATAACTAACAATTTCTTAAATTTCCTTTAATTATTGAACTTATTGTACTGCTAGTTTGGTGCGGCGAGCCTGCAGATGCAATCTAGAGGATGCCGTGGTTGACATGTGTAGCTTCGAGCCTATCGGTGTTGCCAGGGGGAGTATTGGAAATAATTGAAATTTTTGAGGAATTTAGAAAATGTTAGGAAATTTTCAGAATGTTTGGAATTTGGACAAATTTTTAATTTTTTGAAAATTTGGAAGAATTTTTAACGTTTTTGATATTTTTGAAAATTTTTGAAAATTTTGAAATTTTTTGGAATTTCGACGATTTTTGAAAATTTTTGAAATTTTTGAAAATTTTTTAATAATTTTGGATTTTTTGAAAATTTTTGAAATGTTTGAAGATTTTGAAAATTATAAAAATTATGAAAATTTTTGAAAATTTTGAAATTTTTGGAATTTCGACGATTTTTTTAAATTTTTGAAATTTTTGAAAATTTTTTAATAATTTTGGATTTTTTGAAAATTTTTGAAATGTTTGAAGATTTTGAAAATTATTGAAAATTATGAAAATTTTTGAAAATTTTGAAATTTTTTGGAATTTCGACGATTTTTGATAATCTTTGAAATTTTTTAAATTTATGAAAATTTTTTAAAATTGGATTTTTTGAAAATTATTGAAATTTTTTAAAATTTGAAAATTTGGAAAATTATTGAAAATTTTGAAAATTTTTTAAAATTTTCAAATTTTTTGGAATTTCGACGATTTTTGAAAATTTTTGAAATTCTTGCAATTTTTGAAAATTTTTGAAAATTTTGATATTTTTGAAAATTTAAAAAATATTTTGAAAATTTGGAATAATTTTTAACGTGTTTGAAATTTTTGAAAAATTCTTGAAAATTTTGAAATTTTTGAAATTTTGATATTGTTGAAAATTTTTGAAAATGTTTGAAAGTTTTTGATTTTATGAAGATTTTTAAAATTTTTGAAAAGTGGAAATTTTTGATAATTTTGTAAATTTCTGAAATTTTTTTAATTTTTGGAATTTCCACTTTTTTGAAAATTTTTGAAATTTTTGAAATTTGACAATTTTTTAAAAATTTAAATAATTTGATAATTCTAACAAATTCTTAAATTTCCTTCAATATCTGAATTTATTGTACTGCTAGTCGGTAGCGGCGAGCCTGCAGATGCAACCCATAGGATGTTGTGGCTGACGTGTAGCCTCGAGCCGATAGCGGTGCTGCCAGTATTGAAAATAATTGAAATTTTTGAGGAATTTAGAAAATGTTAAAAAATTTTCAGAATTTTTGGAATTTCGACATATATTTAAAATTTTTTGAAAATTTAGAAGAATTTTTATTGTTTTTGAAATTCTTGAAGTTATTTTAAAATTTAGAAATTTTTGAAAATTTTGAAATTTGTGAAATTTTTGAAAATTTTGAAATTTTTTGGAACTTGGACGATTTTCGACAATTTTTTTAATTTCTGAAAATTTTTTAAAATTTTGAAATTTTTTAAAATTCTTTAAAATTTTGAAATTTTTTGGAATTTGGATGAATTTTTAAAATTTTTGAAATTTTTTAAAATTTTGAAGTATTTGAAAATTTTTTAAAATTATGATATTTTTTAAATTTTGAAATTTTTTGGAATTTCGACGATTTTTGAAAATTTTGACAAATTTTTTAAAATTTAAAAAATGTTGATAACTAACAAATTCTTAAATTTCCTCTAATTATTGAACTTATTGTACTGCTAGTTTGGTGAGGCGAGCCTGCAGATGCAACCTAGAGGTTGCCGTGGTTGACAGAAGTGTAGCCTGGAGCCTATCGGTGCTGCCAGAGAGAGTACAGGTAATAATTGAAATTGTTGAGGAATTTAGAAAAAGTTAGGAAATATGCAAAATTTTATATTTTCGACAAAATTTTTAATTTTTTTGAAAATATGGAAGATTTTTAACGTTTTTGAAATTTTTGAAAATTTTTGGAATTTTGAAAATTTTTGAATATTTTGAATTTTTTGGTATTTCGACGTTTTTTGAATATTTTTTGAAATTTTTTTAAAATTTTTGAAAATTTTCAAAATTTTGAAATTTTTCGAAAATTTTATGAAAATTTGAAATTTATTGCAATTTCGACGATTTTTGAAAATTTTTGAAAATTTGAAATTTTTGAAAATTTTTGAAAATTTTGAAATTTTTTGGAATTTCGCCGATTTTTGAAAATTTTGACAAATTTTTAAAATTTAAAAAATTTTGATATATCTCTAACAAATTCTTAAATTTCCTTTAATTATTGAACTTATTGTACTGCTAGTTTGGTGCGACGAGCCTGCAGATGCAATCTAGAGGATGCTGTGGTTGACATGTGTAGCCTGGAGCCTATCGGTGCTGCCAGGGAGAGTATAGGAAATAATTGAAATTTTTGAGGAATTTAGAAGTCAGGAAATTTGCAGAATTTTTGGAATTTCGACAAAATTTTTAATTTTTTTTTTGAAAATTTGGAAAATATTTAACGTATTTGAAAGTGTTTGAAAATTTTTGGAAATTTTGAAAATTTTTGAAAATTTTAAAATTTTTTGGAATTTCGACGATTTTTGAAAATTTTTGAAATTTTTTAAGTTTTTGTAAATTTTGGATTACTTTGAAATTTTTGAATATTTTGAAGATTTTGAAGTTTTGAAATTTTTGAAAATTTCTGAAAATTTTGCATTTTTTGAGAATATTTTAAATTTATGAAATTTTGAAGTTTTTGGAAATTTTGAAAATTTTGAAAATTTTTGAAAATTTGAATTTTTTGGAATTATGCCGATATTTGAAAATTTTGACAAATTTTTAAAAATTAAATAAATTATGATAACTAACAATTTCTTAAATTTCCTTTAATTATTGAACTTATTGTACTGCTAGTTTGGTGCGGCGAGCCTGCAGATGCAATCTAGAGGATGCCGTGGTTGACGTGTAGCCTGGAGCCTATCGGTGCTCTCAGGGAGAGTATAGGAAATAATTGAAATTTTTGAGGAATTTAGAAGTCAGGAAATTTGCAGAATTTTTGGAATTTCGACAAAATTTTTAATTTTTTTTTGAAAATTTGGAAGAATATTTAACGCATTTGAAAGTGTTTCAAAATTTTGGAAATTTTGAAAATTTTTGAAACTTTTAAAATTTTTTGTAATATCGACGATTTTTGAATATTTTTGAAATTTTTAAGTTTTTGTAAATTTTGGATTAGTTTGAAAAATTTTTGAATTTTTTGAAGATTTTGAAGTTTTGAAATTTTTCAAAATTTTTGAAATTTGAAATTTTTTGGAATTTCGACGATTTTTGAAAATTTTGACAATTTTTTTTAAATTTAAAAAATTTTGATAATCCTAACAAATTCTTAAATTTCCTTTAAATTTTGAAATTATTGTAGTGCTAGTTGGTCGGGGCGAGCCTGCAGATGCAACCCAGAGGATGCCGTGGCTGACATGTGTAGCTTCGAGCCTATCGGTGTTGACAGGGGGAGTATTGGAAATAATTGAAAATTTTGAGGAATTTAGAAAATGTTAGGAAATTTTCAGAATGTTTGGAATTTCGACAAAATTTTAATTTTTTGAAAATTTGGAAGAATTTTTAACGTTTTGATATTTTTGAAAATTTTGAAAATTTTGAAATTTTTTGGAATTTCGGCGATTTTTGAAAATTTTGAAATTTTTGAAAATTTTTTAATAAATTTGGATTTTTTGAAAATTTTTGAAATATTTGAAGATTTTGAGAATTATTGAAAATTATGAAATTTTTTGAAAATTTTGAATTTTTAGGAATTTGGATGATTTTTTAAAATTTTTAAAATTTTTGAAAATTTTTTAAAATTATCATATTTTTCAAATTTTGAAATTTTTTGGAATTTAGACGATTTTTGAAAATTTTGACAAATTTTTAAAAATTTAAAAAATGTTGATAACTAACAAACTCTTAAATTTCCTCTAATTATTGAACTTATTGTACTTCTAGTTTGGTGAGGCGAGCCTGCAGATGCAACCTAGAGGTTGCCGTGGTTGACAGAGCCTATCGGTGCTGCCAGGGAGAGTACAGGAAATAATTGAAATTGTTGAGGAATTTAGAAAAAGTTAGGAAATATGCAGAATTTTTATAATAATCGACAAAATTTTTAATTTTTTTGAAAATTTGGAATGATTTTTAACGTTTTTGAAATTTTTGAAAATTTTTGGAAATTTTGAAAATTTTTGAATATTTTGAATTTTTTGGTATTTCGACGTTTTTTGAAAATTTTTTGAAATTTTTTAAAGTTTTGAAAATTTTTCAAAATTTTGAAATTTTTTTGAAAATTTTATGAAATTTTGAAATTTATTGCAATTTCGACGATTTTTGAAAATTTTTGAAAATTTTTTACATTTTTGAAAATTTTTGAAAATTTTTTAATTTTTTAAAAATTTTTAAAATTTTTGAAAATCTTGAAGTTTTTGAAAATTTGAAATTTTTGAAAATTTTTAAAAATTTTGAAATTTTTTGGAATTTCGCCGATTTTTGAAAATTTTGACAAATTTTTTAAAATTTAAAAAATTTTGATATCTCTAACAAATTCTTAAATTTCCTTTAATTATTGAACTTATTGTACTGCTAGTTTGGTGCGGCGAGCCTGCAGATGCAATCTAGAGGATGCTGTGGTTGACATGTGTAGCCTGGAGCCTATCGGTGCTGCCAGGGAGAGTATAGGAAATAATTGAAATTTTTGAGGAATTTAGAAGTCAGGAAATTTGCAGAATTTTTGGAATTTCGACAAAATTTTTAATTTTTTTTTTGAAAATTTGGAAGAATATTTAACGTATTTGAAAGTGTTTGAAAATTTTTGGAAATTTTGAAAATTTTTGAAAATTTTAAAATTTTTTGGAATTTCGACGATTTTTGAAAATTTTTGAAATTTTTTAAGTTTTTGTAAATTTTGGATTACTTTGAAAATTTTTGAATATTTTGAAGTTTTGAAATTTTTGAAAATTTCTGAAAATTTGAATTTTTTGAGAATATTTTAAATTTATGAAAATTTTGAAGTTTTTGGAAATTTTTGAAAATTTTGAAAATTTTTGAAAATTTGGAATTTTTTGGAATTACGCCGATATTTGAAAATTTTGACAAATTTTTAAAAATTAAATAAATTATGATAACTAACAATTTCTTAAATTTCCTTTAATTATTGAACTTATTGTACTGCTAGTTTGGTGCGGCGAGCCTGCAGATGCAATCTAGAGGATGCCGTGGTTGACATGTGTAGCTTCGAGCCTATCGGTGTTGCCAGGGGGAGTATTGGAAATAATTGAAATTTTTGAGGAATTTAGAAAATGTTAGGAAATTTTCAGAATGTTTGGAATTTGGACAAATTTTTAATTTTTTGAAAATTTGGAAGAATTTTTAACGTTTTTGATATTTTTGAAAATTTTTGAAAATTTTGAAATTTTTTGGAATTTCGACGATTTTTGAAAATTTTTGAAATTTTTGAAAATTTTTAATAATTTTGGATTTTTTGAAAATTTTTGAAATGTTTGAAGATTTTGAAAATTATTAAAAATTATGAAAATTTTTGAAAATTTTGAAATTTTTGGAATTTCGACGATTTTTTTAAATTTTTGAAATTTTGAAAATTTTTTAATAATTTTGGATTTTTGAAAATTTTTGAAATGTTTGAAGATTTTGAAAATTATTGAAAATTATGAAAATTTTTGAAAATTTTGAAATTTTTTGGAATTTCGACGATTTTTGATAATCTTTGAAATTTTTTAAATTTATGAAAATTTTTTAAAATTGGATTTTTTGAAAATTATTGAAATTTTTAAAATTTGAAAATTTGGAAAATTATTGAAAATTTTGAAAATTTTTTAAAATTTTCAAATTTTTTGGAATTTCGACGATTTTTGAAAATTTTTGAAATTCTTGCAATTTTTGAAAATTTTTGAAAATTTTGATATTTTTGAAAATTTAAAAAATATTTTGAAAATTTGGAATAATTTTTAACGTGTTTGAAATTTTTGAAAAATTCTTGAAAATTTTGAAATTTTTGAAAATTTTGATATTGTTGAAATTTTTGAAAATGTTTGAAAGTTTTTGATTTTATGAAGATTTTTAAAATTTTTGAAAAGTGGAAATTTTTGATAATTTTGTAAATTTCTGAAATTTTTTTAATTTTTTGGAATTTCCACTTTTTTGAAAATTTTTGAAATTTTTGAAATTTGACAATTTTTAAAAATTTAAATAATTTGATAATTCTAACAAATTCTTAAATTTCCTTCAATATCTGAATTTATTGTACTGCTAGTCGGTAGCGGCGAGCCTGCAGATGCAACCCATAGGATGTTGTGGCTGACGTGTAGCCTCGAGCCGATAGCGGTGCTGCCAGTATTGAAAATAATTGAAATTTTTGAGGAATTTAGAAAATGTTAAAAAATTTTCAGAATTTTTGGAATTTCGACATATATTTAAAATTTTTTGAAAATTTAGAAGAATTTTTATTGTTTTTGAAATTCTTGAAGTTATTTTAAAATTTAGAAATTTTTGAAAATTTTGAAATTTGTGAAATTTTTGAAAATTTTGAAATTTTTTGGAACTTGGACGATTTTCGACAATTTTTTTAATTTCTGAAAATTTTTTAAAATTTTGAAATTTTTTAAAATTCTTTAAAATTTTGAAATTTTTTGGAATTTGGATGAATTTTTTAAAATTTTTGAAAATTTTTTAAAATTTTGAAGTATTTGAAAATTTTTTAAAATTATGATATTTTTTAAATTTTGAAATTTTTTGAATTTCGACGATTTTGAAAATTTTGACAAATTTTTAAAAATTTAAAAAATGTTGATAACTAACAAATTCTTAAATTTCCTCTAATTATTGAACTTATTGTACTGCTAGTTTGGTGAGGCGAGCCTGCAGATGCAACCTAGAGGTTGCCGTGGTTGACAGAAGTGTAGCCTGGAGCCTATCGGTGCTGCCAGAGAGAGTACAGGTAATAATTGAAATTGTTGAGGAATTTAGAAAAAGTTAGGAAATATGCAAAATTTTTATATTTTCGACAAAATTTTTAATTTTTTTGAAAATATGGAAGATTTTTAACGTTTTTGAAATTTTTGAAAATTTTTGGAATTTGAAAATTTTTGAATATTTTGAATTTTTTGGTATTTCGACGTTTTTTGAATATTTTTGAAATTTTTTTAAAATTTTTGAAAATTTTTCAAAATTTTGAAATTTTTCGAAAATTTTATGAAAATTTTGAAATTTATTGCAATTTCGACGATTTTTGAAAATTTTTGAAAATTTTGAAATTTTTGAAAATTTTTGAAAATTTTGAAATTTTTTGGAATTTCGCCGATTTTTGAAAATTTTGACAAATTTTTTAAAATTAAAAATTTTGATATCTCTAACAAATTCTTAAATTTCCTTTAATTATTGAACTTATTGTACTGCTAGTTTGGTGCGACGAGCCTGCAGATGCAATCTAGAGGATGCTGTGGTTGACATGTGTAGCCTGGAGCCTATCGGTGCTGCCAGGGAGAGTATAGGAAATAATTGAAATTTTTGAGGAATTTAGAAGTCAGGAAATTTGCAGAATTTTTGGAATTTCGACAAAATTTTTAATTTTTTTTTTGAAAATTTGGAAAATATTTAACGTATTTGAAAGTGTTTGAAAATTTTTGGAAATTTTGAAATTTTTGAAAATTTTAAAATTTTTTGGAATTTCGACGATTTTTGAAAATTTTTGAAATTTTTAAGTTTTTGTAAATTTTGGATTACTTTGAAAATTTTTGAATATTTTGAAGATTTTGAAGTTTTGAAATTTTTGAAAATTTCTGAAAATTTTGCATTTTTTGAGAATATTTTAAATTTATGAAAATTTTGAAGTTTTTGGAAATTTTTGAAAATTTTGAAAATTTTGAAAATTTGAATTTTTTGGAATTATGCCGATATTTGAAAATTTTGACAAATTTTTAAAAATTAAATAAATTATGATAACTAACAATTTCTTAAATTTCCTTTAATTATTGAACTTATTGTACTGCTAGTTTGGTGCGGCGAGCCTGCAGATGCAATCTAGAGGATGCCGTGGTTGACGTGTAGCCTGGAGCCTATCGGTGCTCTCAGGGAGAGTATAGGAAATAATTGAAATTTTTGAGGAATTTAGAAGTCAGGAAATTTGCAGAATTTTTGGAATTTCGACAAAATTTTTAATTTTTTTTTGAAAATTTGGAAGAATATTTAACGCATTTGAAAGTGTTTCAAAATTTGGAAATTTTGAAAATTTTTGAAACTTTTAAAATTTTTTGTAATATCGACGATTTTTGAATATTTTTGAAATTTTTTAAGTTTTTGTAAATTTGGATTAGTTTGAAAATTTTTGAATTTTTTGAAGATTTTGAAGTTTTGAAATTTTTCAAATTTTTGAAAATTTGAAATTTTTTGGAATTTCGACGATTTTTGAAAATTTTGACAATTTTTTTTAAATTTAAAAAATTTTGATAATCCTAACAAATTCTTAAATTTCCTTTAAATTTTGAAATTATTGTAGTGCTAGTTGGTCGGGGCGAGCCTGCAGATGCAACCCAGAGGATGCCGTGGCTGACATGTGTAGCTTCGAGCCTATCGGTGTTGACAGGGGGAGTATTGGAAATAATTGAAAATTTTGAGGAATTTAGAAAATGTTAGGAAATTTTCAGAATGTTTGGAATTTCGACAAAATTTTAATTTTTTGAAAATTTGAAGAATTTTTAACGTTTTTGATATTTTTGAAAATTTTTGAAAATTTTGAAATTTTTTGGAATTTCGGCGATTTTTGAAAATTTTGAAATTTTTGAAATTTTTTAATAAATTTGGATTTTTTGAAAATTTTTGAAATATTTGAAGATTTTGAGAATTATTGAAAATTATGAAATTTTTGAAATTTTGAAATTTTTAGGAATTTGGATGATTTTTAAAATTTTAAAATTTTTGAAAATTTTTTAAAATTATCATATTTTTCAAATTTTGAAATTTTTGGAATTTAGACGATTTTTGAAAATTTTGACAAATTTTTAAAAATTTAAAAAATGTTGATAACTAACAAACTCTTAAATTTCCTCTAATTATTGAACTTATTGTACTTCTAGTTTGGTGAGGCGAGCCTGCAGATGCAACCTAGAGGTTGCCGTGGTTGACAGAGCCTATCGGTGCTGCCAGGGAGAGTACAGGAAATAATTGAAATTGTTGAGGAATTTAGAAAAAGTTAGGAAATATGCAGAATTTTTATAATAATCGACAAAATTTTTAATTTTTTTGAAAATTTGAATGATTTTTAACGTTTTTGAAATTTTTGAAAATTTTTGGAAATTTTGAAATTTTTGAATATTTTGAATTTTTTGGTATTTCGACGTTTTTTGAAAATTTTTTGAAATTTTTTAAAGTTTTGAAAATTTTTCAAAATTTTGAAATTTTTTTGAAAATTTTATGAAAATTTTGAAATTTATTGCAATTTCGACGATTTTTGAAAATTTTTGAAAATTTTTTACATTTTTGAAAATTTTTGAAAATTTTTTAATTTTTTAAAAATTTTTAAAATTTTTGAAAATCTTGAAGTTTTTGAAAATTTTGAAATTTTTGAAAATTTTTGAAAATTTTGAAATTTTTTGGAATTTCGCCGATTTTTGAAAATTTTGACAAATTTTTTAAAATTTAAAAATTTTGATATCTCTAACAAATTCTTAAATTTCCTTTAATTATTGAACTTATTGTACTGCTAGTTTGGTGCGGCGAGCCTGCAGATGCAATCTAGAGGATGCTGTGGTTGACATGTGTAGCCTGGAGCCTATCGGTGCTGCCAGGGAGAGTATAGGAAATAATTGAAATTTTTGAGGAATTTAGAAGTCAGGAAATTTGCAGAATTTTTGGAATTTCGACAAAATTTTTAATTTTTTTTTTTGAAAATTTGGAAGAATATTTAACGTATTTGAAAGTGTTTGAAAATTTTTGGAAATTTTGAAAATTTTTGAAAATTTTAAAATTTTTTGGAATTTCGAGGATTTTTGAAAATTTTTTAAATTTTTTAAGTTTTTGTAAATTTTGGATTACTTTGAACATTTTTCAATATTTGGAAGATTTTGAAGTTTTGAAATTTTTGAAAATTTCTGAAAATTTTGCATTTTTTGAGAATATTTTAGATTTATGAAAATTTTGAAGTTTTTGGAAATTTTTGAAAATTTTGAAAATTTTTGAAAATTTGGAATTTTTTGGAATTATGCCGATATTTGAAAATTTGACAAATTTTTAAAAATTAAATAAATTATGATAACTAACAATTTCTTAAATTTCCTTTAATTATTGAAATTATTGTACTGCTAGTTTGGTGCGGCGAGCCTGCAGATGGAATCTTGAGGATGCCGTGGTTGACATGTGTAGCCTGGAGCCTATGGGTGCTCTCAGGGAGAGTATAGGAAATAATTGAAATTTTTGAGGAATTTAGAAGTCAGGAAATTTGCAGAATTTTTGGAATTTCGACAAAATTTTTAATTTTTTTTTTGAAAATTTGGAAGAATATTTAACGCACTTGAAAGCGTTTGAAAATTTTGGAAATTTTGAAAATTTTTGAAACTTTTAAAATTTTTTGTAATATCGACGATTTTTGAAAATTTTTGAAATTTTTTAAATTTTTTAAATTTTGGATTAGTTTGAAAATTTTTGAATTTTTTGAAGATTTTGAAGTTTTGAAATTTTTCAAAATTTTTGAAAATTTGAAATTTTTTGGAATTTCGACGATTTTTGAAAATTTTGACAATTTTTTTTAAATTTAAAAAAATTTGATAATCCTAACAAATTCTTAAATTTCCTTTAAATTTTGAAATTATTGTAGTGCTAGTTGGTCGGGGCGAGCCTGCAGATGCAACCCAGAGGATGCCGTGGCTGACATGTGTAGCATCAAGCCTATCGGTGTTGCCAGGTTGAGTATTGGAAATAATTGAAATATTTGAGGAATTTAGAAAATGTTAGGAAATTTTCAGAATGTTTGGAATTTCGACAAATTTTTAATTTTTTGAAAATTTGGAAGAATATTTAACGTTTTTTGATATTTTTGAAAATTTTTGAAAATTTTGAAATTTTTTGGAATTTCGCCGATTTTTGAAAATTTTTGAAATTTTTGAAAATTTTTTAATAATTTTGGATTTTTTGAAAATTTTTGAAATGTTTGAAGATTTTGAAAATTATTGAAAATTATCAAAATTTTTGAAAATTTTGAAATTTTTTGGAATTTAGACGATTTTTGATAATTTTTTAAATTTTTGAAATTTATGAAAATTTTTTAAAATTGGATTTTTTGAAAATTATTGAAATTTTTTAAAATTTGAAGATCTTGAAAATTATTGAAAATTTTGAAAGTTTTTTAAAATTATCAAATTTTTTGGAATTTCCACGGTTTTTGAAAATTTTTGAAATTTTTGCAATTTTTGAAAATTTTTGAAAATTTTGATATTTTTGAAAATTGTAAAAATATTCTGAAAATTTGGAATAATTTTTAACGTGTTTGAAATTTTTGAAAAATTCTTGAAAATTTTGATATTGTTGAAAATTTTTTAAAATATTTGAAAGTTTTTGATTTTATGAAGATTTTTAAAACTTTTGAAAATTGGAAATTTTTGATAATTTTGTAAATTTCTGAAATTTTTTTAATTTTTTGGAATTTCCACTTTTTTCAAAATTTTTGAAATTTTTGAAATTTGACAATTTTTTAAAAATTTAAAAAAATTTGGTAATTCTAACAAATTCTTAAATTTCCTTCAATATCTGAATTTATTGTACTGCTAGTTTTTGAAAATTTTGAAATTTTTTGGAATTTCGACGATTTTTGATAATCTTTGAAATTTTTGAAATTTATGAAATTTTTTTAAAATTGGATTTTTTGAAAATTATTGAAATTTTTTAAAATTTGAAGATTTTGAATATTATTGAAAATTTTGAAAATTTTTAAAATTTTCAAATTTTTTGGAATTTCGACGATTTTTGAAAATTTTTGAAATTTTTGCAATTTTTGAAAATTTTTGAAAATTTTGATATTTTTGAAAATTTAAAAAATATTTTGAAAATTTGGAATAATTTTTAACGTGTTTGAAATTTTTGAAAAATTCTTGAAAATTTTGAAATTTTTGAAAATTTTGATTTTGTTGAAAATTTTTGAAAATGTTTGAAAGTTTTTGATTTTATGAAGATTTTTAAAATTTTTGAAAATTGGAAATTTTTGATAATTTTGTAAATTTCTGAAATTTTTTTAATTATTTGGAATTTCCACTTTTTTGAAAATTTTTGAAATTTTTGAAATTTGACAATTTTTTAAAAATTTAAATAATTTGATAATTCTAACAAATTCTTAAATTTCCTTCAATATCTGAATTTATTGTACTGCTAGTCGGTAGCGGCGAGCCTGCAGATACAACCCATAGGATGCCGTGGCTGACGTGTAACCTCGAGCCGATAGCGGTGCTGCCAGTATTGAAAATAATTGAAATTTTTGAGGAATTTAGAAAATGTTAAAAAATTTTCAGAATTTTTGGAATTTCGACATATATTTAAAATTTTTTGAAAATTTAGAAGAATTTTTATTGTTTTTGAAATTCTTGAAGTTATTTTAAAATTTAGAAATTTTTGAAAATTTTGAAATTTGTGAAATTTTTTAAAATTTTGAAATTTTTTGGAACTTAGACGATTTTCGACAATTTTTTTAATTTCTGAAAATTTTTTAAAATTTTGAAATTTTTTAAAATTCTTTAAAATTTTGAAATTTTTAGGAATTTGGATGATTTTTTAAAATTTTGAAATTTTTGAAAATTTTGAAGTTTTTGAAAATTTTTTAAAATTATGATATTTTTTAAATTTTGAAATTTTTTGGAATTTCGACGATTTTTGAAAATTTTGACAAAATTTAAAAATTTAAAAAATGTTGATAACTAACAAATTCTTAAATTTCCTATAATTATTGAACTTATTGTACTGCTAGTTTGGTGAGGCGAGCCTGCAGATGCAACCTAGAGGTTGCCGTGGTTGACAAGTGTAGCCTGGAGCCTATCCGTGCTGCCAGGGAGAGTACAGGTAATAATTGAAATTGTTGAGGAATTTAGAAAAAGTTAGGAAATATGCAGAATTTTTATAATTTCGACAAAATTTTTAATTTTTTTGATAATTTGGAAGGATTTTTAACGTTTTTGAAATTTTTGAAAATTTTTGGAATTTTGAAAATTTTTTAATATTTTGAATTTTTTGGTATTTCGACGTTTTTTGAAAATTTTTTGAAAATTTTTAAAGTTTTGAAAATTTTTCAAAATTTTGAAATTTTTCGAAAATTTTATGAAAATTTTGAAATTTATTGCAATTTCGACGATTTTTGAAAATTTTTGAAAATATTTTACATTTTTGAAAATTTATGAAAATTTTTTTAATTTTTAAAAAATTTTTTAAATTTTTGAAAATTTTGAAGGTTTTGAAAATTTTTAAAAATTTTGAAATTTTTGAAAATTTTTGAAAATTTTGAAATTTTTTGGAATTTCGACGATTTTTGAAAATTTTGACAAATTTTTTAAAATTTAAAAAATTTTGATATCTCTAACAAATTCTTAAATTTCCTTTAATTATTGAACTTATTGTACTGCTAGTTTGGTGCGGCGAGCCTGCAGATGCAATCTAGAGGATGCTGTGGTTGACATGTGTAGCCTGGAGCCTATGGGTGCTGCCAGGGAGAGTATAGGAAATAATTGAAATTTTTGAGGAATTTAGAAGTCAGGAAATTTGCAGAATTTTTGGAATTTCGACAAAATTTTTAATTTTTTTTTTTTGAAAATTTGGAAGAATATTTAACGTATTTGAAAGTGTTTGAAAATTTTTGGAAATTTTGAAAATTTTTGAAAATTTTAAAATTTTTTGGAAAATCGACGATTTTTGAAAATTTTTGAAATTTTTTAAGTTTTTGTAAATTTTGGATTACTTTGAAAATTTTTGAATATTTTGAAGATTTTGAAGTTTTGAAATTTTAGAAAATTTCTGATAATTTTGCATTTATTGAGAATATTTTAAATTTATGAAAATTTAGAAGTTTTTGGAAATTTTTGAAAATTTTGAAAATTTTTGAAAATTTGGAATTTTTTGGAATTATGCCGATATTTGAAAATTTTGACAAATTTTTAAAAATTAAATAAATTATGATAACTAACAATTTCTTAAATTTCCTTTAATTATTGAACTTATTGTACTGCTAGTTTGGTGCGGCGAGCCTGCAGATGCAATCTAGAGGATGCCGTGGTTGACGTGTAGCCTGGAGCCTATCGGTGCTCTCAGGGAGAGTATAGGAAATAATTGAAATTTTTGAGGAATTTAGAAGTCAGGAAATTTGCAGAATTTTTGGAATTTCGACAAAATTTTTAATTTTTTTTTTGAAAATTTGGAAGAATATTTAACGCATTTGAAAGTGTTTCAAAATTTTGGAAATTTTGAAAATTTTTGAAACTTTTAAAATTTTTTGTAATATCGACGATTTTTGAATATTTTTGAAATTTTTTAAGTTTTTGTAAATTTTGGATTAGTTTGAAAATTTTTGAATTTTTTGAAGATTTTGAAGTTTTGAAATTTTTCAAAATTTTTGAAAATTTGAAATTTTTTGGAATTTCGACGATTTTTGAAAATTTTGACAATTTTTTTTAAATTTAAAAAATTTTGATAATCCTAACAAATTCTTAAATTTCCTTTAAATTTTGAAATTATTGTAGTGCTAGTTGGTCGGGGCGAGCCTGCAGATGCAACCCAGAGGATGCCGTGGCTGACATGTGTAGCTTCGAGCCTATCGGTGTTGACAGGGGGAGTATTGGAAATAATTGAAAATTTTGAGGAATTTAGAAAATGTTAGGAAATTTTCAGAATGTTTGGAATTTCGACAAAATTTTAATTTTTTGAAAATTTGGAAGAATTTTTAACGTTTTTGATATTTTTGAAAATTTTTGAAAATTTTGAAATTTTTTGGAATTTCGGCGATTTTTGAAAATTTTTGAAATTTTTGAAAATTTTTTAATAAATTTGGATTTTTTGAAAATTTTTGAAATATTTGAAGATTTTGAGAATTATTGAAAATTATGAAATTTTTTGAAAATTTTGAAATTTTTAGGAATTTGGATGATTTTTTAAAATTTTTAAAATTTTTGAAAATTTTTTAAAATTATCATATTTTTCAAATTTTGAAATTTTTTGGAATTTAGACGATTTTTGAAAATTTTGACAAATTTTTAAAAATTTAAAAAATGTTGATAACTAACAAACTCTTAAATTTCCTCTAATTATTGAACTTATTGTACTTCTAGTTTGGTGAGGCGAGCCTGCAGATGCAACCTAGAGGTTGCCGTGGTTGACAGAGCCTATCGGTGCTGCCAGGGAGAGTACAGGAAATAATTGAAATTGTTGAGGAATTTAGAAAAAGTTAGGAAATATGCAGAATTTTTATAATAATCGACAAAATTTTTAATTTTTTTGAAAATTTGGAATGATTTTTAACGTTTTTGAAATTTTTGAAAATTTTTGGAAATTTTGAAAATTTTTGAATATTTTGAATTTTTTGGTATTTCGACGTTTTTTGAAAATTTTTTGAAATTTTTTAAAGTTTTGAAAATTTTTCAAAATTTTGAAATTTTTTTGAAAATTTTATGAAAATTTTGAAATTTATTGCAATTTCGACGATTTTTGAAAATTTTTGAAAATTTTTTACATTTTTGAAAATTTTTGAAAATTTTTTAATTTTTTAAAAATTTTTAAAATTTTTGAAAATCTTGAAGTTTTTGAAAATTTTGAAATTTTTGAAAATTTTTGAAAATTTTGAAATTTTTTGGAATTTCGCCGATTTTTGAAAATTTTGACAAATTTTTTAAAATTTAAAAAATTTTGATATCTCTAACAAATTCTTAAATTTCCTTTAATTATTGAACTTATTGTACTGCTAGTTTGGTGCGGCGAGCCTGCAGATGCAATCTAGAGGATGCTGTGGTTGACATGTGTAGCCTGGAGCCTATCGGTGCTGCCAGGGAGAGTATAGGAAATAATTGAAATTTTTGAGGAATTTAGAAGTCAGGAAATTTGCAGAATTTTTGGAATTTCGACAAAATTTTTAATTTTTTTTTTTGAAAATTTGGAAGAATATTTAACGTATTTGAAAGTGTTTGAAAATTTTTGGAAATTTTGAAAATTTTTGAAAATTTTAAAATTTTTTGGAATTTCGAGGATTTTTGAAAATTTTTTAAATTTTTTAAGTTTTTGTAAATTTTGGATTACTTTGAACATTTTTCAATATTTGGAAGATTTTGAAGTTTTGAAATTTTTGAAAATTTCTGAAAATTTTGCATTTTTTGAGAATATTTTAGATTTATGAAAATTTTGAAGTTTTTGGAAATTTTTGAAAATTTTGAAAATTTTTGAAAATTTGGAATTTTTTGGAATTATGCCGATATTTGAAAATTTTGACAAATTTTTAAAAATTAAATAAATTATGATAACTAACAATTTCTTAAATTTCCTTTAATTATTGAAATTATTGTACTGCTAGTTTGGTGCGGCGAGCCTGCAGATGGAATCTTGAGGATGCCGTGGTTGACATGTGTAGCCTGGAGCCTATGGGTGCTCTCAGGGAGAGTATAGGAAATAATTGAAATTTTTGAGGAATTTAGAAGTCAGGAAATTTGCAGAATTTTTGGAATTTCGACAAAATTTTTAATTTTTTTTTTGAAAATTTGGAAGAATATTTAACGCACTTGAAAGCGTTTGAAAATTTTGGAAATTTTGAAAATTTTTGAAACTTTTAAAATTTTTTGTAATATCGACGATTTTTGAAAATTTTTGAAATTTTTTAAATTTTTTAAATTTTGGATTAGTTTGAAAATTTTTGAATTTTTTGAAGATTTTGAAGTTTTGAAATTTTTCAAAATTTTTGAAAATTTGAAATTTTTTGGAATTTCGACGATTTTTGAAAATTTTGACAATTTTTTTTAAATTTAAAAAAATTTGATAATCCTAACAAATTCTTAAATTTCCTTTAAATTTTGAAATTATTGTAGTGCTAGTTGGTCGGGGCGAGCCTGCAGATGCAACCCAGAGGATGCCGTGGCTGACATGTGTAGCATCAAGCCTATCGGTGTTGCCAGGTTGAGTATTGGAAATAATTGAAATATTTGAGGAATTTAGAAAATGTTAGGAAATTTTCAGAATGTTTGGAATTTCGACAAATTTTTAATTTTTTGAAAATTTGGAAGAATATTTAACGTTTTTTGATATTTTTGAAAATTTTTGAAAATTTTGAAATTTTTTGGAATTTCGCCGATTTTTGAAAATTTTTGAAATTTTTGAAAATTTTTTAATAATTTTGGATTTTTTGAAAATTTTTGAAATGTTTGAAGATTTTGAAAATTATTGAAAATTATCAAAATTTTTGAAAATTTTGAAATTTTTTGGAATTTAGACGATTTTTGATAATTTTTTAAATTTTTGAAATTTATGAAAATTTTTTAAAATTGGATTTTTTGAAAATTATTGAAATTTTTTAAAATTTGAAGATCTTGAAAATTATTGAAAATTTTGAAAGTTTTTTAAAATTATCAAATTTTTTGGAATTTCCACGGTTTTTGAAAATTTTTGAAATTTTTGCAATTTTTGAAAATTTTTGAAAATTTTGATATTTTTGAAAATTGTAAAAATATTCTGAAAATTTGGAATAATTTTTAACGTGTTTGAAATTTTTGAAAAATTCTTGAAAATTTTGATATTGTTGAAAATTTTTTAAAATATTTGAAAGTTTTTGATTTTATGAAGATTTTTAAAACTTTTGAAAATTGGAAATTTTTGATAATTTTGTAAATTTCTGAAATTTTTTTAATTTTTTGGAATTTCCACTTTTTTCAAAATTTTTGAAATTTTTGAAATTTGACAATTTTTTAAAAATTTAAAAAAATTTGGTAATTCTAACAAATTCTTAAATTTCCTTCAATATCTGAATTTATTGTACTGCTAGTTTTTGAAAATTTTGAAATTTTTTGGAATTTCGACGATTTTTGATAATCTTTGAAATTTTTGAAATTTATGAAATTTTTTTAAAATTGGATTTTTTGAAAATTATTGAAATTTTTTAAAATTTGAAGATTTTGAATATTATTGAAAATTTTGAAAATTTTTTAAAATTTTCAAATTTTTTGGAATTTCGACGATTTTTGAAAATTTTTGAAATTTTTGCAATTTTTGAAAATTTTTGAAAATTTTGATATTTTTGAAAATTTAAAAAATATTTTGAAAATTTGGAATAATTTTTAACGTGTTTGAAATTTTTGAAAAATTCTTGAAAATTTTGAAATTTTTGAAAATTTTGATTTTGTTGAAAATTTTTGAAAATGTTTGAAAGTTTTTGATTTTATGAAGATTTTTAAAATTTTTGAAAATTGGAAATTTTTGATAATTTTGTAAATTTCTGAAATTTTTTTAATTATTTGGAATTTCCACTTTTTTGAAAATTTTTGAAATTTTTGAAATTTGACAATTTTTTAAAAATTTAAATAATTTGATAATTCTAACAAATTCTTAAATTTCCTTCAATATCTGAATTTATTGTACTGCTAGTCGGTAGCGGCGAGCCTGCAGATACAACCCATAGGATGCCGTGGCTGACGTGTAACCTCGAGCCGATAGCGGTGCTGCCAGTATTGAAAATAATTGAAATTTTTGAGGAATTTAGAAAATGTTAAAAAATTTTCAGAATTTTTGGAATTTCGACATATATTTAAAATTTTTTGAAAATTTAGAAGAATTTTTATTGTTTTTGAAATTCTTGAAGTTATTTTAAAATTTAGAAATTTTTGAAAATTTTGAAATTTGTGAAATTTTTTAAAATTTTGAAATTTTTTGGAACTTAGACGATTTTCGACAATTTTTTTAATTTCTGAAAATTTTTTAAAATTTTGAAATTTTTTAAAATTCTTTAAAATTTTGAAATTTTTAGGAATTTGGATGATTTTTTAAAATTTTTGAAATTTTTGAAAATTTTGAAGTTTTTGAAAATTTTTTAAAATTATGATATTTTTTAAATTTTGAAATTTTTTGGAATTTCGACGATTTTTGAAAATTTTGACAAAATTTAAAAATTTAAAAAATGTTGATAACTAACAAATTCTTAAATTTCCTATAATTATTGAACTTATTGTACTGCTAGTTTGGTGAGGCGAGCCTGCAGATGCAACCTAGAGGTTGCCGTGGTTGACAAGTGTAGCCTGGAGCCTATCCGTGCTGCCAGGGAGAGTACAGGTAATAATTGAAATTGTTGAGGAATTTAGAAAAAGTTAGGAAATATGCAGAATTTTTATAATTTCGACAAAATTTTTAATTTTTTTGATAATTTGGAAGGATTTTTAACGTTTTTGAAATTTTTGAAAATTTTTGGAATTTTGAAAATTTTTTAATATTTTGAATTTTTTGGTATTTCGACGTTTTTTGAAAATTTTTTGAAAATTTTTAAAGTTTTGAAAATTTTTCAAAATTTTGAAATTTTTCGAAAATTTTATGAAAATTTTGAAATTTATTGCAATTTCGACGATTTTTGAAAATTTTTGAAAATATTTTACATTTTTGAAAATTTATGAAAATTTTTTTAATTTTTAAAAAATTTTTTAAATTTTTGAAAATTTTGAAGGTTTTGAAAATTTTTAAAAATTTTGAAATTTTTGAAAATTTTTGAAAATTTTGAAATTTTTTGGAATTTCGACGATTTTTGAAAATTTTGACAAATTTTTTAAAATTTAAAAAATTTTGATATCTCTAACAAATTCTTAAATTTCCTTTAATTATTGAACTTATTGTACTGCTAGTTTGGTGCGGCGAGCCTGCAGATGCAATCTAGAGGATGCTGTGGTTGACATGTGTAGCCTGGAGCCTATGGGTGCTGCCAGGGAGAGTATAGGAAATAATTGAAATTTTTGAGGAATTTAGAAGTCAGGAAATTTGCAGAATTTTTGGAATTTCGACAAAATTTTTAATTTTTTTTTTTTGAAAATTTGGAAGAATATTTAACGTATTTGAAAGTGTTTGAAAATTTTTGGAAATTTTGAAAATTTTTGAAAATTTTAAAATTTTTTGGAAAATCGACGATTTTTGAAAATTTTTGAAATTTTTTAAGTTTTTGTAAATTTTGGATTACTTTGAAAATTTTTGAATATTTTGAAGATTTTGAAGTTTTGAAATTTTAGAAAATTTCTGATAATTTTGCATTTATTGAGAATATTTTAAATTTATGAAAATTTAGAAGTTTTTGGAAATTTTTGAAAATTTTGAAAATTTTTGAAAATTTGGAATTTTTTGGAATTATGCCGATATTTGAAAATTTTGACAAATTTTTAAAAATTAAATAAATTATGATAACTAACAATTTCTTAAATTTCCTTTAATTATTGAACTTTTTGTACTGCTAGTTTGTTGCGGCGAGCCTGCAGATGGAATCTAGAGAATGCCGTGGTTGACATGTGTAGCCTGGAGCCTTTCGGTGCTCTCAGGGAGAGTATAGGAAATAATTGAAATTTTTGAGGAATTTAGAAGTCAGGAAATTTGCAGAATTTTTGGAATTTCGACAAAAGTTTTAATTTTTTTTTGAAAATTTGGAAGAATATTTAACGCATTTGAAAGAGTTTGAAAATTTTGGAAATTTTGAAAATTTTTGAAACTTTTAAAATTTTTTGTAATATCGACGATTTTTGAAATTTTTTGAAATTTTTTAAGTTTTTTAATTTTGGATTAGTTTGAAAATTTTTGAATTTTTTGAAGATTTTGAAGATTTGAAATTTTTCAAAATTTTTGAAAATTTGAAATTTTTTGGAATTTCGACGATTTTTGAAAATCTTGACAATTTTTTTTAAATTTAAAAAAATTTGATAATCCTAACAAATTCTTAAATTTCCTTTAAATTTTGAAATTATTGTAGTGCTAGTTGGTCGGGGCGAGCCTGCAGATGCAACCCAGAGGATGCCGTGGCTGACATGTGTAGCATCAAGCCTATCGGTGTTGCCAGGGGGAGTATTGGAAATAATTGAAATTTTTGAGGAATTTAGAAAATGTTAGGAAATTTTCAGAATGTTTGGAATTTCGACAAATATTTAATTTTTTGAAAATTTGGAAGAATTTTTAACGTTTTTGTTATTTTTGAAAATTTTTGAAAATTTTGAAATTTTTTGGAATTTCGACGATTTTTTAAATTTTTGAAATTTTTGAAAATTTTTTAATAATTTTGGATTTTTTGAAAATTTTTGAAATGTTTGAAGATTTTGAAAATTATTGTAAATTATGAAAATTTTTGAAAATTTTGAAATTTTTTGGAATTTCGACGATTTTTGATAATTTTTTAAATTTTTGAAATTTATGAAAATTTTTTAAAATTGGATTTTTTGAAAATTATTGAAATTTTTTAAAATTTGAAGATCTTGAAAAAATTATTAAAAATTTTGAAAATTTTTTAAAATTTTCAAATTTTTTGGAATTTCGACGATTTTTGAAAATTTTTGAAATTCTTGCAATTTTTGAAAATTTTTGAAAATTTTGATATTTTTGAAAATTTAAAAAATATTTTGAAAATTTGGAATAATTTTTAACGTGTTTGAAATTTTTGAAAAATTCTTGAAAATTTTGAAATTTTTGAAAATTTTGATATTGTTGAAAATTTTTGAAAATGTTTGAAAGTTTTTGATTTTATGAAGATTTTTAAAATTTTTGAAAATTGGAAATTTTTGATAATTTTGAAAATTTCTGTAATTTTTTTAATTTTTTGGAATTTCCACTTTTTGAAAATTTTTGAAATTTTTGAAATTTGACAATTTTTTAAAAATTTAAAAAAATTTGATAATTTTAACAAATTCTTAAATTTCCTTCCATATCTGAATTTATTGTACTGCTAGTCGGTAGCGGCGAGCCTGCAGATGCAACCCATAGGATGCCGTAGCTGACGTGTAGCCTCGAGCCGATAGCGGTGCTGCCAGTATTGAAAATAATTGAAATTTTTTAGGAATTTAGAAAATGTTAGGAAATTATCAGAATTTTTGGAATTTCGACGAATATTTAAAATTTTTTGAAAATTTAGAAGAATTTTTATTGTTTTTGAAATTCTTGAAGTTATTTTAAAATTTAGAAATTTTTGAAAATTTTGAAATTTTTGAATATTTTTGAAAATTTTGAAATTTTTTGGAACTTGGACGATTTTCGACAATTTTTTCAATTACTGAAAATTTTTTAAAAATTTTGAAATTTTTTAAAATTCTTTAAAATTTTGAAATTTTTTGGAATTTGGATGATTATTTTTTAAAATTTTTGAAATTTTGAAAATTTTGAAGTTTTTGAAAATTTTTTAAAATGATGAAATTTTTTAAATTTTGAAATTTTTTGTAATTTCGACGATTTTTGAAAATTTTGACAAATTTTTAAAAATTTAAAAAATGTTGATAACTAACAAATTCTTAAATTACCTCTAACTATTGAACTTATTGTAGTGCTAGTTTGGTGAGGCGAGCCTGCAGATGCAACCTAATGTTGCCGTTGTTGACAGATGTGTAGCCTGGAGCCTATCGGTGCTGCCAGGGAGAGTACAGGAAATAATTGAAATTGTTGAGGAATTTAGAAAAAGTTAGGAAATATGCAGAATTTTTATAATTTCGACAAAATTTTTAATTTTTTTTTGAAAATTTGGAAGAATTTTTAACGTTTTTTAAATTTTTGAAAATTTTTGAATATTTTGAATTTTTTGGTATTTCGACGGTTTTTGAAAATTTTTTGAAATTTTTTACAGTTTTGAAAATTTTTCAAAATTTTGAAATTTTTCGAAAATTTTATGAAAATTTTGAAATTTATTGCAATTTCGACGATTTTTGAAAATTTTTGAAAATTTTTACATTTTTGAAAATTTTTGAAAATTTTTTAAATTTTTAAAAAATTTTTTAAATTTTTGAAAATTTTGAAGGTTTTGAAAATTTTTAAAAATTTTGAAATTTTTGAAAATTTTTGAAAATTTTGAAATTTTTTGGAATTTCGACGATTTTTGAAAATTTTGACAAATTTTTTAAAATTTAAAAAATTTTGATATCTCTAACAAATTCTTAAATTTCCTTTAATTATTGAACTTATTGTACTGCTAGTTTCGTGCGGCGAGCCTGCAGATGCAATCTAGAGGATGCTGTGGTTGACATGTGTAGCCTTGAGCCTATCGGTGCTGCCAGGGAGAGTATAGGAAATATTGAAATTTTTGAGGAATTTAGAAGTCAGGAAATTTGCAGAATTTTTGGAATATCGACAAAATTTTTAATTTTTTTTTTGAAAATTTGGAAGAATATTTAACGTTTTTGAAATTTTTGAAAATTTTTGAAAATTTTGTAGTTTTAAAAATTTTTGAAAATTTTGAAAATTTTTGAAAATTTTGAAATTTTTTGGAATTTCGACCATTTTTGAAAATTTTGACAGATTTTTAAAAATTAAAAAAAAATTATGACTTAAATTCTTAATTTCCTTTAATTATTGAACTTATTGTACTGCTAGTTAGGAGTGGCGAGCCTGCTGATGCAACCTAGAGAATGCCGTGGTTGACATGTGTAGCCTGGAGCCTATCGGTGCTGCCAGGGAGAGTATAGGAAATAATTGAAATTGTTGAGGTATATAGAAAAAGTTAGGAAATATGCAGAATTTTTGTAATTTCGACAAAATTTTTTATTTTTTTTTTGAAAATTTGGCAGAATTTTTAACGATTTGAAATTTTTGAAAATTTTTTGAAAATTTGAAAAATTTTGAATATTTTGAAATTTTTTTTAATTTCGACGTTTTTTGAAAATTTTTGAAAATTTGGAACATTTTTCCTATTTCGACGATTTTTGAAAATTTTTTAAATTTTTTAAATTTTTGAAAATTTTGGATTTTTAGAAAATTCTTTAAATTTTTTTATAATTATGAAGTTTTTGAAAATTTTTCAAAATGTTGATATTTTTTGGAATTTCGACGATATTTGAAAATTTTGACAAATTTTTTAAAATTTAATAAATTTTGATAATTCTAACAAATTCTTAATTTTCCTTTAATTATTGAACTTATTGTACTGCTAGTTTGGTCCGGCGAGCCTGCAGATGCAACCTATAGGATGCCGTGGCTAACAGATTTGTAGCCTCGAGCTTATCGGTGCTGCCACTGGGAGTATTCGAAATATTTGAATTTTTTGATGAATTTACAAAATGTTAGGAAATTTCCAGAATTTTTGTAATTTCGACAAATTTTTAAAATTTTTTGAAATTTTGGAAGAATTTTTAACGTTTTTGAAATTTTTGAAAATTTTCTAAAATTTTCGATTTTTTGAAAATTTTTGAAATTTTTTAAAATTTTGAAGTTTTTGAAAATTTTTGAAAATTTTGAAATTTTTTGGAATTTCTGCCATTTTTGAAAATTTTGACAGATTTTTAAAAATTAAAAAAAATTATAACTTAAATTCTTCAATTATTGAACTTATTGTACTGCTAATTTGTAGCGGCGAGCCTGCTGATGCATCCTAAGGAATACCGTGTTTGACAGATGAGAAGGCTGGAGCCTATCGATGCTGCCAGGGGAGTATAGGAAATAATTGAAATTTTTGAGGAATTTAGAAAAAGTTAGGAAATTTGCAGAATTATTTAAATTTCGACAAGATTTTTATTTTTTTTTGAAAATTTGGAAGATTTTTTAATGTTGTTGAAATTTTTTAAAATTTTTGAAAATTTTGAAATATTTTTGAATTTCGGCGGTTTTATAAAATTTTTGAAATTTTTTAAATTTTTGAAAATTTTTCAAAATTTTTGAAGTTTTTGAAAATTTTTCAAAATTTGAAATTTTCTGCAATTTCGACGATTTTTGAAAGACATTTAAATTTCTGAAATTTTTGAAAATGTTGGAAAATTTTGGATTTTTGAAAATTTTTTAAATTTTTGAAAATTTTTAAGTTTAGAAATTTTTGAAAATTTTTGAAAATTTTGAGATTTTTTGGAATTTGGACGATTTTTGAAAATATTGAAATTTTTGGATATTTTGAATTTTTTTGAAAATTTTCTAAATTATTTAAATATTTTGAAGTTTTTGAAAATTTTTGAAAATTTTGCAAATTTTTGAAAATTTTGAAATTTTTGGGATTTCGACGATTTTTGAAAATTTTCAGGAATTTTTAAAAATTTAAAAAATTTTGATAATTTTAACAAATTCTTAAAATTTCCTTCAATTTTTGAACTTATTGTAGTGCTAGTTGGTAGAGGCGAGCCTGCTGATGCAACGCAGAGGATGCTGTGGCTGACATGTATAGCAGGGAGCCTATCGTTGCAGCCAGGGGGAGTATTGGAAATCATTGAAATTTTTGAGGAATTTGCAAAATGTTAGCAAATTTTCAGAATTTTTGGAATTTCGACAAATTTTTAAAGTTTGTTGAAAATATGGAAGAATTTTTAAAGTTTTTGAAATTTTTTTGGAATTTTGACGTTTTTTTAAAGTTTTAAAATTTTTTAAATTTTTAAAATTTTTCAAAATTTTGAAATTTTTTGGAATTTCGGCGATTTTTTTTAAATTTTTGAAATTTTTTAAATTTTTGAAATTTTTTGCAATTTCGACGATTTTTGAGTTTTTTAAATTTCCGAAATTTTTGAAAATGTTTGAAAATTTTGCATTTTTGAAAATTTTTTAAATTTTTGAAAATTTGTAAGATTTTGAAAATTTCTCAAATTTTTGAAAATTATTGAAAATTTTGAAAATTTTTGAAAATTTTGAAATATCTGAAAATTTTTGTAAATTTTGAAATTTTTTGGAATTTGGACTTTTTCAAAATTTTTGAAATTTTTTAAAATTTTGAAAATTTTTCAAAATTTTGATGTTTTTGAAAATTTTAAAAAAATATGATTTTTTTTGGAATTTAGACGATTTTTGAAAATTTTGAAATGTTTGGAAATTTTGAATTTTTTTAAAAATTTTTGAATTTTTTGATAATTTTGAAATTTTTGAAAATTTTTGAAAATTTTGCAAATTTTTGAAAATTTTAAAATTTTTGAAAATTTTTTGGACGATTTTTTAAAATCTTTGAAATTTTTTAATGTTATAAAATTTTTCAAAATTTTGAAATTTTTGAAAATTTTGAAATTTTTTGGGAATTGGACGATTTTTTTAAATTTTTTAAATTTCTGAAAATTTTGGATATTTTGAAAATTTTGAATATTTTGAACATTTTTTAAATTTTTGAAAATTTTGAAGTTTTTGAAAATTTTTTAAAATTTTGAAAATTTTTGAAAATTTTGAAATTTTTTGGAATTTCGACGATTTTTGAAAATTTTGACAAGTTTTTTTTTAATTTAAAAAATTTTAATAACCAACAAATTCTTAAATTTCCCTTAATTATTGCCCTTATTTTACTGCTAGCTTGGACTGGCGAGCCTGCAGATGCAACCCAGAGGATGCCGTGGTTGACATGTGTAGCATGGAGCCTACCGGTGCTGACTGGGATTATAAGAAATAATTGAAATTTTTGAGGAATTTAGAAAAAGTTGGGGAATTTTCAGAATTTTTGGAATTTTGATACATTTTTTTTTTGAAAATTTGGAAGAATATTTAACGCATTTGAAAGAGTTTGAAAATTTTGGAAATTTTGAAAATTTTTGAAACTTTTAAAATTTTTTGTAATATCGACGATTTTTGAAATTTTTTGAAATTTTTTAAGTTTTTTAATTTTGGATTAGTTTGAAAATTTTTGAATTTTTTGAAGATTTTGAAGATTTGAAATTTTTCAAAATTTTTGAAAATTTGAAATTTTTTGGAATTTCGACGATTTTTGAAAATCTTGACAATTTTTTTTAAATTTAAAAAAATTTGATAATCCTAACAAATTCTTAAATTTCCTTTAAATTTTGAAATTATTGTAGTGCTAGTTGGTCGGGGCGAGCCTGCAGATGCAACCCAGAGGATGCCGTGGCTGACATGTGTAGCATCAAGCCTATCGGTGTTGCCAGGGGGAGTATTGGAAATAATTGAAATTTTTGAGGAATTTAGAAAATGTTAGGAAATTTTCAGAATGTTTGGAATTTCGACAAATATTTAATTTTTTGAAAATTTGGAAGAATTTTTAACGTTTTTGTTATTTTTGAAAATTTTTGAAAATTTTGAAATTTTTTGGAATTTCGACGATTTTTTAAATTTTTGAAATTTTTGAAAATTTTTTAATAATTTTGGATTTTTTGAAAATTTTTGAAATGTTTGAAGATTTTGAAAATTATTGTAAATTATGAAAATTTTTGAAAATTTTGAAATTTTTTGGAATTTCGACGATTTTTGATAATTTTTTAAATTTTTGAAATTTATGAAAATTTTTTAAAATTGGATTTTTTGAAAATTATTGAAATTTTTTAAAATTTGAAGATCTTGAAAATTATTGAAAATTTTGAAAATTTTTTAAAATTTTCAAATTTTTTGGAATTTCGACGATTTTTGAAAATTTTTGAAATTCTTGCAATTTTTGAAAATTTTTGAAAATTTTGATATTTTTGAAAATTTAAAAAATATTTTGAAAATTTGGAATAATTTTTAACGTGTTTGAAATTTTTGAAAAATTCTTGAAAATTTTGAAATTTTTGAAAATTTTGATATTGTTGAAAATTTTTGAAAATGTTTGAAAGTTTTTGATTTTATGAAGATTTTTAAAATTTTTGAAAATTGGAAATTTTTGATAATTTTGAAAATTTCTGTAATTTTTTTAATTTTTTGGAATTTCCACTTTTTTGAAAATTTTTGAAATTTTTGAAATTTGACAATTTTTTAAAAATTTAAAAAAATTTGATAATTTTAACAAATTCTTAAATTTCCTTCAATATCTGAATTTATTGTACTGCTAGTCGGTAGCGGCGAGCCTGCAGATGCAACCCATAGGATGCCGTAGCTGACGTGTAGCCTCGAGCCGATAGCGGTGCTGCCAGTATTGAAAATAATTGAAATTTTTTAGGAATTTAGAAAATGTTAGGAAATTATCAGAATTTTTGGAATTTCGACGAATATTTAAAATTTTTTGAAAATTTAGAAGAATTTTTATTGTTTTTGAAATTCTTGAAGTTATTTTAAAATTTAGAAATTTTTGAAAATTTTGAAATTTTTGAATATTTTTGAAAATTTTGAAATTTTTTGGAACTTGGACGATTTTCGACAATTTTTTCAATTACTGAAAATTTTTTAAAATTTTGAAATTTTTTAAAATTCTTTAAAATTTTGAAATTTTTTGGAATTTGGATGATTATTTTTTAAAATTTTTGAAATTTTGAAAATTTTGAAGTTTTTGAAAATTTTTTAAAATGATGAAATTTTTTAAATTTTGAAATTTTTTGTAATTTCGACGATTTTTGAAAATTTTGACAAATTTTTAAAAATTTAAAAAATGTTGATAACTAACAAATTCTTAAATTACCTCTAACTATTGAACTTATTGTAGTGCTAGTTTGGTGAGGCGAGCCTGCAGATGCAACCTAATGTTGCCGTTGTTGACAGATGTGTAGCCTGGAGCCTATCGGTGCTGCCAGGGAGAGTACAGGAAATAATTGAAATTGTTGAGGAATTTAGAAAAAGTTAGGAAATATGCAGAATTTTTATAATTTCGACAAAATTTTTAATTTTTTTTTGAAAATTTGGAAGAATTTTTAACGTTTTTTAAATTTTTGAAAATTTTTGAATATTTTGAATTTTTTGGTATTTCGACGGTTTTTGAAAATTTTTTGAAATTTTTTACAGTTTTGAAAATTTTTCAAAATTTTGAAATTTTTCGAAAATTTTATGAAAATTTTGAAATTTATTGCAATTTCGACGATTTTTGAAAATTTTTGAAAATTTTTACATTTTTGAAAATTTTTGAAAATTTTTTAAATTTTTAAAAAATTTTTTAAATTTTTGAAAATTTTGAAGGTTTTGAAAATTTTTAAAAATTTTGAAATTTTTGAAAATTTTTGAAAATTTTGAAATTTTTTGGAATTTCGACGATTTTTGAAAATTTTGACAAATTTTTTAAAATTTAAAAAATTTTGATATCTCTAACAAATTCTTAAATTTCCTTTAATTATTGAACTTATTGTACTGCTAGTTTCGTGCGGCGAGCCTGCAGATGCAATCTAGAGGATGCTGTGGTTGACATGTGTAGCCTTGAGCCTATCGGTGCTGCCAGGGAGAGTATAGGAAATATTGAAATTTTTGAGGAATTTAGAAGTCAGGAAATTTGCAGAATTTTTGGAATATCGACAAAATTTTTAATTTTTTTTTTGAAAATTTGGAAGAATATTTAACGTTTTTGAAATTTTTGAAAATTTTTGAAAATTTTGTAGTTTTAAAAATTTTTGAAAATTTTGAAAATTTTTGAAAATTTTGAAATTTTTTGGAATTTCGACCATTTTTGAAAATTTTGACAGATTTTTAAAAATTAAAAAAAAATTATAACTTAAATTCTTAATTTCCTTTAATTATTGAACTTATTGTACTGCTAGTTAGGAGTGGCGAGCCTGCTGATGCAACCTAGAGAATGCCGTGGTTGACATGTGTAGCCTGGAGCCTATCGGTGCTGCCAGGGAGAGTATAGGAAATAATTGAAATTGTTGAGGTATATAGAAAAAGTTAGGAAATATGCAGAATTTTTGTAATTTCGACAAAATTTTTTATTTTTTTTTTGAAAATTTGGCAGAATTTTTAACGATTTGAAATTTTTGAAAATTTTTTGAAAATTTGAAAAATTTTGAATATTTTGAAATTTTTTTTAATTTCGACGTTTTTTGAAAATTTTTGAAAATTTGGAACATTTTTCCTATTTCGACGATTTTTGAAAATTTTTTAAATTTTTTAAATTTTTGAAAATTTTGGATTTTTAGAAAATTCTTTAAATTTTTTTATAATTATGAAGTTTTTGAAAATTTTTCAAAATGTTGATATTTTTTGGAATTTCGACGATATTTGAAAATTTTGACAAATTTTTTAAAATTTAATAAATTTTGATAATTCTAACAAATTCTTAATTTTCCTTTAATTATTGAACTTATTGTACTGCTAGTTTGGTCCGGCGAGCCTGCAGATGCAACCTATAGGATGCCGTGGCTAACAGATTTGTAGCCTCGAGCTTATCGGTGCTGCCACTGGGAGTATTCGAAATATTTGAATTTTTTGATGAATTTACAAAATGTTAGGAAATTTCCAGAATTTTTGTAATTTCGACAAATTTTTAAAATTTTTTGAAATTTTGGAAGAATTTTTAACGTTTTTGAAATTTTTGAAAATTTTCTAAAATTTTCGATTTTTTGAAAATTTTTGAAATCTTTTAAAATTTTGAAGTTTTTTAAAGTTTTTGAAAATTTTGAAATTTTTTGGAATTTCTGCCATTTTTGAAAATTTTGACAGATTTTTAAAAATTAAAAAAAAATTATAACTTAAATTCTTCAATTATTGAACTTATTGTACTGCTAATTTGTAGCGGCGAGCCTGCTGATGCATCCTAAGGAATACCGTGTTTGACAGATGAGAAGGCTGGAGCCTATCGGTGCTGCCAGGGGAGTATAGGAAATAATTGAAATTTTTGAGGAATTTAGAAAAAGTTAGGAAATTTGCAGAATTATTTAAATTTCGACAAGATTTTTATTTTTTTTTGAAAATTTGAAAGATTTTTTAATGTTGTTGAAATTTTTTAAAATTTTTGAAAATTTTGAAATATTTTTGAATTTCGGCGGTTTTATAAAATTTTTGAAATTTTTTAAATTTTTGAAAATTTTTCAAAATTTTTGAAGTTTTTGAAAATTTTTCAAAATTTGAAATTTTCTGCAATTTCGACGATTTTTGAAAGACATTTAAATTTCTGAAATTTTTGAAAATGTTGGAAAATTTTGGATTTTTGAAAATTTTTTAAATTTTTGAAAATTTTTAAGTTTAGAAATTTTTGAAAATTTTTGAAAATTTTGAGATTTTTTGGAATTTGGACGATTTTTGAAAATATTGAAATTTTTGGATATTTTGAATTTTTTTGAAAATTTTCTAAATTATTTAAATATTTTGAAGTTTTTGAAAATTTTTGAAAATTTTGCAAATTTTTGAAAATTTTGAAATTTTTGGGATTTCGACGATTTTTGAAAATTTTCAGGAATTTTTAAAAATTTAAAAAATTTTGATAATTTTAACAAATTCTTAAAATTTCCTTCAATTTTTGAACTTATTGTAGTGCTAGTTGGTAGAGGCGAGCCTGCTGATGCAACGCAGAGGATGCTGTGGCTGACATGTATAGCAGGGAGCCTATCGTTGCAGCCAGGGGGAGTATTGGAAATCATTGAAATTTTTGAGGAATTTGCAAAATGTTAGCAAATTTTCAGAATTTTTGGAATTTCGACAAATTTTTAAAGTTTGTTGAAAATATGGAAGAATTTTTAAAGTTTTTGAAATTTTTTTGGAATTTTGACGTTTTTTTAAAGTTTTAAAATTTTTTAAATTTTTAAAATTTTTCAAAATTTTGAAATTTTTTGGAATTTCGGCGATTTTTTTTAAATTTTTTAAATTTTTTAAATTTTTGAAATTTTTTGCAATTTCGACGATTTTTGAGTTTTTTAAATTTCCGAAATTTTTGAAAATGTTTGAAAATTTTGCATTTTTGAAAATTTTTTAAATTTTTGAAAATTTGTAAGATTTTGAAAATTTCTCAAATTTTTGAAAATTATTGAAAATTTTGAAAATTTTTGAAAATTTTGAAATATCTGAAAATTTTTGTAAATTTTGAAATTTTTTGGAATTTGGACTTTTTCAAAATTTTTGAAATTTTTTAAAATTTTGAAAATTTTTCAAAATTTTGATGTTTTTGAAAATTTTAAAAAAATATGATTTTTTTTGGAATTTAGACGATTTTTGAAAATTTTGAAATGTTTGGAAATTTTGAATTTTTTTAAAAATTTTTGAATTTTTTGATAATTTTGAAATTTTTGAAAATTTTTGAAAATTTTGCAAATTTTTGAAAATTTTAAAATTTTTGAAAATTTTTTGGACTTTTTTTTAAAATCTTTGAAATTTTTTAATGTTATAAAATTTTTCAAAATTTTGAAATTTTTGAAAATTTTGAAATTTTTTGGGAATTGGACGATTTTTTTAAATTTTTTAAATTTCTGAAAATTTTGGATATTTTGAAAATTTTGAATATTTTGAACATTTTTTAAATTTTTGAAAATTTTGAAGTTTTTGAAAATTTTTTAAAATTTTGAAAATTTTTGAAAATTTTGAAATTTTTTGGAATTTCGACGATTTTTGAAAATTTTGACAAGTTTTTTTTAATTTAAAAAATTTTAATAACCAACAAATTCTTAAATTTCCCTTAATTATTGCCCTTATTTTACTGCTAGCTTGGACTGGCGAGCCTGCAGATGCAACCCAGAGGATGCCGTGGTTGACATGTGTAGCATGGAGCCTACCGGTGCTGACTGGGATTATAAGAAATAATTGAAATTTTTGAGGAATTTAGAAAAAGTTGGGGAATTTTCAGAATTTTTGGAATTTTGATAAATTTTTTTTTTGAAAATTTGGAAGAATTTTTAACGTTTTTGAAATTTTTGAAAATTTTTGAAAATATTTAAATTTTTGAAAATTTTTGAAAATTTTGAAATTTTTTGGAATTTCGACGATTTTTGAAAATTTTTAAAATTTTTGAAGTTTTTGGAAATTAGGATTATTTTGAAAAATTTCAATTTTTTTAAATTTTGTTTGAAAATTTTGAAATTTTTTGGAATTTGGACGGTTTTTGAAAATGTTGACGAATTTGTAAAAATTTAAACAATTTTGATATCTAAGAAATTATTAATTTCCTTTAATTATTGAACTTATTGTACTGCTAGGTTGGAGTGGAGAGCCTGCAGATGCAACTCAGAGGATGCCGTGGTTGACATGTGTAGCCTGGAGCCTATCCGTGCTGCCAGGTGATGTGTAGGAAATAATTGAAATTTTTTAGGAATTTAGAAAAAGTTGGAATTTCGACAAAATTTTTAATTTTTTTTTGAAAATTTGGAAGAATTTTTAACGTTTTGTAAATTTTTGAAAATTTTTGAAAATTTTGAAAATTTTTGAAAATTTTGAAATTTTTTGGAATTTCGACGATATTTGAAGTTTTTTAAATTTTTGAAATGTTTGACAATGTTTGAAAATTTTGCACTTATGAAATTTTTTTAAATTTTTGAAAATTTGTAAATTTTTAAAAATTTTTTAATTTTTGAAAATTATTGAAAATTATGAAAATTTGTGATAATTTTGAAATGTTTGAAAATTTTTGTAAATTTCGAAATTTTTTGGAATTTGGACTTTTGAAAATTTTTGAAATTTTTTAAATTTTTGAAAATTTTTCAAAATTTTTATGATTTTGAAAATTTAAAAAAATATGATTTTTTTTGAATTTAGACGATTTTTGAAAATTTTGAAATGTTTGGAAATTATGAATTTTTTTGAAAATTTTTGAATTTTTTGATAATTTTGAAGTTTTTGAAAATTTTTGAAAATTTGGAAATTTTTGAAAATTTTAAAATTTTTGAAAATTTTTTGGACGATTTTTTAAAATCTTTGAAATTTTTTAATTTTTTAAAATTTTTCAAAATTTTGAAATTATTAAAAATTTTGAAATTTTTTGGGAATTGGACGATTTTTTTAAATTTTTTAAATTTTTGAAAATTTTGGATATTTTGAAAATTTTGGATATTTTGAAAATTTTTGAAAATTTTGAAATTTTTGGAATTTCGACGATTTTTGAAAATTTTCACAAGTTTTTTAAAATTTAAAAAATCTTAATAACCAACAAATTCTTAAATTTCCCAAAATTATTGTCCTTATTTTACTGCTATTTTGGACCGGCTAGCCAACAGATGCAACCCAGAGGATGCCGTGGTTGACATGTGTAGCATGGAGCCTATCGGTGCTGTCTGAAGGATTATAAGATATAATTGAAATTTTTGAGGAATTTAGAAAAAGTTGGGGAATTTTCAGAATTTTTGGAATTTTGACAAATTTTTTTTTTTTGAAAATCTGGAAGAATTTTTAACGTTTTTGAAATTTTTGAAAATTTTAGAAAATATTGAAATTTTTGAAAATTTTGAAATTATTTATAATTTCGACGATTTATGAAAATTTTTGTAATTTTTGAAGTTTTTGGAAATTAGGATTATTTTGAAAATTTTTCAATTTTTTGAAAATTTTGAAGTTTGAAAATTTTTGAAAATTTTGAATTTTTTGAGAATTTTTTAATTTTTGAAAATTTTGAAGTTTTGAAACTTTTTGAAAATTTTTGAAAATTTTGAAATTTTTTGGAATTTCGACGGTTTTTGAAAATCTTGACGAATTTGTAAAAATTTAAACAATTTTGATATCTAAGAAATTCTTAATTTCCTTTAATTATTGAACTCATTGTACTGCTAGTTTGGAGAGGCGAGCCTGCAGATGCAACTCAGAAGATGCCGTGGCTGACATGTAGCCAGGTGCTGCCAGGGGGAGTATTGGAAATAATTGAAACTTTTGAGGAATTCAAAGTTAGGATATTTGCAGAATTTTTGGAATTTCAGCAAAATTTTTAATTTTTTTTTTGAAACATTGGAAGAATTTTTAACGTTGTTGAAATTTTCGAAAACTTTTTAAAATTTTGGATTTTTTGAAAATTTTTGAAATTTTTGAAGTTTTTGAAAATTTTGAAATTTTTTGGAATTTCGACCATTTTTGAAAATTTTGACAGAATTTTAAAAATTTTAAAAATGTTGATAACTTAAATTCTTAAATTTCCTTTAATTATTGATCTTATTGTACTGCTAGTTTGGAGCAGCGAGCCTGCAGATGCAACTCAGAGGTTGCCGTGGTTGACAGATGTGTAGCCTGGAGCCTATCGGTGCTGCCAGGAGGATTGTAGGAAATAATTGAAATTTTTGAGGAATTTATAAACCGTTGGGGAATTTTCAGAATTTTCGGAATTTTGACAAATTTTTATTTTTTTTTGAAAATTTGAAAGAATTTTTAACATTTTTGAAATTTTTGAAAATTTTTGAAAATTTTGAAGTTTTTGGAAATTTAGGATTATTTTTAAAAAATTTGAATTTTTTGAAAATTTTGAAGTTTGAAAAGTTTTGAAAATTTTGAATTTTTGAGAACTTTTTTTAAATTTTTGAAAATTATGAAGTTTTTGAAACTTTTTGAATATTTTGATATTTTTTTGGAATTTCGGCGATTTTTGAAAATTTTGAAATTTTCGGAAATTTTTAATTTTTTTGAAAATTTTTGAAAATTTTCCAAAATTTTTGGGATTTCGACGATTTTTGAAAATTTTAGAAATTTTTTAAGTTTTTGGAAATTACGATTATTTTGAAAATTTTTCAATTTTTTGAAAATTTTGAAGAGTTTGAAAATTTTTGAAAATTTTGAAGTTTTTGAAACTTTTTGAAAATTTTGAAAATTTTTGAAAATTTTGAAATTTTTTGGAATTTCGACGGTTTTTTTAAATTTTGACGAATTTTTAAAAATTTAAAAAAATTTGATATCTCTAAGAAATTCTTAATTTCCTTTAATTTTTGAACTTATTGTACTGCTAGTTTGGAGTGGCGAGAATGCAGATGCAACTCAGAAGATGCCGTGGCTGACATGTAGCCTATTGGTGCTCCCAGGGGGAGTATTGGAAATAATTGAAATTTTTGAGGAATTTAGAAAAAGTTAGGATATTTGTAGAATTTTTGGAATTTCGACAAAATTTTTAATTGTTTTTTTGAAACATTGGAAGAATTTTTAACGTTGCTGAAATTTTTGAAAATTTTTGAAAATTTTGGATTTTTTGAAAATTTTTGAAATTTTTGAAGTTTTTGAAAATTTTTGAAAATTTTGAAATTTTTTGGAATTTCGACCATTTTTTAAAATTCTGACATATTTAAAAATTTTAAAAATTGTGATAACTTAAATTCTTAAATTTCCTTTAATTATTGATCTTACTGTACTGCTAGTTTTGAGCGCCTAGCCTGGAGATGCAACTCAGAGGTTGACGTGGTTGACAGATGTGTAGCCTGGAGCCTATCGGTGCTGCCAGGGGTTTGTAGGAAATAATTGAATTTCTTGAGGAATTTAGAAACCGTTGGGGAATTTTCAGAATTTTTGGAATTTTGACAAATTTTTATTTTTTTTTGAAAATTAGAAACAATTTTTTACATTTTTGAAATTTTTGAAAATTTTTGAAAATTTTAAAAATTTTGAAAATTTTTGAAAATTTTGAAATTTTTTGGAATTTCGACGATTGTTTAAAATTTTTGAAATTGTTTAAATTCTTGAAAATTTTTCAAGATTTTGAAATTTTTGAAAATTTTTGAAAATTTTGAAATCTTTTTTTTAATTTCGACGATTTTACAAAAATTTTTAAATTCTTTAAATTTTTGAAAATTTTTAAAAGTTTTGGATTTTTTGAAAATATTTTAAATTTTTGAAAATCTTGAAGTTTTTGAAAATTTTTGAAAATTTTGAAATTCTTTAGAATTTCGACGATTTTTGAAAATTTTGAAAAAATTTTTAAAAATTTAAAAAATTTTGATAACTCTTAACAAATTCTTAAATTTCCTTCATTGAACTTATTGCACTGCTAGTTGGGAGCGGCGAGTCTGCAGATGCAACCTTGAGGATGCCGTGGCTGACAGATGAGTACTCTCGAGCCTATCTGTGCTGCCTGTGGGAGTATTCGAAATCATTGAAATGTTTGAGGAATTTACAAAATGTTAGGAAATTTTCAGAATTTTTGGAATTTCGACAAATTTTTCAAATTTTTTTAAATTTTTGAAATTTTTTGCAATTTCGACGATTTTTGAAAATTTCTTAAATTTGTGAAATTATAGAAAATTGTTGAAATTTTTTAAATTTTTGAAAATTTTTCAAAATTCATAAATTTTTGAAAATTTTTAGGAATTTCGAAGATTATTTATTTTTTTTAATTTTTTGAAATGTTTGAAAAGTTTTGAAAATTTTGGATTTTATTTTAATTTATTTTTTTTTAAATTAGGAAGTTTTGGTAATTTAAAAAAATTTCAAATTTTTTGAAAATTTTGAAAATTTTTGAAAGTTTTGAAATTTTTGGAATTTCGGCTGTTTTTGAAAGTTTTGAAAAAAATTTAAAAATCTAAAAAATTTTGATAACTCTAACAAATTGTTAAATTTCCTTTAATTATTGAACTTGTACTAATAGTTGGGAGCAGCGAGCCTGCAGATGCAACATAGAGGATGCAGTGGCTGACATGTGTAGCCTCGAGCCTATCGGTGCTGCCAGGGGGAGTTTCGAAATCATTGACATTTTTTAGGAATTTACAAAATGTTAGGAAATTTTCAGAATTTTTGGAATTTCGACAAATTTTTAAAATTTTTTGAAAATTTGAATGCATTTCTAAAGTTTTTGAAATTTTTGAAATTTTTTTATAAATTGGACGATTTTGGAAAATTTTTGAAATTTTTTAAATTTTTTAAAATTTTTCAAAATGTTTGAAAATTTTGAAATTTTTTGGAAATTGGACGATTTTTGAAATTTTTAAAAATTTTTGAAAATATTGGATTTTTTGAAAATTTTTGGAATTTCGACGATTGTTTAAAATTTTTGAAATTTTTAAATTTTTGAAAATATTTCAAAATTTAAAATTTTTGAAAATTTTTGAAAATTTTGAAATCTTTTGTAATTTCGACGATTTTTCAAAAATTTTTAAATATTTTAAATTGTTGAAATTATTTAAAAATTTTCGATTTTTTGAAAATATTTTAAATTTTTGAAAATTCTGAAGTTATTGAAAATGTTGAAAATTTTGAAATTCTTTGGAATTTCGAAGATTTTTGAAAATTTTGAAACAATTTTTAAAAATTTAAAAATTTTGATAACTCATAACAAATTTTTAAATTTCCTTCATTGAACTTATTGTACTGCTAGCTGGGAGCGGCGAGTCTGCAAATGCAACCTAGAGGATGCCGTGGCTGACATGTGTACTCTCGAGCCTATCGGTGCTGCCTGTGGGAGTATTCGAAATCATTGAAATGTTTGAGGAATTTACGAAATGTTAGGAAATTTTCAGAATTTTTGGAATTTCGACAAATTTTTAAATTTTTTCAAAATTTGGAAGAATTTTTAATGTTTTTGAAATTTTTGAAAATTTTTGAAAATTTTGAAATTTTTAAAAATCTTTGAAAATATTGAAATTTTTAGGAATTTGGACGATTTCTGTAAATTTTTGAAATTTTTGAAGTTTTTGGAAATTTAGGATTAATTTGAAAATTTTTGAATTTTTTGAAAATTTTGAAGTTTGAAAATTTTTGATAATTTTGAAATATATTTGAAAGTTTTTGAAAATGTCGAAATTTTTTGGAATTTCGAGCATTTTTGAAAATTTTGACAGATTTTTTAAAATGTAAAAAACTTTGATAACTCTAAGAAATTCTTAATTTCCTTTAATTTTTGAACTTATTGTACTGCTAGTTTGGAGCGGCGAGCCTACAGCTGCAACCTAGAGGATGCCGTGATTGACATGTGTAGCCTGGAGACTATCGGTGCTGCAAGAGGTTATGTAGGAAATAATAGAAATTTTTGAGGAACTTAGAAGTTTGGAAATTTGCAGAATTTTTCGAATTTCGACATAATTTTTATTTTTTTTTTAATTTGGAAGAATATTTAACGTATTTGAAAGTTTTGAAAATATTTGGAAATTTTGAAAATTTTTGAAAATTTTGAAATTTTTTGGAATTTCCACGATTTTTGAAAATTTTGACAAATTTTTAAAAACTTAAAAAATTTTGATGACTAACAAATTCTTAATTTGCTTTAATTTTTGAACTTATTGTACTGTGTTTGGAGCGGCGATCCTGAAGAGGATGCCGTGGTTGACAGATGTGTAGCCTGGAGCCTATCGGTGCTGCCAGGAGGGGTGTAGGAAATAATTGAAATTTTTGAGGAATTTAGAAAAAGTTGGGAAATTTTAAGAATTTTGGAATTTTGACAAATTTTTTATTTAGTTTTGAAAATTTGGAAGAATTTTTAACGTTTTTAAAATTTTCGAAAAATTTGAAATTTTTTGGACTTCCGACGATTTTTGAAAATTTTGACAATTTTTTTGTAACTTAAAAATTTTGATAACTCTAACAAACTTTGAAATTTCCTTTAATTATTGAACTTATTGCACTGCTAGTTTGGAGCGGCGAGCCTACAGCTGCAACCTAGAGGATGCCGTGATTGACATGTGTAGCCTGGAGACTATCGGTGCTGCAAGGGGTTTTTTAGGAAATAATTGAAATTTTTAAGGAATTTAGAAGTTTGGAAATTTGCAGAATTTTTCGAATTTCGACATAATTTTTATTTTTTTTTTTAATTTGGAAGAATATTTAACGTATTTGAAAGTTTTGAAAATATTTGGAAATTTTGAAAATTTTTGAAAATTTTGAAATTTTTTGGAATTTCGACGATCCTTGAAAAGATTGAAATTTTTGAAAATTTAGGATTATTTTGAAAAATTTTGAATTTATTGAAAATTTTGAAGAGCTTGAAATTTTTTTGTAAATTTTGAATTTTTTGAGAATTCTTAAATTTTTGAAAATTTTGAATTTTTTAAAATTTTTGAAAATTTTGAAAATTTGTGAAAATTTTGAAATTTTTAGGATATCGACGATTTTTGAAAATTTTGACGAATATTTTAAAATTTAAAAAATTTTGATAATTCTAACAAATTCTTAAAATTTCCTTTAATTTTTGAACTTATTGTAGTGCTAGTTGTTATCGGCGAGCCTGCTGATGCAACGCAGAGGATGCCGTGGCTGACATGTGCAGCCTCGAGCCTATCGTTGCTGCCAGGGGGAGTATTGGAAATCATAGAAATTTTTGAGGAATTTGCAAAATGTTAGCAGATTTTCAGAATTTTTGGAATTTCGGCAAATTTTTAATGTTTTTTGCAAATATGGAAGAATTTTTAACGTTTTTGAAATTTTTGAAATTTTACTAAAATTTGGAAATTTTTCAAAATTTTTGAAAGTTTTGAAAATTTTGAAATTTTTTTGGAATTTGTACGATTTTTTAAAATTTTTGAAATTTTTGAAAATTTTTTAATAATTTTGGATTTTTTAAAAATTTTTGAAATGTATGAAGATTTTGAAAATTATTGAAAATTATGAAAATTTTTGAAAATTTTAAAATTTTTTGGAATTTCGACGATTTTAGATAATTTTTTAAATTTTTGAAATTTATGAAAATTTTTTAAAATTGGATTTTTTGAAAATTATTGAAATTTTTTAAAATTTGAAGATCTTAAAAATTATTGAAAATTTTGAAATTTTTTTAAAATTTTCAAATTTTTTGGAATTTCGACGATTTTTGAAATTTTTTGAAATTTTTGCAATTTTTGAAAATTTTTGAAAATTTTGATATTTTTGAAAATTTTAAAAATATTTTGAAAATTTGGAATAATTTTTAACGTGTTTGAAATTTTTGAAAAATTCTTGAAAATTTTGATATTGTTGAAAATTTTTGAAAATGTTTGAAAGTTTTTGATTTTATGAAGATTTTTAAAACTTTTGAAAATTGGAAATTTATCTGAATTTATTGTACTGCTAGTCGGTAGCGGCGAGCCTGCAGATGCAACCCATAGGATGCCGTGGCTGACGTGTAGCCTCGAGCCGATAGCGGTGCTGCCAGTATTGAAAAAAATTGAAAAATTTGAGGAATTTAGAAAATGTTAAAAAATTTTCAGAATTTTTTCGAATTTCGACATATATTTAAAATTTTTTGAAAATTTTAGAAGAATTTTTATTGTTTTTGAAATTCTTGAAGTTATTTAAAATTTAAAAATTTTTGAAAATTTTGAAATTTTTTAAATTTTTGAAAATTTTGAAATTTTTTGGAACTTGGACGATTTTCGACAATTTTTTTAAAATCTGAAAATTTTTTAAAATTTTGTAATTTTTTAAAATTCTTTAAAATTTTGAAATTTTTAGGAATTTGGATGATTTTTTAAAATTTTTTAAAATTATGATATTTTTTAAATTTTGAAATTTTTTGGAATTTTACGATTTTTGAAAATTTTGTCAAATTTTTAAAAATTAAAAAAATGTTGATAACTAACAAACTCTTAAATTTCCTCTAATTATTGAAATTATTGTACTTCTAGTTTGGTGAGGCGAGCCTGCAGATGCAACCTAGAGGTTGCCGTGGTTGACAGACCCTATCGGTGCTGCCAGGGAGAGTACAGGAAATAATTGAAATTGTTAAGGAATTTAGAAAAAGTAAGGAAATATGCAGAATTTTTATAATTTCGACAAAATTTTTAATTTTTTTGATAATTTGGAAGGATTTTTAACGTTTTTGAAATTTTTCAAAATTTTTGGAAATTTTGAAAATTTTTGAATATTTTGAGTTTTTTGGTATTTCGACGTTTTTTGAAAATTTGTTGAAATTTTTTAAAGCTTTGAAAATTTTTCAAAATTTTGAAATTTTTCGAAAATTTTATGAAAATTTTGAAATTTATTGCAATTTCGACGATTTTTGAAAATTTTTGAAAATTTTTTACATTTTTGAAAATTTTTGAAAATTTTTTAAATTTTTTAAAGATTTTTTAAATTTTTTAAATATTTTTAAAATTTTTGAAAATTTTGAAGTTTTTGAAAATTTTTGAAAATTTTGAAATTTTTGAAAATTTTGGACAATTTTGAAATTTTTTGGAACTTCGACGATTTTTGAAAATTTTGACAAATTTTTTAAAATTTAAAAAATTTTGTTATCTCTAACAAATTCTTAAATTTCCTTTAATTATTGAACTTATTGTACTGCTAGTTTGGTGCGGCGAGCCTGCAGATGCAATCTAGAGGATGCCGCGGTTGACATGTGTAGCCTGGAGCCTATCGGTGCTCTCAGGGAGAGTATAGGAAATAATTGAAATTTTTGAGGAATTTAGAAGTCAGGAAATTTGCAGAATTTTTGGAATTTCGACAAAATTTTTAATTTTTTTTTTGAAAATTTGGAAGAATATTTAACGCATTTGAAAGTGTTTCAAAATTTTGGAAATTTTGAAAATTTTTGAAACTTTTAAAATTTTTTGTAATATCGACGATTTTTGAATATTTTTGAAATTTTTTAAGTTTTTGTAAATTTTGGATTAGTTTGAAAATTTTTGAATTTTTTGAAGATTTTGAAGTTTTGAAATGTTTCAAAATTTTTGAAAATTTGAAATTTTTTGGAATTTCGACGATTTTTGAAAATTTTGACAATTTTTTTTAAATTTAAATATTATGATAATCCTAACAAATTCTTAAATTTCCTTTAAATTTTGAAATTATTGTAGTGCTAGTTGGTCGGGGCGAGCCTGCAGATGCAACCTAGAGGATGCCGTGGCTGACATGTGTAGCTTCGAGCCTATCGATGTTGCCAGGGGGAGTATTGGAAATAATTGAAATTTTTGAGGAATTTAGAAGTCAGGAAATTTGCAGAATTTTTGGAATTTCGACAAAATATTTAATTTTTTTTTGAAAATTTGGAAGAATATTTAAGGTTTTTGAAATTTTTGAAAATTTTTGAAAATTTTGTAGTTTTTAAAAATTTTTGAAAATTTTGAAAATTTTTGAAAACTTTGAAATTTTTTGGAATTTCGACCATTTTTGAAAATTTTGACAGATTTTTAAAAATTAAAAAAAATGATAACTTAAATTCTTAATTTCCTTTAATTATTGAACTTATTGTACTGCTAGTTAGGAGTGGCGAGCCTGCTGATGCAACCTAGAGAATGCCGTGGTTGACATGTGTAGCCTGGAGCCTATCGGTGCTGCCAGGGAGAGTATAGGAAATAATTGAAATTGTTGAGGAATATAGAAAAAGTTAGGAAATATGCAGAATTTTTGTAATTTGGACAAAATTTTTATTTTTTTTTTTTTGAAAATTTGGCAGAATTTTTAACGATTTGAAATTTTTGAAAATTTTTTGAAAATTTGAAAAATTTTGAATATTTTGAAATTTTTTGGAATTTCGACGTTTTTTGAAAATTTTTGAAAATTTGGAACATTTTTCCTATTTCGACGATTTTTGAAAATTTTTTAAATATTTTAAATTTTTGAAAATTTTGGATTTTTAAAAAATTCTTTAAATTTTTTAAAATTATGAAGTTTTTGAAAATTTTTCAAAATGTTGATATTTTTTGGAATTTCGACGATATTTGAAAATTTTGACAAATTTTTTAAAATTTAATAAATTTTGATAATTCTAACAAATTCTTAATTTTCCTTTAATTATTGAACTTATTGTACTGCTAGTTTGGTCCGGCGAGCCTGCAGATGCAACCTATAGGATGCCGTGGCTGACAGATTTGTAGCCTCGAGTTTATCGGTGCTGCCACTGGGAGTATTCGAAATATTTGAATTTTTTGATGAATTTACAAAATGTTAGCAAATTTCCAGAATTTTTGTAATTTCGACAAATTTTTAAAATTTTTTGAAATTTTGGAAGAATTTTTAACGTTTTTGAAATTTTGAAGTTTTTGAAAATTTTTGAAAATTTTGAAATTTTTTGGAATTTCTGCCATTTTTGAAAATTTTGACAGATTTTTAAAAATTAAAAAAAATTATAACTTAAATTCTTTAATTTCCTTCAATTATTGAACTTATTGTACTGCTAATTTGTAGCGGCGAGCCTGATGATGCAACCTAGTGAATACCGTGTTTGACAGATGAGAAGGCTGGAGCCTATCGGTGCTGCCAGGGGAGTATAGGAAATAATTGAAATTTTTGAGGAATTTAGAAAAAGTTAGGAAATTTGCAGTATTATTTAAATTTCGACAAGATTTTTATTTTTTTTTTTTGAAAATTTGGAAGATTTTTTAACGTTGTTGAAATTTTTTAAAATTTTTGAAAATTTTGAAAAATTTTGAAAATTTTGAAATATTTTTGAATTTCGGCGGTTTTATAAAATTTTTGAAATTTTTTAAATTTTTGAAAATTTTTCAAAATTTTTTAAGTTTTTGAAAATTTTTCAAAATTTGAAATTTTCTGCAATTTCGACGATTTTTGAAAGACATTTAAATTTCTGAAATTTTTGAAAATGTTGGAAAATTTTGGATTTTTGAAAATTTTTTAAATTTTTGAAAATTTTTAAGTTTTGAAATTTTTGAAAATTTTTGAAAATTTTGAGATTTTTTGGAATTTGTACGATTTTTGAAAATATTGAAATTTTTGGATATTTTGAATTTTTTTGAAAATTTTCTAAATTATTTAAATATTTTGAAGTTTTTGAAAATTTTTGAAAATTTTGCAAATTTTTGAAAATTTTGAAATTTTTGGGATTTCGACGATTTTTGAAAATTTTCACGAATTTTTAAAAATTTAAAAAATTTTGATAATTTTAACAAATTCTTAAAATTTATTCAATTTTTGAACTTATTGTAGTGCTAGTTGGTAGAGGCGAGCCTGCTGATGCAACGCAGAGGATGCTGTGGCTGACATGTATAGCACCGAGCCTATCGTTGCAGCCAGGGGGAGTATTGGAAATCATTGAAATTTTTGAGGAATTTACAAAATGTTAGCAAATTTTCAGAATGTTTGGAATTTCGACAAATATTTAATTTTTTGAAAATTTGGAAGAATTTTTAACGTTTTTGTTATTTTTGAAAATTTTTGAAAATTTTGAAATTTTTTGGAATTTCGACGATTTTTTAAATTTTTGAAATTTTTGAAAATTTTTTAATAATTTTGGATTTTTTGAAAATTTTTGAAATGTTTGAAGATTTTGAAAATTATTGTAAATTATGAAAATTTTTGAAAATTTTGAAATTTTTTGGAATTTCGACGATTTTTGATAATTTTTTAAATTTTTGAAATTTATGAAAATTTTTTAAAATTGGATTTTTTTAAAATTATTGAAATTTTTTAAAATTTGAAGATCTTGAAAATTATTGAAAATTTTGAAAATTTTTTAAAATTTTCAAATTTTTTGGAATTTCGACGATTTTTGAAAATTTTTGAAATTCTTGCAATTTTTGAAAATTTTTGAAAATTTTGATATTTTTGAAAATTTAAAAAATATTTTGAAAATTTGGAATAATTTTTAACGTGTTTGAAATTTTTGAAAAATTCTTGAAAATTTTGAAATTTTTGAAAATTTTGATATTGTTGAAAATTTTTGAAAATGTTTGAAAGTTTTTGATTTTATGAAGATTTTTAAAATTTTTGAAAATTGGAAATTTTTGATAATTTTGAAAATTTCTGTAATTTTTTTAATTTTTTGGAATTTCCACTTTTTTGAAAATTTTTGAAATTTTTGAAATTTGACAATTTTTTAAAAATTTAAAAAAATTTGATAATTTTAACAAATTCTTAAATTTCCTTCAATATCTGAATTTATTGTACTGCTAGTCGGTAGCGGCGAGCCTGCAGATGCAACCCATAGGATGCCGTAGCTGACGTGTAGCCTCGAGCCGATAGCGGTGCTGCCAGTATTGAAAATAATTGAAATTTTTTAGGAATTTAGAAAATGTTAGGAAATTATCAGAATTTTTGGAATTTCGACGAATATTTAAAATTTTTTGAAAATTTAGAAGAATTTTTATTGTTTTTGAAATTCTTGAAGTTATTTTAAAATTTAGAAATTTTTGAAAATTTTGAAATTTTTGAATATTTTTGAAAATTTTGAAATTTTTTGGAACTTGGACGATTTTCGACAATTTTTTCAATTACTGAAAATTTTTTAAAATTTTGAAATTTTTTAAAATTCTTTAAAATTTTGAAATTTTTTGGAATTTGGATGATTATTTTTTAAAATTTTTGAAATTTTGAAAATTTTGAAGTTTTTGAAAATTTTTTAAAATGATGAAATTTTTTAAATTTTGAAATTTTTTGTAATTTCGACGATTTTTGAAAATTTTGACAAATTTTTAAAAATTTAAAAAATGTTGATAACTAACAAATTCTTAAATTACCTCTAACTATTGAACTTATTGTAGTGCTAGTTTGGTGAGGCGAGCCTGCAGATGCAACCTAATGTTGCCGTTGTTGACAGATGTGTAGCCTGGAGCCTATCGGTGCTGCCAGGGAGAGTACAGGAAATAATTGAAATTGTTGAGGAATTTAGAAAAAGTTAGGAAATATGCAGAATTTTTATAATTTCGACAAAATTTTTAATTTTTTTTTGAAAATTTGGAAGAATTTTTAACGTTTTTTAAATTTTTGAAAATTTTTGAATATTTTGAATTTTTTGGTATTTCGACGGTTTTTGAAAATTTTTTGAAATTTTTTACAGTTTTGAAAATTTTTCAAAATTTTGAAATTTTTCGAAAATTTTATGAAAATTTTGAAATTTATTGCAATTTCGACGATTTTTGAAAATTTTTGAAAATTTTTACATTTTTGAAAATTTTTGAAAATTTTTTAAATTTTTAAAAAATTTTTTAAATTTTTGAAAATTTTGAAGGTTTTGAAAATTTTTAAAAATTTTGAAATTTTTGAAAATTTTTGAAAATTTTGAAATTTTTTGGAATTTCGACGATTTTTGAAAATTTTGACAAATTTTTTAAAATTTAAAAAATTTTGATATCTCTAACAAATTCTTAAATTTCCTTTAATTATTGAACTTATTGTACTGCTAGTTTCGTGCGGCGAGCCTGCAGATGCAATCTAGAGGATGCTGTGGTTGACATGTGTAGCCTTGAGCCTATCGGTGCTGCCAGGGAGAGTATAGGAAATATTGAAATTTTTGAGGAATTTAGAAGTCAGGAAATTTGCAGAATTTTTGGAATATCGACAAAATTTTTAATTTTTTTTTTGAAAATTTGGAAGAATATTTAACGTTTTTGAAATTTTTGAAAATTTTTGAAAATTTTGTAGTTTTAAAAATTTTTGAAAATTTTGAAAATTTTTGAAAATTTTGAAATTTTTTGGAATTTCGACCATTTTTGAAAATTTTGACAGATTTTTAAAAATTAAAAAAAAATTATAACTTAAATTCTTAATTTCCTTTAATTATTGAACTTATTGTACTGCTAGTTAGGAGTGGCGAGCCTGCTGATGCAACCTAGAGAATGCCGTGGTTGACATGTGTAGCCTGGAGCCTATCGGTGCTGCCAGGGAGAGTATAGGAAATAATTGAAATTGTTGAGGTATATAGAAAAAGTTAGGAAATATGCAGAATTTTTGTAATTTCGACAAAATTTTTTATTTTTTTTTTGAAAATTTGGCAGAATTTTTAACGATTTGAAATTTTTGAAAATTTTTTGAAAATTTGAAAAATTTTGAATATTTTGAAATTTTTTTTAATTTCGACGTTTTTTGAAAATTTTTGAAAATTTGGAACATTTTTCCTATTTCGACGATTTTTGAAAATTTTTTAAATTTTTTAAATTTTTGAAAATTTTGGATTTTTAGAAAATTCTTTAAATTTTTTTATAATTATGAAGTTTTTGAAAATTTTTCAAAATGTTGATATTTTTTGGAATTTCGACGATATTTGAAAATTTTGACAAATTTTTTAAAATTTAATAAATTTTGATAATTCTAACAAATTCTTAATTTTCCTTTAATTATTGAACTTATTGTACTGCTAGTTTGGTCCGGCGAGCCTGCAGATGCAACCTATAGGATGCCGTGGCTAACAGATTTGTAGCCTCGAGCTTATCGGTGCTGCCACTGGGAGTATTCGAAATATTTGAATTTTTTGATGAATTTACAAAATGTTAGGAAATTTCCAGAATTTTTGTAATTTCGACAAATTTTTAAAATTTTTTGAAATTTTGGAAGAATTTTTAACGTTTTTGAAATTTTTGAAAATTTTCTAAAATTTTCGATTTTTTGAAAATTTTTGAAATTTTTTAAAATTTTGAAGTTTTTGAAAATTTTTGAAAATTTTGAAATTTTTTGGAATTTCTGCCATTTTTGAAAATTTTGACAGATTTTTAAAAATTAAAAAAAAATTATAACTTAAATTCTTCAATTATTGAACTTATTGTACTGCTAATTTGTAGCGGCGAGCCTGCTGATGCATCCTAAGGAATACCGTGTTTGACAGATGAGAAGGCTGGAGCCTATCGGAGCTGCCAGGGGAGTATAGGAAATAATTGAAATTTTTGAGGAATTTAGAAAAAGTTAGGAAATTTGCAGAATTATTTAAATTTCGACAAGATTTTTATTTTTTTTTGAAAATTTGGAAGATTTTTTAATGTTGTTGAAATTTTTTAAAATTTTTTAAAATTTTGAAATATTTTTGAATTTCGGCGGTTTTATAAAATTTTTGAAATTTTTTAAATTTTTGAAAATTTTTCAAAATTTTTGAAGTTTTTGAAAATTTTTCAAAATTTGAAATTTTCTGCAATTTCGACGATTTTTGAAAGACATTTAAATTTCTGAAATTTTTGAAAATGTTGGAAAATTTTGGATTTTTGAAAATTTTTTAAATTTTTGAAAATTTTTAAGTTTAGAAATTTTTGAAAATTTTTGAAAATTTTGAGATTTTTTGGAATTTGGACGATTTTTGAAAATATTGAAAATTTGGATATTTTGAATTTTTTTGAAAATTTTCTAAATTATTTAAATATTTTGAAGTTTTTGAAAATTTTTGAAAATTTTGCAAATTTTTGAAAATTTTGAAATTTTTGGGATTTCGACGATTTTTGAAAATTTTCAGGAATTTTTAAAAATTTAAAAAATTTTGATAATTTTAACAAATTCTTAAAATTTCCTTCAATTTTTGAACTTATTGTAGTGCTAGTTGGTAGAGGCGAGCCTGCTGATGCAACGCAGAGGATGCTGTGGCTGACATGTATAGCAGGGAGCCTATCGTTGCAGCCAGGGGGAGTATTGGAAATCATTGAAATTTTTGAGGAATTTGCAAAATGTTAGCAAATTTTCAGAATTTTTGGAATTTCGACAAATTTTTAAAGTTTGTTGAAAATATGGAAGAATTTTTAAAGTTTTTGAAATTTTTTTGGAATTTTGACGTTTTTTTAAAGTTTTAAAATTTTTTAAATTTTTAAAATTTTTCAAAATTTTGAAATTTTTTGGAATTTCGGCGATTTTTTTTAAATTTTTGAAATTTTTTAAATTTTTGAAATTTTTTGCAATTTCGACGATTTTTGAGTTTTTTAAATTTCCGAAATTTTTGAAAATGTTTGAAAATTTTGCATTTTTGAAAATTTTTTAAATTTTTGAAAATTTGTAAGATTTTGAAAATTTCTCAAATTTTTGAAAATTATTGAAAATTTTGAAAATTTTTGAAAATTTTGAAATATCTGAAAATTTTTGTAAATTTTGAAATTTTTTGGAATTTGGACTTTTTCAAAATTTTTGAAATTTTTTAAAATTTTGAAAATTTTTCAAAATTTTGATGTTTTTGAAAATTTTAAAAAAATATTATTTTTTTTGGAATTTAGACGATTTTTGAAAATTTTGAAATGTTTGGAAATTTTGAATTTTTTTAAAAATTTTTGAATTTTTTGATAATTTTGAAATTTTTGAAAATTTTTGAAAATTTTGCAAATTTTTGAAAATTTTAAAATTTTTGAAAATTTTTTGGACGATTTTTTAAAATCTTTGAAATTTTTTAATGTTATAAAATTTTTCAAAATTTTGAAATTTTTGAAAATTTTGAAATTTTTTGGGAATTGGACGATTTTTTTAAATTTTTTAAATTTCTGAAAATTTTGGATATTTTGAAAATTTTGAATATTTTGAACATTTTTTAAATTTTTGAAAATTTTGAAGTTTTTGAAAATTTTTTAAAATTTTGAAAATTTTTGAAAATTTTGAAATTTTTTGGAATTTCGACGATTTTTGAAAATTTTGACAAGTTTTTTTTAATTTAAAAAATTTTAATAACCAACAAATTCTTAAATTTCCCTTAATTATTGCCCTTATTTTACTGCTAGCTTGGACTGGCGAGCCTGCAGATGCAACCCAGAGGATGCCGTGGTTGACATGTGTAGCATGGAGCCTACCGGTGCTGACTGGGATTATAAGAAATAATTGAAATTTTTGAGGAATTTAGAAAAAGTTGGGGAATTTTCAGAATTTTTGGAATTTTGATAAATTTTTTTTTTGAAAATTTGGAAGAATATTTAACGCATTTGAAAGAGTTTGAAAATTTTGGAAATTTTGAAAATTTTTGAAACTTTTAAAATTTTTTGTAATATCGACGATTTTTGAAAATTTTTGAAATTTTTTAAGTTTTTTAATTTTGGATTAGTTTGAAAATTTTTGAATTTTTTGAAGATTTTGAAGATTTGAAATTTTTCAAAATTTTTGAAAATTTGAAATTTTTTGGAATTTCGACGATTTTTGAAAATCTTGACAATTTTTTTTAAATTTAAAAAAATTTGATAATCCTAACAAATTCTTAAATTTCCTTTAAATTTTGAAATTATTGTAGTGCTAGTTGGTCGGGGCGAGCCTGCAGATGCAACCCAGAGGATGCCGTGGCTGACATGTGTAGCATCAAGCCTATCGGTGTTGCCAGGGGGAGTATTGGAAATAATTGAAATTTTTGAGGAATTTAGAAAATGTTAGGAAATTTTCAGAATGTTTGGAATTTCGACAAATATTTAATTTTTTGAAAATTTGGAAGAATTTTTAACGTTTTTGTTATTTTTGAAAATTTTTGAAAATTTTGAAATTTTTTGGAATTTCGACGATTTTTTAAATTTTTGAAATTTTTGAAAATTTTTTAATAATTTTGGATTTTTTGAAAATTTTTGAAATGTTTGAAGATTTTGAAAATTATTGTAAATTATGAAAATTTTTGAAAATTTTGAAATTTTTTGGAATTTCGACGATTTTTGATAATTTTTTAAATTTTTGAAATTTATGAAAATTTTTTAAAATTGGATTTTTTGAAAATTATTGAAATTTTTTAAAATTTGAAGATCTTGAAAATTATTGAAAATTTTGAAAATTTTTTAAAATTTTCAAATTTTTTGGAATTTCGACGATTTTTGAAAATTTTTGAAATTCTTGCAATTTTTGAAAATTTTTGAAAATTTTGATATTTTTGAAAATTTAAAAAATATTTTGAAAATTTGGAATAATTTTTAACGTGTTTGAAATTTTTGAAAAATTCTTGAAAATTTTGAAATTTTTGAAAATTTTGATATTGTTGAAAATTTTTGAAAATGTTTGAAAGTTTTTGATTTTATGAAGATTTTTAAAATTTTTGAAAATTGGAAATTTTTGATAATTTTGAAAATTTCTGTAATTTTTTTAATTTTTTGGAATTTCCACTTTTTTTAAAATTTTTGAAATTTTTGAAATTTGACAATTTTTTAAAAATTTAAAAAAATTTGATAATTTTAACAAATTCTTAAATTTCCTTCAATATCTGAATTTATTGTACTGCTAGTCGGTAGCGGCGAGCCTGCAGATGCAACCCATAGGATGCCGTAGCTGACGTGTAGCCTCGAGCCGATAGCGGTGCTGCCAGTATTGAAAATAATTGAAATTTTTTAGGAATTTAGAAAATGTTAGGAAATTATCAGAATTTTTGGAATTTCGACGAATATTTAAAATTTTTTGAAAATTTAGAAGAATTTTTATTGTTTTTGAAATTCTTGAAGTTATTTTAAAATTTAGAAATTTTTGAAAATTTTGAAATTTTTGAATATTTTTGAAAATTTTGAAATTTTTTGGAACTTGGACGATTTTCGACAATTTTTTCAATTACTGAAAATTTTTTAAAATTTTGAAATTTTTTAAAATTCTTTAAAATTTTGAAATTTTTTGGAATTTGGATGATTATTTTTTAAAATTTTTGAAATTTTGAAAATTTTGAAGTTTTTGAAAATTTTTTAAAATGATGAAATTTTTTAAATTTTGAAATTTTTTGTAATTTCGACGATTTTTGAAAATTTTGACAAATTTTTAAAAATTTAAAAAATGTTGATAACTAACAAATTCTTAAATTACCTCTAACTATTGAACTTATTGTAGTGCTAGTTTGGTGAGGCGAGCCTGCAGATGCAACCTAATGTTGCCGTTGTTGACAGATGTGTAGCCTGGAGCCTATCGGTGCTGCCAGGGAGAGTACAGGAAATAATTGAAATTGTTGAGGAATTTAGAAAAAGTTAGGAAATATGCAGAATTTTTATAATTTCGACAAAATTTTTAATTTTTTTTTGAAAATTTGGAAGAATTTTTAACGTTTTTTAAATTTTTGAAAATTTTTGAATATTTTGAATTTTTTGGTATTTCGACGGTTTTTGAAAATTTTTTGAAATTTTTTACAGTTTTGAAAATTTTTCAAAATTTTGAAATTTTTCGAAAATTTTATGAAAATTTTGAAATTTATTGCAATTTCGACGATTTTTGAAAATTTTTGAAAATTTTTACATTTTTGAAAATTTTTGAAAATTTTTTAAATTTTTAAAAAATTTTTTAAATTTTTGAAAATTTTGAAGGTTTTGAAAATTTTTAAAAATTTTGAAATTTTTGAAAATTTTTGAAAATTTTGAAATTTTTTGGAATTTCGACGATTTTTGAAAATTTTGACAAATTTTTTAAAATTTAAAAAATTTTGATATCTCTAACAAATTCTTAAATTTCCTTTAATTATTGAACTTATTGTACTGCTAGTTTCGTGCGGCGAGCCTGCAGATGCAATCTAGAGGATGCTGTGGTTGACATGTGTAGCCTTGAGCCTATCGGTGCTGCCAGGGAGAGTATAGGAAATATTGAAATTTTTGAGGAATTTAGAAGTCAGGAAATTTGCAGAATTTTTGGAATATCGACAAAATTTTTAATTTTTTTTTTGAAAATTTGGAAGAATATTTAACGTTTTTGAAATTTTTGAAAATTTTTGAAAATTTTGTAGTTTTAAAAATTTTTGAAAATTTTGAAAATTTTTGAAAATTTTGAAATTTTTTGGAATTTCGACCATTTTTGAAAATTTTGACAGATTTTTAAAAATTAAAAAAAAATTATAACTTAAATTCTTAATTTCCTTTAATTATTGAACTTATTGTACTGCTAGTTAGGAGTGGCGAGCCTGCTGATGCAACCTAGAGAATGCCGTGGTTGACATGTGTAGCCTGGAGCCTATCGGTGCTGCCAGGGAGAGTATAGGAAATAATTGAAATTGTTGAGGTATATAGAAAAAGTTAGGAAATATGCAGAATATTTGTAATTTCGACAAAATTTTTTATTTTTTTTTTGAAAATTTGGCAGAATTTTTAACGATTTGAAATTTTTGAAAATTTTTTGAAAATTTGAAAAATTTTGAATATTTTGAAATTTTTTTTAATTTCGACGTTTTTTGAAAATTTTTGAAAATTTGGAACATTTTTCCTATTTCGACGATTTTTGAAAATTTTTTAAATTTTTTAAATTTTTGAAAATTTTGGATTTTTAGAAAATTCTTTAAATTTTTTTATAATTATGAAGTTTTTGAAAATTTTTCAAAATGTTGATATTTTTTGGAATTTCGACGATATTTGAAAATTTTGACAAATTTTTTAAAATTTAATAAATTTTGATAATTCTAACAAATTCTTAATTTTCCTTTAATTATTGAACTTATTGTACTGCTAGTTTGGTCCGGCGAGCCTGCAGATGCAACCTATAGGATGCCGTGGCTAACAGATTTGTAGCCTCGAGCTTATCGGTGCTGCCACTGGGAGTATTCGAAATATTTGAATTTTTTGATGAATTTACAAAATGTTAGGAAATTTCCAGAATTTTTGTAATTTCGACAAATTTTTAAAATTTTTTGAAATTTTGGAAGAATTTTTAACGTTTTTGAAATTTTTGAAAATTTTCTAAAATTTTCGATTTTTTGAAAATTTTTGAAATTTTTTAAAATTTTGAAGTTTTTGAAAATTTTTGAAAATTTTGAAATTTTTTGGAATTTCTGCCATTTTTGAAAATTTTGACAGATTTTTAAAAATTAAAAAAAAATTATAAATTCTTCAATTATTGAACTTATTGTACTGCTAATTTGTAGCGGCGAGCCTGCTGATGCATCCTAAGGAATACCGTGTTTGACAGATGAGAAGGCTGGAGCCTATCGGTGCTGCCAGGGGAGTATAGGAAATAATTGAAATTTTTGAGGAATTTAGAAAAAGTTAGGAAATTTGCAGAATTATTTAAATTTCGACAAGATTTTTATTTTTTTTTGAAAATTTGGAAGATTTTTTAATGTTGTTGAAATTTTTTAAAATTTTTGAAAATTTTGAAATATTTTTGAATTTCGGCGGTTTTATAAAATTTTTGAAATTTTTTAAATTTTTGAAAATTTTTCAAAATTTTTGAAGTTTTTGAAAATTTTTCAAAATTTGAAATTTTCTGCAATTTCGACGATTTTTGAAAGACATTTAAATTTCTGAAATTTTTGAAAATGTTGGAAAATTTTGGATTTTTGAAAATTTTTTAAATTTTTGAAAATTTTTAAGTTTAGAAATTTTTGAAAATTTTTGAAAATTTTGAGATTTTTTGGAATTTGGACGATTTTTGAAAATATTGAAATTTTTGGATATTTTGAATTTTTTTGAAAATTTTCTAAATTATTTAAATATTTTGAAGTTTTTGAAAATTTTTGAAAATTTTGCAAATTTTTGAAAATTTTGAAATTTTTGGGATTTCGACGATTTTTGAAAATTTTCAGGAATTTTTAAAAATTTAAAAAATTTTGATAATTTTAACAAATTCTTAAAATTTCCTTCAATTTTTGAACTTATTGTAGTGCTAGTTGGTAGAGGCGAGCCTGCTGATGCAACGCAGAGGATGCTGTGGCTGACATGTATAGCAGGGAGCCTATCGTTGCAGCCAGGGGGAGTATTGGAAATCATTGAAATTTTTGAGGAATTTGCAAAATGTTAGCAAATTTTCAGAATTTTTGGAATTTCGACAAATTTTTAAAGTTTGTTGAAAATATGGAAGAATTTTTAAAGTTTTTGAAATTTTTTTGGAATTTTGACGTTTTTTTAAAGTTTTAAAATTTTTTAAATTTTTAAAATTTTTCAAAATTTTGAAATTTTTTGGAATTTCGGCGATTTTTTTTAAATTTTTGAAATTTTTTAAATTTTTGAAATTTTTTGCAATTTCGACGATTTTTGAGTTTTTTAAATTTCCGAAATTTTTGAAAATGTTTGAAAATTTTGCATTTTTGAAAATTTTTTAAATTTTTGAAAATTTGTAAGATTTTGAAAATTTCTCAAATTTTTGAAAATTATTGAAAATTTTGAAAATTTTTGAAAATTTTGAAATATCTGAAAATTTTTGTAAATTTTGAAATTTTTTGGAATTTGGACTTTTTCAAAATTTTTGAAATTTTTTAAAATTTTGAAAATTTTTCAAAATTTTGATGTTTTTGAAAATTTTAAAAAAATATTATTTTTTTTGGAATTTAGACGATTTTTGAAAATTTTGAAATGTTTGGAAATTTTGAATTTTTTTAAAAATTTTTGAATTTTTTGATAATTTTGAAATTTTTGAAAATTTTTGAAAATTTTGCAAATTTTTGAAAATTTTAAAATTTTTGAAAATTTTTTGGACGATTTTTTAAAATCTTTGAAATTTTTTAATGTTATAAAATTTTTCAAAATTTTGAAATTTTTGAAAATTTTGAAATTTTTTGGGAATTGGACGATTTTTTTAAATTTTTTAAATTTCTGAAAATTTTGGATATTTTGAAAATTTTGAATATTTTGAACATTTTTTAAATTTTTGAAAATTTTGAAGTTTTTGAAAATTTTTTAAAATTTTGAAAATTTTTGAAAATTTTGAAATTTTTTGGAATTTCGACGATTTTTGAAAATTTTGACAAGTTTTTTTTAATTTAAAAAATTTTAATAACCAACAAATTCTTAAATTTCCCTTAATTATTGCCCTTATTTTACTGCTAGCTTGGACTGGCGAGCCTGCAGATGCAACCCAGAGGATGCCGTGGTTGACATGTGTAGCATGGAGCCTACCGGTGCTGACTGGGATTATAAGAAATAATTGAAATTTTTGAGGAATTTAGAAAAAGTTGGGGAATTTTCAGAATTTTTGGAATTTTGATAAATTTTTTTTTTGAAAATTTGGAAGAATATTTAACGCATTTGAAAGAGTTTGAAAATTTTGGAAATTTTGAAAATTTTTGAAACTTTTAAAATTTTTTTTAATATCGACGATTTTTGAAAATTTTTGAAATTTTTTAAGTTTTTTAATTTTGGATTAGTTTGAAAATTTTTGAATTTTTTGAAGATTTTGAAGATTTGAAATTTTTCAAAATTTTTGAAAATTTGAAATTTTTTGGAATTTCGACGATTTTTGAAAATCTTGACAATTTTTTTTAAATTTAAAAAAATTTGATAATCCTAACAAATTCTTAAATTTCCTTTAAATTTTGAAATTATTGTAGTGCTAGTTGGTCGGGGCGAGCCTGCAGATGCAACCCAGAGGATGCCGTGGCTGACATGTGTAGCATCAAGCCTATCGGTGTTGCCAGGGGGAGTATTGGAAATAATTGAAATTTTTGAGGAATTTAGAAAATGTTAGGAAATTTTCAGAATGTTTGGAATTTCGACAAATATTTAATTTTTTGAAAATTTGGAAGAATTTTTAACGTTTTTGTTATTTTTGAAAATTTTTGAAAATTTTGAAATTTTTTGGAATTTCGACGATTTTTTAAATTTTTGAAATTTTTGAAAATTTTTTAATAATTTTGGATTTTTTGAAAATTTTTGAAATGTTTGAAGATTTTGAAAATTATTGTAAATTATGAAAATTTTTGAAAATTTTGAAATTTTTTGGAATTTCGACGATTTTTGATAATTTTTTAAATTTTTGAAATTTATGAAAATTTTTTAAAATTGGATTTTTTGAAAATTATTGAAATTTTTTAAAATTTGAAGATCTTGAAAAAATTATTAAAAATTTTGAAAATTTTTTAAAATTTTCAAATTTTTTGGAATTTCGACGATTTTTGAAAATTTTTGAAATTCTTGCAATTTTTGAAAATTTTTGAAAATTTTGATATTTTTGAAAATTTAAAAAATATTTTGAAAATTTGGAATAATTTTTAACGTGTTTGAAATTTTTGAAAAATTCTTGAAAATTTTGAAATTTTTGAAAATTTTGATATTGTTGAAAATTTTTGAAAATGTTTGAAAGTTTTTGATTTTATGAAGATTTTTAAAATTTTTGAAAATTGGAAATTTTTGATAATTTTGAAAATTTCTGTAATTTTTTTAATTTTTTGGAATTTCCACTTTTTTTAAAATTTTTGAAATTTTTGAAATTTGACAATTTTTAAAAATTTAAAAAAATTTGATAATTTTAACAAATTCTTAAATTTCCTTCAATATCTGAATTTATTGTACTGCTAGTCGGTAGCGGCGAGCCTGCAGATGCAACCCATAGGATGCCGTAGCTGACGTGTAGCCTCGAGCCGATAGCGGTGCTGCCAGTATTGAAAATAATTGAAATTTTTTAGGAATTTAGAAAATGTTAGGAAATTATCAGAATTTTTGGAATTTCGACGAATATTTAAAATTTTTTGAAAATTTAGAAGAATTTTTATTGTTTTTGAAATTCTTGAAGTTATTTTAAAATTTAGAAATTTTTGAAAATTTTGAAATTTTTGAATATTTTTGAAAATTTTGAAATTTTTTGGAACTTGGACGATTTTCGACAATTTTTTCAATTACTGAAAATTTTTTAAAATTTTGAAATTTTTTAAAATTCTTTAAAATTTTGAAATTTTTTGGAATTTGGATGATTATTTTTTAAAATTTTTGAAATTTTGAAAATTTTGAAGTTTTTGAAAATTTTTTAAAATGATGAAATTTTTTAAATTTTGAAATTTTTTGTAATTTCGACGATTTTTGAAAATTTTGACAAATTTTTAAAAATTTAAAAAATGTTGATAACTAACAAATTCTTAAATTACCTCTAACTATTGAACTTATTGTAGTGCTAGTTTGGTGAGGCGAGCCTGCAGATGCAACCTAATGTTGCCGTTGTTGACAGATGTGTAGCCTGGAGCCTATCGGTGCTGCCAGGGAGAGTACAGGAAATAATTGAAATTGTTGAGGAATTTAGAAAAAGTTAGGAAATATGCAGAATTTTTATAATTTCGACAAAATTTTTAATTTTTTTTTGAAAATTTGGAAGAATTTTTAACGTTTTTTAAATTTTTGAAAATTTTTGAATATTTTGAATTTTTTGGTATTTCGACGGTTTTTGAAAATTTTTTGAAATTTTTTACAGTTTTGAAAATTTTTCAAAATTTTGAAATTTTTCGAAAATTTTATGAAAATTTTGAAATTTATTGCAATTTCGACGATTTTTGAAAATTTTTGAAAATTTTTACATTTTTGAAAATTTTTGAAAATTTTTTAAATTTTTAAAAAATTTTTTAAATTTTTGAAAATTTTGAAGGTTTTGAAAATTTTTAAAAATTTTGAAATTTTTGAAAATTTTTGAAAATTTTGAAATTTTTTGGAATTTCGACGATTTTTGAAAATTTTGACAAATTTTTTAAAATTTAAAAAATTTTGATATCTCTAACAAATTCTTAAATTTCCTTTAATTATTGAACTTATTGTACTGCTAGTTTCGTGCGGCGAGCCTGCAGATGCAATCTAGAGGATGCTGTGGTTGACATGTGTAGCCTTGAGCCTATCGGTGCTGCCAGGGAGAGTATAGGAAATATTGAAATTTTTGAGGAATTTAGAAGTCAGGAAATTTGCAGAATTTTTGGAATATCGACAAAATTTTTAATTTTTTTTTTTAAAATTTGGAAGAATATTTAACGTTTTTGAAATTTTTGAAAATTTTTGAAAATTTTGTAGTTTTAAAAATTTTTGAAAATTTTGAAAATTTTTGAAAATTTTGAAATTTTTTGGAATTTCGACCATTTTTGAAAATTTTGACAGATTTTTAAAAATTAAAAAAAAATTATAACTTAAATTCTTAATTTCCTTTAATTATTGAACTTATTGTACTGCTAGTTAGGAGTGGCGAGCCTGCTGATGCAACCTAGAGAATGCCGTGGTTGACATGTGTAGCCTGGAGCCTATCGGTGCTGCCAGGGAGAGTATAGGAAATAATTGAAATTGTTGAGGTATATAGAAAAAGTTAGGAAATATGCAGAATTTTTGTAATTTCGACAAAATTTTTTATTTTTTTTTTGAAAATTTGGCAGAATTTTTAACGATTTGAAATTTTTGAAAATTTTTTGAAAATTTGAAAAATTTTGAATATTTTGAAATTTTTTTTAATTTCGACGTTTTTTGAAAATTTTTGAAAATTTGGAACATTTTTCCTATTTCGACGATTTTTGAAAATTTTTTAAATTTTTTAAATTTTTGAAAATTTTGGATTTTTAGAAAATTCTTTAAATTTTTTTATAATTATGAAGTTTTTGAAAATTTTTCAAAATGTTGATATTTTTTGGAATTTCGACGATATTTGAAAATTTTGACAAATTTTTTAAAATTTAATAAATTTTGATAATTCTAACAAATTCTTAATTTTCCTTTAATTATTGAACTTATTGTACTGCTAGTTTGGTCCGGCGAGCCTGCAGATGCAACCTATAGGATGCCGTGGCTAACAGATTTGTAGCCTCGAGCTTATCGGTGCTGCCACTGGGAGTATTCGAAATATTTGAATTTTTTGATGAATTTACAAAATGTTAGGAAATTTCCAGAATTTTTGTAATTTCGACAAATTTTTAAAATTTTTTGAAATTTTGGAAGAATTTTTAACGTTTTTGAAATTTTTGAAAATTTTCTAAAATTTTCGATTTTTTGAAAATTTTTGAAATCTTTTAAAATTTTGAAGTTTTTTAAAGTTTTTGAAAATTTTGAAATTTTTTGGAATTTCTGCCATTTTTGAAAATTTTGACAGATTTTTAAAAATTAAAAAAAAATTATAACTTAAATTCTTCAATTATTGAACTTATTGTACTGCTAATTTGTAGCGGCGAGCCTGCTGATGCATCCTAAGGAATACCGTGTTTGACAGATGAGAAGGCTGGAGCCTATCGGTGCTGCCAGGGGAGTATAGGAAATAATTGAAATTTTTGAGGAATTTAGAAAAAGTTAGGAAATTTGCAGAATTATTTAAATTTCGACAAGATTTTTATTTTTTTTTGAAAATTTGGAAGATTTTTTAATGTTGTTGAAATTTTTTAAAATTTTTGAAAATTTTGAAATATTTTTGAATTTCGGCGGTTTTATAAAATTTTTGAAATTTTTTAAATTTTTGAAAATTTTTCAAAATTTTTGAAGTTTTTGAAAATTTTTCAAAATTTGAAATTTTCTGCAATTTCGACGATTTTTGAAAGACATTTAAATTTCTGAAATTTTTGAAAATGTTGGAAAATTTTGGATTTTTGAAAATTTTTTAAATTTTTGAAAATTTTTAAGTTTAGAAATTTTTGAAAATTTTTGAAAATTTTGAGATTTTTTGGAATTTGGACGATTTTTGAAAATATTGAAATTTTTGGATATTTTGAATTTTTTTGAAAATTTTCTAAATTATTTAAATATTTTGAAGTTTTTGAAAATTTTTGAAAATTTTGCAAATTTTTGAAAATTTTGAAATTTTTGGGATTTCGACGATTTTTGAAAATTTTCAGGAATTTTTAAAAATTTAAAAAATTTTGATAATTTTAACAAATTCTTAAAATTTCCTTCAATTTTTGAACTTATTGTAGTGCTAGTTGGTAGAGGCGAGCCTGCTGATGCAACGCAGAGGATGCTGTGGCTGACATGTATAGCAGGGAGCCTATCGTTGCAGCCAGGGGGAGTATTGGAAATCATTGAAATTTTTGAGGAATTTGCAAAATGTTAGCAAATTTTCAGAATTTTTGGAATTTCGACAAATTTTTAAAGTTTGTTGAAAATATGGAAGAATTTTTAAAGTTTTTGAAATTTTTTTGGAATTTTGACGTTTTTTTAAAGTTTTAAAATTTTTTAAATTTTTAAAATTTTTCAAAATTTTGAAATTTCTTGGAATTTCGGCGATTTTTTTTAAATTTTTGAAATTTTTTAAATTTTTGAAATTTTTTGCAATTTCGACGATTTTTGAGTTTTTTAAATTTCCGAAATTTTTGAAAATGTTTGAAAATTTTGCATTTTTGAAAATTTTTTAAATTTTTGAAAATTTGTAAGATTTTGAAAATTTCTCAAATTTTTGAAAATTATTGAAAATTTTGAAAATTTTTGAAAATTTTGAAATATCTGAAAATTTTTGTAAATTTTGAAATTTTTTGGAATTTGGACTTTTTCAAAATTTTTGAAATTTTTTAAAATTTTGAAAATTTTTCAAAATTTTGATGTTTTTGAAAATTTTAAAAAAATATGATTTTTTTTGGAATTTAGACGATTTTTGAAAATTTTGAAATGTTTGGAAATTTTGAATTTTTTTAAAAATTTTTGAATTTTTTGATAATTTTGAAATTTTTGAAAATTTTTGAAAATTTTGCAAATTTTTGAAAATTTTAAAATTTTTGAAAATTTTTTGGACGATTTTTTAAAATCTTTGAAATTTTTTAATGTTATAAAATTTTTCAAAATTTTGAAATTTTTGAAAATTTTGAAATTTTTTGGGAATTGGACGATTTTTTTAAATTTTTTAAATTTCTGAAAATTTTGGATATTTTGAAAATTTTGAATATTTTGAACATTTTTTAAATTTTTGAAAATTTTGAAGTTTTTGAAAATTTTTTAAAATTTTGAAAATTTTTGAAAATTTTGAAATTTTTTGGAATTTCGACGATTTTTGAAAATTTTGACAAGTTTTTTTTAATTTAAAAAATTTTAATAACCAACAAATTCTTAAATTTCCCTTAATTATTGCCCTTATTTTACTGCTAGCTTGGACTGGCGAGCCTGCAGATGCAACCCAGAGGATGCCGTGGTTGACATGTGTAGCATGGAGCCTACCGGTGCTGACTGGGATTATAAGAAATAATTGAAATTTTTGAGGAATTTAGAAAAAGTTGGGGAATTTTCAGAATTTTTGGAATTTTGATAAATTTTTTTTTTGAAAATTTGGAAGAATTTTTAACGTTTTTGAAATTTTTGAAAATTTTTGAAAATATTTAAATTTTTGAAAATTTTTGAAAATTTTGAAATTTTTTGGAATTTCGACGATTTTTGAAAATTTTTAAAATTTTTGAAGTTTTTGGAAATTAGGATTATTTTGAAAAATTTCAATTTTTTTAAATTTTGTTTGAAAATTTTGAAATTTTTTGGAATTTGGACGGTTTTTGAAAATGTTGACGAATTTGTAAAAATTTAAACAATTTTGATATCTAAGAAATTATTAATTTCCTTTAATTATTGAACTTATTGTACTGCTAGGTTGGAGTGGAGAGCCTGCAGATGCAACTCAGAGGATGCCGTGGTTGACATGTGTAGCCTGGAGCCTATCCGTGCTGCCAGGTGATGTGTAGGAAATAATTGAAATTTTTTAGGAATTTAGAAAAAGTTGGAATTTCGACAAAATTTTTAATTTTTTTTTGAAAATTTGGAAGAATTTTTAACGTTTTGTAAATTTTTGAAAATTTTTGAAAATTTTGAAAATTTTTGAAAATTTTGAAATTTTTTGGAATTTCGACGATATTTGAAGTTTTTTAAATTTTTGAAATGTTTGACAATGTTTGAAAATTTTGCACTTATGAAATTTTTTTAAATTTTTGAAAATTTGTAAATTTTTAAAAATTTTTTAATTTTTGAAAATTATTGAAAATTATGAAAATTTGTGATAATTTTGAAATGTTTGAAAATTTTTGTAAATTTCGAAATTTTTTGGAATTTGGACTTTTGAAAATTTTTGAAATTTTTTAAATTTTTGAAAATTTTTCAAAATTTTTATGATTTTGAAAATTTAAAAAAATATGATTTTTTTTGAATTTAGACGATTTTTGAAAATTTTGAAATGTTTGGAAATTATGAATTTTTTTGAAAATTTTTGAATTTTTTGATAATTTTGAAGTTTTTGAAAATTTTTGAAAATTTGGAAATTTTTGAAAATTTTAAAATTTTTGAAAATTTTTTGGACGATTTTTTAAAATCTTTGAAATTTTTTAATTTTTTAAAATTTTTCAAAATTTTGAAATTATTAAAAATTTTGAAATTTTTTGGGAATTGGACGATTTTTTTAAATTTTTTAAATTTTTGAAAATTTTGGATATTTTGAAAATTTTGGATATTTTGAAAATTTTTGAAAATTTTGAAATTTTTGGAATTTCGACGATTTTTGAAAATTTTCACAAGTTTTTTAAAATTTAAAAAATCTTAATAACCAACAAATTCTTAAATTTCCCAAAATTATTGTCCTTATTTTACTGCTATTTTGGACCGGCTAGCCAACAGATGCAACCCAGAGGATGCCGTGGTTGACATGTGTAGCATGGAGCCTATCGGTGCTGTCTGAAGGATTATAAGATATAATTGAAATTTTTGAGGAATTTAGAAAAAGTTGGGGAATTTTCAGAATTTTTGGAATTTTGACAAATTTTTTTTTTTTGAAAATCTGGAAGAATTTTTAACGTTTTTGAAATTTTTGAAAATTTTAGAAAATATTGAAATTTTTGAAAATTTTGAAATTATTTATAATTTCGACGATTTATGAAAATTTTTGTAATTTTTGAAGTTTTTGGAAATTAGGATTATTTTGAAAATTTTTCAATTTTTTGAAAATTTTGAAGTTTGAAAATTTTTGAAAATTTTGAATTTTTTGAGAATTTTTTAATTTTTGAAAATTTTGAAGTTTTGAAACTTTTTGAAAATTTTTGAAAATTTTGAAATTTTTTGGAATTTCGACGGTTTTTGAAAATCTTGACGAATTTGTAAAAATTTAAACAATTTTGATATCTAAGAAATTCTTAATTTCCTTTAATTATTGAACTCATTGTACTGCTAGTTTGGAGAGGCGAGCCTGCAGATGCAACTCAGAAGATGCCGTGGCTGACATGTAGCCAGGTGCTGCCAGGGGGAGTATTGGAAATAATTGAAACTTTTGAGGAATTCAGACAAAGTTAGGATATTTGCAGAATTTTTGGAATTTCAGCAAAATTTTTAATTTTTTTTTTGAAACATTGGAAGAATTTTTAACGTTGTTGAAATTTTCGAAAACTTTTTAAAATTTTGGATTTTTTGAAAATTTTTGAAATTTTTGAAGTTTTTGAAAATTTTGAAATTTTTTGGAATTTCGACCATTTTTGAAAATTTTGACAGAATTTTAAAAATTTTAAAAATGTTGATAACTTAAATTCTTAAATTTCCTTTAATTATTGATCTTATTGTACTGCTAGTTTGGAGCAGCGAGCCTGCAGATGCAACTCAGAGGTTGCCGTGGTTGACAGATGTGTAGCCTGGAGCCTATCGGTGCTGCCAGGAGGATTGTAGGAAATAATTGAAATTTTTGAGGAATTTATAAACCGTTGGGGAATTTTCAGAATTTTCGGAATTTTGACAAATTTTTATTTTTTTTTGAAAATTTGAAAGAATTTTTAACATTTTTGAAATTTTTGAAAATTTTTGAAAATTTTGAAGTTTTTGGAAATTTAGGATTATTTTTAAAAAATTTGAATTTTTTGAAAATTTTGAAGTTTGAAAAGTTTTGAAAATTTTGAATTTTTGAGAACTTTTTTTAAATTTTTGAAAATTATGAAGTTTTTGAAACTTTTTGAATATTTTGATATTTTTTTGGAATTTCGGCGATTTTTGAAAATTTTGAAATTTTCGGAAATTTTTAATTTTTTTGAAAATTTTTGAAAATTTTCCAAAATTTTTGGGATTTCGACGATTTTTGAAAATTTTAGAAATTTTTTAAGTTTTTGGAAATTACGATTATTTTGAAAATTTTTCAATTTTTTGAAAATTTTGAAGAGTTTGAAAATTTTTGAAAATTTTGAAGTTTTTGAAACTTTTTGAAAATTTTGAAAATTTTTGAAAATTTTGAAATTTTTTGGAATTTCGACGGTTTTTTTAAATTTTGACGAATTTTTAAAAATTTAAAAAAATTTGATATCTCTAAGAAATTCTTAATTTCCTTTAATTTTTGAACTTATTGTACTGCTAGTTTGGAGTGGCGAGAATGCAGATGCAACTCAGAAGATGCCGTGGCTGACATGTAGCCTATTGGTGCTCCCAGGGGGAGTATTGGAAATAATTGAAATTTTTGAGGAATTTAGAAAAAGTTAGGATATTTGTAGAATTTTTGGAATTTCGACAAAATTTTTAATTGTTTTTTTGAAACATTGGAAGAATTTTTAACGTTGCTGAAATTTTTGAAAATTTTTGAAAATTTTGGATTTTTTGAAAATTTTTGAAATTTTTGAAGTTTTTGAAAATTTTTGAAAATTTTGAAATTTTTTGGAATTTCGACCATTTTTTAAAATTCTGACATATTTAAAAATTTTAAAAATTGTGATAACTTAAATTCTTAAATTTCCTTTAATTATTGATCTTACTGTACTGCTAGTTTTGAGCGCCTAGCCTGGAGATGCAACTCAGAGGTTGACGTGGTTGACAGATGTGTAGCCTGGAGCCTATCGGTGCTGCCAGGGGTTTGTAGGAAATAATTGAATTTCTTGAGGAATTTAGAAACCGTTGGGGAATTTTCAGAATTTTTGGAATTTTGACAAATTTTTATTTTTTTTTGAAAATTAGAAACAATTTTTTACATTTTTGAAATTTTTGAAAATTTTTGAAAATTTTAAAAATTTTGAAAATTTTTGAAAATTTTGAAATTTTTTGGAATTTCGACGATTGTTTAAAATTTTTGAAATTGTTTAAATTCTTGAAAATTTTTCAAGATTTTGAAATTTTTGAAAATTTTTGAAAATTTTGAAATCTTTTTTTTAATTTCGACGATTTTACAAAAATTTTTAAATTCTTTAAATTTTTGAAAATTTTTAAAAGTTTTGGATTTTTTGAAAATATTTTAAATTTTTGAAAATCTTGAAGTTTTTGAAAATTTTTGAAAATTTTGAAATTCTTTAGAATTTCGACGATTTTTGAAAATTTTGAAAAAATTTTTAAAAATTTAAAAAATTTTGATAACTCTTAACAAATTCTTAAATTTCCTTCATTGAACTTATTGCACTGCTAGTTGGGAGCGGCGAGTCTGCAGATGCAACCTTGAGGATGCCGTGGCTGACAGATGAGTACTCTCGAGCCTATCTGTGCTGCCTGTGGGAGTATTCGAAATCATTGAAATGTTTGAGGAATTTACAAAATGTTAGGAAATTTTCAGAATTTTTGGAATTTCGACAAATTTTTCAAATTTTTTTAAATTTTTGAAATTTTTTGCAATTTCGACGATTTTTGAAAATTTCTTAAATTTGTGAAATTATAGAAAATTGTTGAAATTTTTTAAATTTTTGAAAATTTTTCAAAATTCATAAATTTTTGAAAATTTTTAGGAATTTCGAAGATTATTTATTTTTTTTAATTTTTTGAAATGTTTGAAAAGTTTTGAAAATTTTGGATTTTATTTTAATTTATTTTTTTTTAAATTAGGAAGTTTTGGTAATTTTAAAAAATTTCAAATTTTTTGAAAATTTTGAAAATTTTTGAAAGTTTTGAAATTTTTGGAATTTCGGCTGTTTTTGAAAGTTTTGAAAAAAATTTAAAAATCTAAAAAATTTTGATAACTCTAACAAATTGTTAAATTTCCTTTAATTATTGAACTTGTACTAATAGTTGGGAGCAGCGAGCCTGCAGATGCAACATAGAGGATGCAGTGGCTGACATGTGTAGCCTCGAGCCTATCGGTGCTGCCAGGGGGAGTTTCGAAATCATTGACATTTTTTAGGAATTTACAAAATGTTAGGAAATTTTCAGAATTTTTGGAATTTGGACAAATTTTTAAAATTTTTTGAAAATTTGAATGCATTTCTAAAGTTTTTGAAATTTTTGAAATTTTTTTATAAATTGGACGATTTTGGAAAATTTTTGAAATTTTTTAAATTTTTAAAAATTTTTCAAAATGTTTGAAAATTTTGAAATTTTTTGGAAATTGGACGATTTTTGAAATTTTTAAAAATTTTTGAAAATATTGGATTTTTTGAAAATTTTTGGAATTTCGACGATTGTTTAAAATTTTTGAAATTTTTAAATTTTTGAAAATATTTCAAAATTTAAAATTTTTGAAAATTTTTGAAAATTTTGAAATCTTTTGTAATTTCGACGATTTTTCAAAAATTTTTAAATATTTTAAATTGTTGAAATTATTTAAAAATTTTCGATTTTTTGAAAATATTTTAAATTTTTGAAAATTCTGAAGTTATTGAAAATGTTGAAAATTTTGAAATTCTTTGGAATTTCGAAGATTTTTGAAAATTTTGAAACAATTTTTAAAAATTTAAAAATTTTGATAACTCATAACAAATTTTTAAATTTCCTTCATTGAACTTATTGTACTGCTAGCTGGGAGCGGCGAGTCTGCAAATGCAACCTAGAGGATGCCGTGGCTGACATGTGTACTCTCGAGCCTATAGGTGCTGCCTGTGGGAGTATTCGAAATCATTGAAATGTTTGAGGAATTTACGAAATGTTAGGAAATTTTCAGAATTTTTGGAATTTCGACAAATTTTTAAATTTTTTCAAAATTTGGAAGAATTTTTAATGTTTTTGAAATTTTTGAAAATTTTTGAAAATTTTGAAATTTTTAAAAATCTTTGAAAATATTGAAATTTTTAGGAATTTGGACGATTTCTGTAAATTTTTGAAATTTTTGAAGTTTTTGGAAATTTAGGATTAATTTGAAAATTTTTGAATTTTTTGAAAATTTTGAAGTTTGAAAATTTTTGATAATTTTGAAATATATTTGAAAGTTTTTGAAAATGTTGAAATTTTTTGGAATTTCGAACATTTTTGAAAATTTTGACAGATTTTTTAAAATGTAAAAAACTTTGATAACTCTAAGAAATTCTTAATTTCCTTTAATTTTTGAACTTATTGTACTGCTAGTTTGGAGCGGCGAGCCTACAGCTGCAACCTAGAGGATGCCGTGATTGACATGTGTAGCCTGGAGACTATCGGTGCTGCAAGAGGTTATGTAGGAAATAATAGAAATTTTTGAGGAACTTAGAAGTTTGGAAATTTGCAGAATTTTTCGAATTTCGACATAATTTTTATTTTTTTTTTTAATTTGGAAGAATATTTAACGTATTTGAAAGTTTTGAAAATATTTGGAAATTTTGAAAATTTTTGAAAATTTTGAAATTTTTTGGAATTTCCACGATTTTTGAAAATTTTGACAAATTTTTAAAAACTTAAAAAATTTTGATGACTAACAAATTCTTAATTTGCTTTAATTTTTGAACTTATTGTACTGTGTTTGGAGCGGCGATCCTGAAGAGGATGCCGTGGTTGACAGATGTGTAGCCTGGAGCCTATCGGTGCTGCCAGGAGGGGTGTAGGAAATAATTGAAATTTTTGAGGAATTTAGAAAAAGTTGGGAAATTTTAAGAATTTTGGAATTTTGACAAATTTTTTATTTAGTTTTGAAAATTTGGAAGAATTTTTAACGTTTTTAAAATTTTCGAAAAATTTGAAATTTTTTGGACTTCCGACGATTTTTGAAAATTTTGACAATTTTTTTGTAACTTAAAAATTTTGATAACTCTAACAAACTTTGAAATTTCCTTTAATTATTGAACTTATTGCACTGCTAGTTTGGAGCGGCGAGCCTACAGCTGCAACCTAGAGGATGCCGTGATTGACATGTGTAGCCTGGAGACTATCGGTGCTGCAAGGGGTTTTTTAGGAAATAATTGAAATTTTTAAGGAATTTAGAAGTTTGGAAATTTGCAGAATTTTTCGAATTTCGACATAATTTTTATTTTTTTTTTAATTTGGAAGAATATTTAACGTATTTGAAAGTTTTGAAAATATTTGGAAATTTTGAAAATTTTTGAAAATTTTGAAATTTTTTGGAATTTCGACGATCCTTGAAAAGATTGAAATTTTTGAAAATTTAGGATTATTTTGAAAAATTTTGAATTTATTGAAAATTTTGAAGAGCTTGAAATTTTTTTGTAAATTTTGAATTTTTTGAGAATTCTTAAATTTTTGAAAATTTTGAATTTTTTAAAATTTTTGAAAATTTTGAAAATTTGTGAAAATTTTGAAATTTTTAGGATATCGACGATTTTTGAAAATTTTGACGAATATTTTAAAATTTAAAAAATTTTGATAATTCTAACAAATTCTTAAAATTTCCTTTAATTTTTGAACTTATTGTAGTGCTAGTTGTTATCGGCGAGCCTGCTGATGCAACGCAGAGGATGCCGTGGCTGACATGTGCAGCCTCGAGCCTATCGTTGCTGCCAGGGGGAGTATTGGAAATCATAGAAATTTTTGAGGAATTTGCAAAATGTTAGCAGATTTTCAGAATTTTTGGAATTTCGGCAAATTTTTAATGTTTTTTGCAAATATGGAAGAATTTTTAACGTTTTTGAAATTTTTGAAATTTTACTAAAATTTGGAAATTTTTCAAAATTTTTGAAAGTTTTGAAAATTTTGAAATTTTTTTGGAATTTGTACGATTTTTTAAAATTTTTGAAATTTTTGAAAATTTTTTAATAATTTTGGATTTTTTAAAAATTTTTGAAATGTATGAAGATTTTGAAAATTATTGAAAATTATGAAAATTTTTGAAAATTTTAAAATTTTTTGGAATTTCGACGATTTTAGATAATTTTTTAAATTTTTGAAATTTATGAAAATTTTTTAAAATTGGATTTTTTGAAAATTATTGAAATTTTTTAAAATTTGAAGATCTTAAAAATTATTGAAAATTTTGAAATTTTTTTAAAATTTTCAAATTTTTTGGAATTTCGACGATTTTTGAAATTTTTTGAAATTTTTGCAATTTTTGAAAATTTTTGAAAATTTTGATATTTTTGAAAATTTTAAAAATATTTTGAAAATTTGGAATAATTTTTAACGTGTTTGAAATTTTTGAAAAATTCTTGAAAATTTTGATATTGTTGAAAATTTTTGAAAATGTTTGAAAGTTTTTGATTTTATGAAGATTTTTAAAACTTTTGAAAATTGGAAATTTATCTGAATTTATTGTACTGCTAGTCGGTAGCGGCGAGCCTGCAGATGCAACCCATGGATGCCGTGGCTGACGTGTAGCCTCGAGCCGATAGCGGTGCTGCCAGTATTGAAAAAAATTGAAAAATTTGAGGAATTTAGAAAATGTTAAAAAATTTTCAGAATTTTTTCGAATTTCGACATATATTTAAAATTTTTTGAAAATTTTAGAAGAATTTTTATTGTTTTTGAAATTCTTGAAGTTATTTTAAAATTTAGAAATTTTTGAAAATTTTGAAATTTTTTAAATTTTTGAAAATTTTGAAATTTTTTGGAACTTGGACGATTTTCGACAATTTTTTTAAAATCTGAAAATTTTTTAAAATTTTGTAATTTTTTAAAATTCTTTAAAATTTTGAAATTTTTAGGAATTTGGATGATTTTTTAAAATTTTTTAAAATTATGATATTTTTTAAATTTTGAAATTTTTTGGAATTTTACGATTTTTGAAAATTTTGACAAATTTTTAAAAATTAAAAAAATGTTGATAACTAACAAACTCTTAAATTTCCTCTAATTATTGAAATTATTGTACTTCTAGTTTGGTGAGGCGAGCCTGCAGATGCAACCTAGAGGTTGCCGTGGTTGACAGACCCTATCGGTGCTGCCAGGGAGAGTACAGGAAATAATTGAAATTGTTAAGGAATTTAGAAAAAGTTAGGAAATATGCAGAATTTTTATAATTTCGACAAAATTTTTAATTTTTTTGAAAATTTGGAAGGATTTTTAACGTTTTTGAAATTTTTCAAAATTTTTGGAAATTTTGAAAATTTTTGAATATTTTGAGTTTTTTGGTATTTCGACGTTTTTTGAAAATTTGTTGAAATTTTTTAAAGCTTTGAAAATTTTTCAAAATTTTGAAATTTTTCGAAAATTTTATGAAAATTTTGAAATTTATTGCAATTTCGACGATTTTTGAAAATTTTTGAAAATTTTTTACATTTTTGAAAATTTTTGAAAATTTTTTAAATTTTTTAAAGATTTTTTAAATTTTTTAAATATTTTTAAAATTTTTGAAAATTTTGAAGTTTTTGAAAATTTTTGAAAATTTTGAAATTTTTGAAAATTTTGGACAATTTTGAAATTTTTTGGAACTTCGACGATTTTTGAAAATTTTGACAAATTTTTTAAAATTTAAAAAATTTTGTTATCTCTAACAAATTCTTAAATTTCCTTTAATTATTGAACTTATTGTACTGCTAGTTTGGTGCGGCGAGCCTGCAGATGCAATCTAGAGGATGCCGCGGTTGACATGTGTAGCCTGGAGCCTATCGGTGCTCTCAGGGAGAGTATAGGAAATAATTGAAATTTTTGAGGAATTTAGAAGTCAGGAAATTTGCAGAATTTTTGGAATTTCGACAAAATTTTTAATTTTTTTTTTGAAAATTTGGAAGAATATTTAACGCATTTGAAAGTGTTTCAAAATTTTGGAAATTTTGAAAATTTTTGAAACTTTTAAAATTTTTTGTAATATCGACGATTTTTGAATATTTTTGAAATTTTTTAAGTTTTTGTAAATTTTGGATTAGTTTGAAAATTTTTGAATTTTTTGAAGATTTTGAAGTTTTGAAATGTTTCAAAATTTTTGAAAATTTGAAATTTTTTGGAATTTCGACGATTTTTGAAAATTTTGACAATTTTTTTTAAATTTAAATATTATGATAATCCTAACAAATTCTTAAATTTCCTTTAAATTTTGAAATTATTGTAGTGCTAGTTGGTCGGGGCGAGCCTGCAGATGCAACCTAGAGGATGCCGTGGCTGACATGTGTAGCTTCGAGCCTATCGATGTTGCCAGGGGGAGTATTGGAAATAATTGAAATTTTTGAGGAATTTAGAAGTCAGGAAATTTGCAGAATTTTTGGAATTTCGACAAAATATTTAATTTTTTTTTGAAAATTTGGAAAAATATTTAAGGTTTTTGAAATTTTTGAAAATTTTTGAAAATTTTGTAGTTTTTAAAAATTTTTGAAAATTTTGAAAATTTTTGAAAACTTTGAAATTTTTTGGAATTTCGACCATTTTTGAAAATTTTGACAGATTTTTAAAAATTAAAAAAAATGATAACTTAAATTCTTAATTTCCTTTAATTATTGAACTTATTGTACTGCTAGTTAGGAGTGGCGAGCCTGCTGATGCAACCTAGAGAATGCCGTGGTTGACATGTGTAGCCTGGAGCCTATCGGTGCTGCCAGGGAGAGTATAGGAAATAATTGAAATTGTTGAGGAATATAGAAAAAGTTAGGAAATATGCAGAATTTTTGTAATTTGGACAAAATTTTTATTTTTTTTTTTTTGAAAGTTTGGCAGAATTTTTAACGATTTGAAATTTTTGAAAATTTTTTGAAAATTTGAAAAATTTTGAATATTTTGAAATTTTTTGGAATTTCGACGTTTTTTGAAAATTTTTGAAAATTTGGAACATTTTTCCTATTTCGACGATTTTTGAAAATTTTTTAAATATTTTAAATTTTTGAAAATTTTGGATTTTTAGAAAATTCTTTAAATTTTTTAAAATTATGAAGTTTTTGAAAATTTTTCAAAATGTTGATATTTTTTGGAATTTCGACGATATTTGAAAATTTTGACAAATTTTTTAAAATTTAATAAATTTTGATAATTCTAACAAATTCTTAATTTTCCTTTAATTATTGAACTTATTGTACTGCTAGTTTGGTCCGGCGAGCCTGCAGATGCAACCTATAGGATGCCGTGGCTGACAGATTTGTAGCCTCGAGTTTATCGGTGCTGCCACTGGGAGTATTCGAAATATTTGAATTTTTTGATGAATTTACAAAATGTTAGCAAATTTCCAGAATTTTTGTAATTTCGACAAATTTTTAAAATTTTTTGAAATTTTGGAAGAATTTTTAACGTTTTTGAAATTTTGAAGTTTTTGAAAATTTTTGAAAATTTTGAAATTTTTTGGAATTTCTGCCATTTTTGAAAATTTTGACAGATTTTTAAAAATTAAAAAAAATTATAACTTAAATTCTTTAATTTCCTTCAATTATTGAACTTATTGTACTGCTAATTTGTAGCGGCGAGCCTGATGATGCAACCTAGTGAATACCGTGTTTGACAGATGAGAAGGCTGGAGCCTATCGGTGCTGCCAGGGGAGTATAGGAAATAATTGAAATTTTTGAGGAATTTAGAAAAAGTTAGGAAATTTGCAGTATTATTTAAATTTCGACAAGATTTTTATTTTTTTTTTTTTGAAAATTTGGAAGATTTTTTAACGTTGTTGAAATTTTTTAAAATTTTTGAAAATTTTGAAAAATTTTGAAAATTTTGAAATATTTTTGAATTTCGGCGGTTTTATAAAATTTTTGAAATTTTTTAAATTTTTGAAAATTTTTCAAAATTTTTTAAGTTTTTGAAAATTTTTCAAAATTTGAAATTTTCTGCAATTTCGACGATTTTTGAAAGACATTTAAATTTCTGAAATTTTTGAAAATGTTGGAAAATTTTGGATTTTTGAAAATTTTTTAAATTTTTGAAAATTTTTAAGTTTTGAAATTTTTGAAAATTTTTGAAAATTTTGAGATTTTTTGGAATTTGTACGATTTTTGAAAATAATGAAATTTTTGGATATTTTGAATTTTTTTGAAAATTTTCTAAATTATTTAAATATTTTGAAGTTTTTGAAAATTTTTGAAAATTTTGCAAATTTTTGAAAATTTTGAAATTTTTGGGATTTCGACGATTTTTGAAAATTTTCACGAATTTTTAAAAATTTAAAAAATTTTGATAATTTTAACAAATTCTTAAAATTTATTCAATTTTTGAACTTATTGTAGTGCTAGTTGGTAGAGGCGAGCCTGCTGATGCAACGCAGAGGATGCTGTGGTTGACATGTATAGCACCGAGCCTATCGTTGCAGCCAGGGGGAGTATTGGAAATCATTGAAATTTTTGAGGAATTTACAAAATGTTAGCAAATTTTCAGAATTTTTGGAATTTCGACAAATTTTTAAAGTTTGTTGAAAATATGGAAGAATTTTTAAAGTTTTTGAAATTTTTTTGGAATTTTGACGTTTTTTTTAAAGTTTTAAAATTTTTTAAATTTTTAAAATTTCTCAAAATTTTGAAATTTTTTGGAATTTCGGCGATTCTTTTTAAATTTTTGAAATTTTTGAAATTTTTTGCAATTTCGACGATTTTTGAGTTTTTTAAATTTCCGAAATTTTTGAAAATGTTTGAAAATTTTGCATTTTTGAATATTTTTTAAATTTTTGAAAATTTGTAAGATTTTGAAAATTTCTCAAATTTTTGAAAATTATTAAAAATTTTGAAAATTTTTGAAATTTTTTAAATTTTTGAAATTTTTCAAAATTTTGATGTTTTTGAAAATTTTAAAAAAATATGATTTTTTTTGGAATTTAGACGATTTTTGAAAATTTTGAAATGTTTGGAAATTTTGAATTTTTTTGAAAATTTTTGAATTCTTTGATAATTTTGAAATTTTTGAAAATTTTTGAAAATTTTGCAAATTTTTGAAAATTTTAAAATTTTTGAAAATTTTTTGGACGATTTTTTAAAATCTTTGAAATTTTTTAATTTTTTAAAATTTTTCAAAATTTTGAAATTTTTGAAAATTTTGAAATTTTTTGGGAATTGGACGATTTTTTTAAATTTTTTAAATTTGTGAAAATTTTGGATATTTTGAAAATTTTGGATATTTTGAACATTTTTTAAATTTTTGAAAATTTTGAAGTTTTTGAAAATTTTTTTAAATTTTGAAAATTTTTGAAAATTTTGAAATTTTTTGGAATTTCGACGATTTTTGAAAATTTTGACAAATTTTTAAAAATTTAAAAAATGTTGATAACTAACAAATTCTTAAATTTCCTCTAACTATTGAACTTATTGTAGTGCTAGTTTGGTGAGGCGAGCCTGCAGATGCAACCTAGAAGTTGCCGTTGTTGACAGATGTGTAGCCTGGAGCCTATCGGTGCTGCCAGGGAGAGTGCAGGAAATAATTGAAATTGTTGAGGAATTTAGAAAAGTTAGGAAATATGCAGAATTTTTATAATTTCGACAAAATTTTTAATTTTTTTGAAAATTTGGAAGAATTTTTAACGTTATTGAAATTTTTGAAAATTTTTGGAAATTTTGAAAATTTTTGAATATTTTGAATTTTTTGGTATTTCGACGTTTTTTGAAAATTTTTTGAAATTTTTTAAAGTTTTGAAAATTTTTCAAAATTTTGAAATTTTTCAAAAATTTTATGAAAATTTTGAAATTTATTGCAATTTCGACGATTTTTGAAAATGTTTGAAAATTTTTTACATTTTTGAAAATTTTTTAAATTTTTGAAAATTTTGAAGTTTTTGTAAATTTTGGATTATTTTGAAAATTTTTGAATATTTTGAAGATTTTGAAGTTTTGAAATTTTTGAAAATTTCTGATAATTTTGCATTTTTTGAGAATATTTTAAATTTATGAAAATTTTGAAGTTTTTGGAGATTTTTGAAAATTTTGAAAATTTTTGAAAATTTGGAATTTTTTGGAATTATGCCGATATTTGAAAATTTTGACAAATTTTTAAAAATTAAATAAATTATGATAACTAACAATTTCTTAAATTTCCTTTAATTATAGAACTTTTACTATAGTTTGGTGCGGCGAGCCTGCAGATGCAACCTAGAGGATGCCGTGGTTGACATGTGTAGCCTGGAGCCTATCTGTGCTCTCAGGGAGAGTATAGGAAATAATTGAAATTTTTGAGGAATTTAGAAGTCAGGAAATTTGCAAATTTTTGGAATTTCGACAAAATTTTTAATTTTTTTTTTTGAAAATTTGGAAGAATATTTAACGCATTTGAAAGTGTTTGACAATTTTGAAATTTTTTAAAATTTTAAAAATTTTGAAATTTTTTGGAATTTCGACGATTTTTGAAAATTTTGACAAATTTTTTAAAATTTAAAAAATGTTGATATCTCTAACAAATTCTTAAATTTTTTTTATTATTGAACTTATTGTACTGCTAGTTTGGTGCGGCGAGCCTGCAGATGCAATCTAGAGGATGCTGTGGTTGACATGTGTAGACTGGAGCCTATCGGTGCTGCCAGGGAGAGTATAGGAAATAATTGAAATTTTTGATGAAATTTAGAAGTCAGGAAATATGCAGAATTTTTCGAATTTCGACAAAATTTTTAATTTTTTTTTTTGAAAATTTGGAAGAATATTTAACGTATTTGAAAGTGTTTGAAAATTTTTGGAAATTTTGAAAATTTTTGAAAATTATAAAATTTTTTGAAATTTTTTAAAGTTTTGAAAATTTTTGAAAATTTTGAAATTTTTCAAAAATTTTATGAAAATTTTGAAATTTATTGCAATTTCGACGATTTTTGAAAATGTTTGAAAATTTTTTACATTTTTGAAAATTTTTGAAAATTTTTTAAATTTTTAAAAAATTTTTTAAATTTTTGAAAATTTTTTAAATTTTTGAAAATTTTTTAAATTTTTGAAAATTTTGAAGTTTTTGTAAATTTTGGATTACTTTGAAAATTTTTGAATATTTTGATGATTTTGAAGTTTTGAAATTTTTGAAAATTTCTGAAAATTTTGCATTTTTTGAGAATATTTTAAATTTATGAAAATTTTGAAGTTTTTGGAAGTTTTTGAAAATTTTGAAAATTTTTGAAAATTTGGAATTTTTTGGAATTATGCCGATATTTGAAAATTTTGACAAATTTTTAAAAATTAAATAAATTATGATAACTAACAATTTCTTAAATTTCCTTTAATTATTGAACTTATTGTACTGCTAGTTTGGTGCGGCGAGCCTGCAGATGCAATCTAGAAGATGCCGTGGTTGACATGTGTAGCCTGGAGCCTATCGGTGCTCTCAGGGAGAGTATAGGAAATAATTGAAATTTTTGAGGAATTTAGAAGTCAGGAAATTTGCAGAATTTTTGGAATTATACAAAATTTTTAATTTATTTTTGAAAATTTGGAAGAATATTTAACGCATTTGAAAGTGTTTGAAAATTTTGGAAATTTTGAAAATTTTTGAAACTTTTAAAATTTTTTGTAATATCGACGATTTTTGAATATTTTTGAATTTTTTTAAGTTTTTGTAAATTTTGGATTAGTTTGAAAATTTTTGAATTTTTTGAAGATTTTGAAGTTTTGAAATTTTTCAAAATTTTTGAAAATTTGAAATTTTTTGGAATTTCGACGATTTTTGAAAATTTTGACAATTTTTTTTAAATTTAAAAAAATTTGATAATCCTAACAAATTCTTAAATTTCCTTTAAATTTTGAAATTATCGTAGTGCTAGTTGGTCGGGGCGAGCCTGCAGATACAACCCAGAGGATGCCGTGGCTGACATGTGTAGCTTCGAGCCTAAAGGTGTTGCCAGGGGGAGTATTGGAAATAATTGAAATTTTTGAGGAATTTAGAAAATGTTAGGAAATTTTCAGAATGTTTGGAATTTCGACAAATTTTTAATTTTTTGAAAATTTGGAAGAATTTTTAACGTTTTTGATATTTTTGAAAATTTTTGAAAATTTCGAAATTTTTTGGAATTTCGACGATTTTTGAAAATTTTTGAAATTTTTGAAAATTTTTTAATAATTTTGGATTTTTTGAAAATTTTTGAAATGTTTGAAGATTTTGAAAATTATTGAAAATTATGAAAATTTTTGAAAATTTTGAAATTTTTTGGAATTTCGACGATTTTTGATAATCTTTGAAATTTTTGAAATTTATGAAATTTTTTTAAAATTGGATTTTTTGAAAATTATTGAAATTTTTTAAAATTTGAAGATTTTGAAAATTATTGAAAATTTTGAAAATATTTTAAAATTTTCAAATTTTTTGGAATTTCGACGATTTTTGAAAATTTTTGAAATTTTTGCAATTTTTGAAAAATTTTGAAAATTTTGATATTTTTGAAAATCTTGAAGTTTTTGAAAATTTTTTAAAATTTTTAAATTTTTTGGAATTTCGACCATTTTTGAAAATTTTGACAGATTTTTAAAAATTTTAAAAATTTTGATAACTTAAATTCTTAAAATTCCTTTAATTATTGATCTTATTGTGCTGCTAGTTTGGAGCGGCGAGTCTGCAGATGCAACTCAGAGGAAGCCGTGGTTGACATGTGTAGCATGGAGCCTATCGGTGCTGCCAGAGGGATTGTAGGAAATAATTGAAATTTTGAGGAATTTAGAAACCGTTGGGGAATTTTCAGAATTTTTGGAAATTTGACAAATTTTTATTTTTTTTTGAAAATTTGAAAGAATTTTTTACATTTTTGAAATTTTTGAAATTTTTTGGAATTTCGACGATTTTTGAAAATTGTTTAAATTTTTTAAGTTTTTGGAACTTTAGGATTATTTTGAAAATTTTTCAATTTTTTGAAAATTTTGAAGTTTGAAAATGTTTGAAAATTTAGAATTTTTGAGAATTTTATTTAAATTTTTGAAACCTAGGAAGTTTTTGAAACTTTTTGAAAATTTTGATAGTTTTTTTAATTTCGACGATTTTTGAAAATTTTGACGAATTTTTAAAAATTTAAAAAAATTTGATAATCCTAACAAATTCTTAAAATTTCCTTCAATTTTTGAACTTATTGTAGTGCTAGTTGGTAGCGGCGAGCCTGCTGATGCAACGCAGAGGATGCTCTGGCTGGCATGTATAGCAATGAGCCTATCGTTGCTGGGAGTATTGGAAATCGTTGAAATTTTTCAGGAATTTCCAGAATGTTAGCAAATTTTCAGAATTTTTGGAATTTCGACAAATTTTCAAAGTTTGTTGAAAATATGGAAGAATTTTTAAAGTTTTAAAATTTTTTTGGAATTTTGACGTTTTTTTAAATTTTTAAAATTTTTTAAATTTTTAAAAATTTTTCAAAATTTTGAAATTATTTGGAATTTCGGCGATTATTTTTAAATTTTTGAAATTTTTGAAATTTTTAAAATTTTTTGCAATTTCGACGATTTTTGAAAGTTTTTTAAATTTCTGAAATTTTTGAAAATGTTTGAAAATTTTGCATAGTTGAAAATTTTTTAAAATTTTGAAAATTTGTATGTTTTTAAAATTACTGAAATTTTTGAAAATTATTGAAAATTTTGAAAATTTTGAAATTTTTGAAAATTTTTGTAAATTTTGAAATTGTTTGGAATTTGGACTATTTTTGAAAATGTTTGAAATTTTTAAAATTTTTGAAAATTTTTCAAAATTTTGACGTTTTTGAAATTTTTTAAAAATTTGATTTTTTTGGAATTTGGACGATTTTTGAAAATTTTGAAATTTTTGGAAATTTTTTAAATTTTTGAAAATTTTGAAGTTTTTGAAAATTTTTTAAATTTTGAAAATTTTTGAAAATTTTGAAATTTTTTGGAATTTCGATGATTTTTGAAAATTTTGACAAATTTTTTAAAATTTAAAAAATTTTGATAACTAACAAATTCTTAAATTTCCCTTAATTATTTTCCTTATTGTACTGCTAGTTTGGACCGGCGAGCCTGCAGATGCAACCCAGAGGAAGCCGTGGTTGACATGTGTAGCATGGAGCCTATCGGTGCCGACTGGGGGATTATAAGAAATAATTGAAATTTTTGAGGAATTTAGAAAAAGTTGGGGAATTTTCAGAATTTTTAGAATTTTGATAAATTTTTATTTTTTTTTTGAAAATTTGGAAGAATTTTTAACGTTTTTGAAATTTTTGAAAATTTTTTGAAAATATTGAAATATTTGAAATTTTTGAAAATTTCGAAATTTGTTGGAATTTCGACGATTTTTGAAAATTTTTAAATTTTTGAAGTTTTTGAAAATTAGGATTATTTTGAAAATTTTTCAATTTTTTGAAAATTTTGAAGAGTTTGAATATTTTTGAAAATTTTAAATTTTTTGAGAATTTTTCAAATTTTTGAAAATTTTGAAGTTTTTGAAACTTTTTGAAAATTTTGAAAATTTTGAAATTTTTTGGAATTTCGACGGTTTTTGAAAATTTTGACAGATTTTTTAAAATTTTAAAAATGTTGATAACTTAAATTGTTAAATTTCCTTTAATTATTAATCTTATTGTACTGCTAGTTTGGAGCGGCGAGCCTGCCGATGCAACTCAGAGGTTGCCGTGGTTGACAGATGTGTAGCCTGGAGCCTATCGGTGCTGCCATGGGGAGTATTGGAAATAATTGAAATTTTTGAGGAATTTAGAAAAAGTTAGGATATTTTGCAGAAAAAAGTTTTGGAATTTCGACAAAATTTTTAATTTTTTATTTTGAAACATTGGAAGAATTTTTAACGTTGTTGAAATTTTTGAAAATTTTTGAAAATTTTGGATTTTTTGAAAATTTTTGAAATTTTTGAAGTTTTTGAAAATTTTTGAAAATTTTGAAATTTTTTGGAATTTCGACCATTTCTGAAAATTTTGACAGATATTTTAAAATTTTAAAAATTTTGATAACTTGAATTGTTAAATTTCCTTTAATTATTGATCTTATTGTACTGCTAGTTTGGAGCAGCGAGCCTGCAGATGCAACTCAGAGGTTGCCGTGGTTGACAGATGTGTAGCCTGGAGCCTATCGGTGCTGCCAGGGGGATTGTAGGAAATAATTGAAATTTTTGAGGAATTTAGAAACCGTTGGGGAATTTTTAGAATTTTTGGAATTTTGACAATTTTTTTTTTTTTTAATATTTCAAAGAATTTTTATTTTTTGAATATTTGAAAATTTTGAATTATTGAGAATTTTTTTAAATTTTTGAAAATTATGAAGTATTTGAAACTTTTTGAAAATTTTGATATTTTTTGGAAATTTTGAATTTTTTTGAAAATTTTTGAAAATTTTGAAATTTTTGGAAATTTTGAATATTTTTGAAAAATTTTGTAAATTTTGCAATTTTTTGAAAATTTTGAAATATTTGGGATTTCGACGATTTTTGAAAATTTTGACGAATTTTTTAAAATTTAAAAAATTTTGATAATTCTAAAAATTCTTAAAATTTCCTTTAATTTTTGAACTTATTGTATTGCTAGTTGGTAGCGGCGAGCCTGCTGATGCAACGCAGAGGATTCCGTGTATGACATGTATAGCCTCGAGCCTATCGTTGCTGCCAGGGGGAGTATTGGAAATCATTGAAATTTTTGAGGAATTTGCAAAATGTTAGCAGATTTCCAGAATTTTTAAATTTCGACAAATTTTTAATGTTTTTTGGAAATATGGAAGAATTTTTAACGTTTTTGAAATTTTTCAAAATTTTTGATAATTATGAAATTTTTTAAAATTTTTGAAATTTTTAAATTTTTTTGGAATTTGGACGATAATTGAAAATTTTTGAAATTTTTTTGAAGTTTTTAAAATTTAGGATTATTTTGAAAATTTTTTAATTTTTTGAAAATTTTGAAGTTTGAAAATTTTGAATTTTTTTGTGAATTTTTGAAGTTTTTGATAATTTTTGAAAATTTTGAAATTTTTTGGAATTTCGACCATTTTTTTAAAATTTTGACAGATTTTTAAAAATTTTAAAAATCTTGATAACTTAAATTCTTAAATTTCCTTTAATTATTGAACTTATTGTAGTGCTAGTTTGGAGCGGCTAGCCTGCTGATGCAACCAAGAGAATGCCGTGGTTGACATGAGTAGCATGGAGCCTATCGGTGCAGCCAGAGGTGTATAAGAAATAATTGAAAATTTTGAGGAATTTAGAAACACTTAGGAAAATTGCAGAATTTTTGGAATTTCGACAAAATTTTTTTTTTTAAATTTGAAGAATTTTTAACGTTCAAGTTTTTGAAAATTTTTGAAAATTTTGAATATTTTTGAAAATTTTGAAATTTTTTGGAATTTCGGCGATTTTTTAAAATTTTTGAAATTTTTTAATTTTTTTAAATTTTTCAAAATTTTGAAATTTTTCAAAAATTTTGAAATTTTTCGGAATATGGACGATTTTTTTAAATTATTTAAATTTTTGAAGTTTGTGAAAGTTTTTGAAAATTTTGGGTATTTTGAAAATTTTTTATATTTTTTAAAATTTTGAAGTTTTTGAAAATTTTTTAAAATTTTGAATTTTTTTAATTTCGACGATTTTTGAAAATTTTTGAAATTTTTGAAGTTTTTGGAAATTAGGATTAGTTTGAAAATTTTGAATGGTTTGAGAATTTTTGAAAATTTTGAATTTTTTGAGAATTTTTTAAATTTTTGAAAATTTTGAAGTTTTTGAAACATTTTGAAAATTTTGAAAATTTTTGAAAAATTTTGAAATTTTTTGGAATTTCGACGGTTTTTGAAAATTTTGACGAATTTTTTAAAATTTAAAAATTTTGATATCTCTAAAAAATTCTTTATTCCTTTAATTATTGAACTTATTGTCCTGCTAGTTTGGAGTGCCGAGCCTGCAGATTCAACTCAGAGGATGCCGTGGCTGACATGTAGCCTATCGGTGCTGCCAGGGGGAGTATTGGAAATAATTGAAATTTTTGAGGAATTTAGAAAAAGTTAGGATATTTGGAGAATTGTTTTAATTTCGACAAAATTTTTAATTTTTTTTCTGAAACATTGTAAGAATTTTTAACGTTGTTGAAATTTTTGAAAATTTTTGAAAATTTTGAAATTTTTTTGCATTTGGACCATTTTTGAAAATTTTGACAGATTTTTAAAAATTTTAAAAATTTTGATAACTTAAATTCTTAAAATTCCTTTAATTATTGATCTTATTGTGCTGCTAGTTTGGAGCGGCGAGTCTGCAGATGCAACTCAGAGGAAGCCGTGGTTGACAATGTGTAGCATGGAGCCTATCGGTGCTGCCAGAGGGATTGTAGGAAATAATTGAAATTTTGAGGAATTTAGAAACCGTTGGGGAATTTTCAGAATTTTTGGAAATTTGACAAATTTTTATTTTTTTTTGAAAATTTGAAAGAATTTTTTACATTTTTGAAATTTTTGAAATTTTTTGGAATTTCGACGATTTTTGAAAATTGTTTAAATTTTTGAAGTTTTTGGAACTTTAGGATTATTTTGAAAATTTTTCAATTTTTTGAAAATTTTGAAGTTTGAAAATGTTTGAAAATTTAGAATTTTTGAGAATTTTATTTAAATTTTTGAAACCTAGGAAGTTTTTGAAACTTTTTGAAAATTTTGATATTTTTTTAATTTCGACGATTTTTGAAAATTTTGACGAATTTTTAAAAATTTAAAAAAATTTGATAATCCTAACAAATTCTTAAAATTTCCTTCAATTTTTGAACTTATTGTAGTGCTAGTTGGTAGCGGCGAGCCTGCTGATGCAACGCAGAGGATGCTCTGGCTGGCATGTATAGCAATGAGCCTATCGTTGCTGGGAGTATTGGAAATCGTTGAAATTTTTCAGGAATTTCCAGAATGTTAGCAAATTTTCAGAATTTTTGGAATTTCGACAAATTTTCAAAGTTTGTTGAAAATATGGAAGAATTTTTAAAGTTTTAAAATTTTTTTGGAATTTTGACGTTTTTTTAAATTTTTAAAATTTTTTAAATTTTTAAAAATTTTTCAAAATTTTGAAATTATTTGGAAATTCGGCGATTATTTTTAAATTTTTGAAATTTTTGAAATTTTTAAAATTTTTTGCAATTTCGACGATTTTTGAAAGTTTTTTAAATTTCTGAAATTTTTGAAAATGTTTGAAAATTTTGCATAGTTGAAAATTTTTTAAAATTTTGAAAATTTGTATGTTTTTAAAATTACTGAAATTTTTGAAAATTATTGAAAATTTTGAAAATTTTGAAATTTTTGAAAATTTTTGTAAATTTTGAAATTGTTTGGAATTTGGACTATTTTTGAAAATGTTTGAAATTTTTAAAACTTTTGAAAATTTTTCAAACTTTTGACGTTTTTGAAATTTTTTAAAAGTTTGATTTTTTTGGAATTTCGACGATTTTTGAAAATTTTGAAATTTTTGGAAATTTTGAATTTTTTTGAAAATTTTTGAATTTTTTGATAATTTTGAAGTTTTTGAAAATTTTTGAAAATTTTTTGGACGATTTTTTAAAATTTTTGAAATATCTGATATTTTAAAATTTTTCAAAATTTTGAAATTTTTGAAAATTTTGAAATTTTTTGGAATTTGAGCGATTTTTTTTAAATTTTTGAAAATTTTGTATATTTGAAAATTTTTTAAATTTTTGAAAATTTTGAAGTTTTTGAAAATTTTTTAAAATTTTGAAAATTTTTGAAAATTTTGAAATTTTTTGGAATTTCGATGATTTTTGAAAATTTTGACAAGTTTTTTAAAATTTAAAAAATTTTGATAACTAACAAATTCTTAAATTTCCCTTAATTATTTTCCTTATTGTACTGCTAGTTTGGACCGGCGAGCCTGCAGATGCAACCCAGAGGAAGCCGTGGTTGACATGTGTAGCATGGAGCCTATCGGTGCCGACTGGGGGATTATAAGAAATAATTGAAATTTTTGAGGAATTTAGAAAAAGTTGGGGAATTTTCAGAATTTTTGGAATTTTGATAAATTTTTATTTTTTTTTGAAAATTTGGAATTTTTAACGTTTTTGAAATTTTTGAAAATTTTTTGAAAATATTGAAATATTTGAAATTTTTGAAAATTTTGAAATTTGTTGGAATTTCGACGATTTTTGAAAATTTTTAAATTTTTGAAGTTTTTGAAAATTAGGATTATTTTCAAAATTTTTCAATTTTTTGAAAATTTTGAAGAATTTGAATATTTTTGAAAATTTTGAATTTTTTGAGAATTTTTCAAATTTTTGAAAATTTTGAAGTTTTTGAAACTTTTTGAAAATTTTGAAATTTTTTGGAATTTCGACGGTTTTTGAAAATTTTGACAGATTTTTTAAAATTTTAAAAATGTTGATAACTTAAATTGTTAAATTTCCTTTAATTATTGATCTTATTGTACTGCTAGTTTGGAGCGGCGAGCCTGCAGATGCAACTCAGAGGTTGCCGTGGTTGACAGATGTGTAGCCTGGAGCCTATCGGTGCTGCCAGGGGGAGTATTGGAAATAATTGAAATTTTTGAGGAATTTAGAAAAAGTTAGGATATTTTGCAGAAAAAAGTTTTGGAATTTCGACAAAATTTTTAATTTTTTTTTTTGAAACATTGGAAGAATTTTTAACGTTGTTGAAATTTTTGAAAATTTTTGAAAATATTGGATTTTTTGAAAATTTTTGAAATTTTTGAAGTTTTTGAAAATTTTTGAAAATTTTGAAATTTTTTGGAATTTCGACCATTTCTGAAAATTTTGACAGATTTTTTAAAATTTTAAAAATTTTGATAACTTGAATTGTTAAATTTCCTTTAATTATTGATCTTATTGTACTGCTAGTTTGGAGCGGCGAGCCTGCAGATGCAACTCAGAGGTTGCCGTGGTTGACAGATGTGTAGCCTGGAGCCTATCGGTGCTGCCAGGGGGATTGTAGGAAATAATTGAAATTTTTGAGGAATTTAGAAACCGTTGGGGAATTTTTAGAATTTTTGGAATTTTGACAATTTTTTTTTTTTTTAATATTTCAAAGAATTTTTATTTTTTGAATATTTGAAAATTTTGAATTATTGAGAATTTTTTTAAATTTTTGAAAATTATGAAGTATTTGAAACTTTTTGAAAATTTTGATATTTTTTGGAAATTTTGAATTTTTTTGAAAATTTTTGAAAATTTTGAAATTTTTGGAAATTTTGAATTTTTTTGAAAAATTTTGTAAATTTTGCAAATTTTTGAAAATTTTGAAATATTTGGGATTTCGACGATTTTTGAAAATTTTGACGAAATTTTAAAAATTTAAAAAATTTTGATAATTCTAAAAATTCTTAAAATTGCCTTTAATTTTTGAACTTATTGTATTGCTAGTTGGTAGCGGCGAGCCTGCTGATGCAACGCAGAGGATTCCGTGTATGACATGTATAGCCTCGAGCCTATCGTTGCTGCCAGGGGGAGTATTGGAAATCATTGAAATTTTTGAGGAATTTGCAAAATGTTAGCAGATTTCCAGAATTTTTGGAATTTCGACAAATTTTTAATGTTTTTTGGAAATATGGAAGAATTTTTAACGTTTTTGAAATTTTTCAAAATTTTTGATAATTATGAAATTTTTTAAAATTTGTGAAATTTTTAAATTTTTTTGGAATTTGGACGATAATTGAAAATTTTTGAAAATTTTTGAAGTTTTTAAAATTTAGGATTATTTTGAAAATTTTTTAATTTTTTGAAAATTTTGAAGTTTGAAAATTTTGAATTTTTTGTGAATTTTTGAAGTTTTTGATAATTTTTGAAAATTTTGAAATTTGTTGGAATTTCGACCATTTTTGAAAATTTTGACAGATTTTTAAAAATTTTAAAAATCTTGATAATTATAATTCTTAAATTTCCTTTAATTATTGAACTTATTGTAGTGCTAGTTTGGAGCGGCGAGCCTGCTGATGCAACCAAGAGAATGCCGTGGTTGACATGAGTAGCATGGAGCCTATCGGTGCAGCCAGGGGTGTATAAGAAATAATTGAAAATTTTGAGGAATTTAGAAACACTTAGGAAAATTGCAGAATTTTTGGAATTTCGACAAAATTTTTTTTTTTTTTTTAAATTGAAGAATTTTTAACGTTCAAGTTTTTGAAAATTTTTGAAAATTTTGAATATTTTTGAAAATTTTGAAATTTTTTGGAATTTCGGCGTTTTTTTTTAAATTTTTGAAATTTTTTAAATTTTTGAAAATTTTTCAAAATTTTTAAATTTTTCAAAATTTTTCAAAATTTTGAAATTTTTTGCAATTTCGACAATTTTTTTAAGTTTTTTTAATTTCTGAAATTTTTGAAAATTTTTGAAAATTTTGCATTTTTGAAAATTTTTTAAATTTTTGAAAATTTCTAAGTTTCTGAAAATTATTGAAATTTTTGAAAATTATTGAAAATTTTGAAAACTTTGAAAATTTCGAAAGTTTTTAAAAATTTTTTTTTAAATTTCGAATTTTTTTGAAATTTGGACGATTTTTTTACATTTTTTAAATTTTAGAAATTCGTGAAAATTTTTGAAAATGTTTGATATTTTGAAAATTTTTTAAATTTTTGAAAATTTTGAAGTTTTTGAAAATTTTTTAAATTATTGAAAATTTTTGAAAATTTTGAAATTTTTTTGGAATTTCGACGATTTTTTAAAATTTTGAAATTTTTGGAAATTCTGAATTTTTTTTTTAAATTTTTGAAAATTTTTGAAAATTTTTCAAAATTTTTCAAATTTTTGAAAATTTTGAAATTTTTGGGATTTCGACGATTTTTGAAAATTTTGACGAATTTTTATAAATTTAAAAAATTTTGATACTTTCTACAAATTCTTAAAATTTCCTTTAATTTTTGAACTTATTGTAGTTCTAGTTGGTGGCGGCGAGCCTGCTGATGCAACGCAGAGGATTCCGTGAATGACATGTATAGCCTCGAGCTGCCAGGGGGAGTATTGGAAATCATTGAAATTTTTGAGGAATTTGCAAAATGTTTGCAGATTTCCAGAATTTTTGGAATTTCGACAAATTTTTAGTTTTTTTGAAAATATGGAAGAATTTTTAACGTTTTTGAAATTTCTGAAAATTTTTGAAAATTTTTGAAAGATTTTGAAAATTTTCAAATTTTTTTGGAATTTGTCGATCTTTGAAAATTTTTCAAACTTTTGAAATTCGTGAAAATTTTTAAAAATTTTGGATATTTTGAAAATTTTTTAAATTTATGAAAATTATGAAGTTTTTGAAGTTATTTTAAAATTTTGAAAATTTTGAAATTTTTTTGGAATTTCGACGATTTTTGAAAATTTTGACAAGTTTTTTAAAATTTAAAAAATTTTGATAACTCTAAATCTTAAATTTCCTTTAATTTTTGAACTTATTGTAGTGCTAGTTTGGAGCAGCGATATTTTTGAAAATCTTGAAGTTTTAGAAAATTTTTTAAAATTTTTAAATTTTTTGGAATTTCGACCATTTTTGAAAATTTTGACAGATTTTTTAAAATTTTAAAAATTATAACTTAAATTCTTAAATTTCCTTTAATTTTTCAACTTATTATAGTGCTAGTTTGGAGCGGCGAGCCAGCAGATGCAACCTAGAGAATGCCGTGTTTGACAGATGAGTAGCATGGAGCCTATCGGTGCTGCCAGGGGAGTATAGGAAATAATTGAAATTTTTGAGGAATTAAAAATACTTAGGAAATTTGTAGAATTTTTGGAATTTCGACAAAATTTTTTATTTTTTTTTCTTAAAAATTGGAAGAATTTTTAACGTTGAAGTTTTGAAAATTTTTGAAAATTTTTAAAATTTTTGAAAATATTGAAATTTTTTTTGGAATTTCGGGGATTTTTTAAAATTTTTGAAATTTTTTAAATTTTTGAAAATTTTTCAAAATATTGAAATTTTTCAAAATTTTTCAAAATTTTGAAATTTTTTGCAATTTCGACGATTTTTTAAAGTTTTTTTAATTTCTGAAATTTTTGAAAATGTTTGAAAATTTTGCATTATTGAAAATGTTTTAATTTTTTGATAATTTGTAAGTTTCTGAAAATTTTTGAAATTTTTGAAAATTATTGAAAATTTTGATTAGTGAAAATTTCGAAATTTTTTAAAATGTTTGTAAATTTCGAAATTATTTGGAATTTGGACCATTTTTGAATATTTTTGAAATTTTTTAAATTTTTGAAACTTTTTCAAAATTTTTAAACTTTTGAAAATTTTTCAAAATTTTTAAATTTTTGAAAATTTTTAGGACGATTTTTGAAAATTTTTGAAATTTTTTAATTTTTTTAAATTTTTCAAAATTTTGAAATTTTTCAAAAATTTTGAAATTTTTCGGAATATGGACGATTTTTTAAAATTATTTAAATTTTTGAAATTTGTGAAAGTTTTTGAAAATTTTGGGTATTTTGAAAATTTTTTATATTTTTTAAAATTTTGAAGTTTTTGAAAATTTTTTAAAATTTTGAAATTTTTTAATTTCGACGATTTTTGAAAATTTTTGAAATTTTTGAAGTTTTTGGAAATTAGGATTAGTTTGAAAATTTTGAATAGTTTGAGAATTTTTGAAAATTTTGAATTTTTTGAGAATTTTTTAAATTTTTGAAAATTTTGAAGTTTTTGAAACATTTTGAAAATTTTGAAAATTTTTGAAAAATTTTGAAATTTTTTGGAATTTCGACGGTTTTTGAAAATTTTGACGAATTTTTTAAAATTTAAAAATTTTGATATCTCTAAAAAATTCTTTATTCCTTTAATTATTGAACTTATTGTCCTGCTAGTTTGGAGTGCCGAGCCTGCAGATGCAACTCAGAGGATGCCGTGGCTGACATGTAGCCTATCGGTGCTGCCAGGGGGAGTATTGGAAATAATAGAAATTTTTGAGGAATTTAGAAAAAGTTAGGATATTTGGAGAATTGTTGGAATTTCGACAAAATTTTTAATTTTTTTTTCTGAAACATTGTAAGAATTTTTAACGTTGTTGAAATTTTTGAAAATTTTTGAAAATTTTGAAATTTTTTTGCATTTGGACCATTTTTGAAAATTTTGACAGATTTTTAAAAATTTTAAAAATTTTGATAACTTAAATTCTTAAAATTCCTTTAATTATTGATCTTATTGTGCTGCTAGTCTGGAGCGGCGAGTCTGCAGATGCAACTCAGAAGAAGCCGTGGTTGACATGTGTAGCATGGAGCCTATCGGTGCTGCCAGAGGGATTGTAGGAAATAATTGAAATTTTGAGGAATTTAGAAACCGTTGGGGAATTTTCAGAATTTTTGGAAATTTGACAAATTTTTATTTTTTTTTGAAAATTTGAAAGAATTTTTTACATTTTTGAAATTTTTGAAATTTTTTGGAATTTCGACGATTTTTGAAAATTGTTTAAATTTTTGAAGTTTTTGGAACTTTAGGATTATTTTGAAAATTTTTCAATTTTTTGAAAATTTTGAAGTTTGAAAATGTTTGAAAATTTAGAATTTTTGAGAATTTTATTTAAATTTTTGAAACCTAGGAAGTTTTTGAAACTTTTTGAAAATTTTGATATTTTTTTTAATTTCGACGATTTTTGAAAATTTTGACGAATTTTTAAAAATTTAAAAAAATTTGATAATCCTAACAAATTCTTAAAATTTCCTTCAATTTTTGAACTTATTGTAGTGCTAGTTGGTAGCGGCGAGCCTGCTGATGCAACGCAGAGGATGCTCTGGCTGGCATGTATAGCAATGAGCCTATCGTTGCTGGGAGTATTGGAAATCGTTGAAATTTTTCAGGAATTTCCAGAATGTTAGCAAATTTTCAGAATTTTTGGAATTTCGACAAATTTTCAAAGTTTGTTGAAAATATGGAAGAATTTTTAAAGTTTTAAAATTTTTTTGGAATTTTGACGTTTTTTTAAATTTTTAAAATTTTTTAAATTTTTAAAAATTTTTCAAAATTTTGAAATTATTTGGAAATTCGGCGATTATTTTTAAATTTTTGAAATTTTTGAAATTTTTAAAATTTTTTGCAATTTCGACGATTTTTGAAAGTTTTTTAAATTTCTGAAATTTTTGAAAATGTTTGAAAATTTTGCATAGTTGAAAATTTTTTAAAATTTTGAAAATTTGTATGTTTTTAAAATTACTGAAATTTTTGAAAATTATTGAAAATTTTGAAATTTTTGAAAATTTTTGTAAATTTTGAAATTGTTTGGAATTTGGACTATTTTTGAAAATGTTTGAAATTTTTAAAACTTTTGAAAATTTTTCAAAATTTTGACGTTTTTGAAATTTTTTAAAAATTTGATTTTTTTGGAATTTCGACGATTTTTGAAAATTTTGAAATTTTTGGAAATTTTGAATTTTTTTGAAAATTTTTGAATTTTTTGATAATTTTGAAGTTTTTGAAAATTTTTGAAAATTTTGCAAATTTTTGAAAATTTTTGAAAATTTTGCAAATTTTTGAAAATTTTATAATTTTTGAAAATTTTTTGGACGATTTTTTAAAATTTTTGAAATTTCTAATATTTTAAAATTTTTCAAAATTTTGAAATTTTTGAAAATTTTGAAATTTTTTGGAATTTGGGCGATTTTTTTAAATTTTTGAAAATTTTGTATATTTGAAAATTTTTTAAATTTTTGAAAATTTTGAAGTTTTTGAAAATTATTTAAAATTTTGAAAATTTTTGAAAATTTTGAAATTTTTTGGAATTTCGATGATTTTTGAAAATTTTGACAAGTTTTTTAAAATTTAAAAAATTTTGATAACTAACAAATTCTTAAATTTCCCTTAATTATTTTCCTTATTGTACTGCTAGTTTGGACCGGCGAGCCTGCAGATGCAACCCAGAGGAAGCCGTGGTTGACATGTGTAGCATGGAGCCTATCGGTGCCGACTGGGGGATTATAAGAAATAATTGAAATTTTTGAGGAATTTAGAAAAAGTTGGGGAATTTTCAGAATTTTTGGAATTTTGATAAATTTTTATTTTTTTTTTGAAAATTTGGAAGAATTTTTAACGTTTTTGAGATTTTTGAAAATTTTTTGAAAATATTGAAATATTTGAAATTTTTGAAAATTTTGAAATTTGTTGGAATTTCGACGATTTTTGAAAATTTTTAAATTTTTGAAGTTTTTGAAAATTAGGATTATTTTGAAAATTTTTCAATTTTTTGAAAATTTTGAAGAGTTTGAATATTTTTGAAAATTTTGAATTTTTTGAGAATTTTTCAAATTTTTGAAATTTTGAAGTTTTTGAAACTTTTTGAAAATTTTGAAATTTTTTGGAATTTCGACGGTTTTTGAAAATTTTGACAGATTTTTTAAAATTTTAAAAATGTTGATAACTTAAATTTTTAAATTTCCTTTAATTATTGATCTTATTGTACTGCTAGTTTGGAGCGGCGAGCCTGCAGATGCAACTCAGAGGTTGCCGTGGTTGACAGATGTGTAGCCTGGAGCCTATCGGTGCTGCCAGGGGGAGTATTGGAAATAATTGAAATTTTTTAGGAATTTAGAAAAAGTTAGGATATTTTGCAGAAAAATTTTTGGAATTTCGACAAAATTTTTAATTTTTTTTTTTGAAACATTGGAAGAATTTTTAACGTTGTTGAAATTTTTGAAAATTTTTGAAAATTTTGGATTTTTTGAAAATTTTTGAAATTTTTGAAGTTTTTGAAAATTTTTGAAAATTTTGAAATTTTTTGGAATTTCGACCATTTCTGAAAATTTTGACAGATTTTTTAAAATTTTAAAAATTTTGATAACTTGAATTGTTAATTTTCCTTTAATTATTGATCTTATTGTACTGCTAGTTTGGAGCGGCGAGCCTGCAGATGCAACTCAGAGGTTGCCGTGGTTGACAGATGTGTAGCCTGGAGCCTATCGGTGCTGCCAGGGGGATTGTAGGAAATAATTGAAATTTTTGAGGAATTTAGAAACCGTTGGGGAATTTTTAGAATTTTTGGAATTTTGACAATTTTTTTTTTTTTTTAATATTTCAAAGAATTTTTATTTTTTGAATATTTGAAAATTTTGAATTATTGAGAATTTTTTTAAATTTTTGAAAATTATGAAGTATTTGAAACTTTTTGAAAATTTTGATATTTTTTGGAAATTTTGAATTTTTTTGAAAATTTTTGAAAATTTTGAAATTTTTGGAAATTTTGAATTTTTTTGAAAAATTTTGTAAATTTTGCAAATTTTTGAAAATTTTGAAATATTTGGGATTTCGACGATTTTTGAAAATTTTGACGAAATTTTAAAAATTTAAAAAAAATTGATAATTCTAAAAATTCTTAAAATTTCCTTTAATTTTTGAACTTATTGTATTGCTAGTTGGTAGCGGCGAGCCTGCTGATGCAATGCAGAGGATTCCGTGTATGACATGTATAGCCTCGAGCCTATCGTTGCTGCAAGGGGGAGTATTGGAAATCATTGAAATTTTTGAGGAATTTGCAAAATGTTAGCAGATTTCCAGAATTTTTGGAATTTCGACAAATTTTTAATGTTTTTTGGAAATATGGAAGAATTTTTAACGTTTTTGAAATTTTTGAAAATTTTTGATAATTATGAAATTTTTTAAAATTTTTGAAATTTTTAAATTTTTTTGGAATTTGGACGATAATTGAAAATTTTTGAAATTTTTTTGAAGTTTTTAAAATTTAGGATTATTTTGAAAATTTTTTAATTTTTTGAAAATTTTGAAGTTTGAAAATTTTGAATTTTTTGTGAATTTTTGAAGTTTTTGAGAATTTTTGAAAATTTTGAAATTTTTTGGAATTTCGACCATTTTTGAAAATTTTGACAGATTTTTAAAAATTTTAAAAATTTTGATAACTTAAATTCTTAAATTTCCTTTAATTATTGAACTTATTGTAGTGCTAGTTTGGAGCGGCGAGCCTGCTGATGCAACCAAGAGAATGCCGTGGTTGACATGAGTAGCATGGAGCCTATCGGTGCAGCCAGGGGTGTATAAGAAATAATTGAAAATTTTGAGGAATTTAGAAACACTTAGGAAAATTGCAGAATTTTTGGAATTTCGACAAAATTTTTTTTTTTTTTTTTTAAATTTGAAGAATTTTTAACGTTCAAGTTTTTTTAAATTTTTGAAAATTTTGAATATTTTTGAAAATTTTGAAATTTTTTGGAATTTCGGCGATTTTTTAAAATTTTCGAAATTTTTTAAATTTTTGAAAATTTTTCAAAATTTTTAAATTTTTCAAAATTTTTCAAAATTTTGAAATTTTTTGCAATTTCGACGATTTTTAAAAGTTTATTTAATTTCTGAAATTTTTGAAAATTTTTGAAAATTTTGCATTTTTGAAAATTTTTTAAATTTTTGAAAATTTCTAAGTTTCTGAAAATTATTGAAATTTTTGAAAATTATTGAAAATTTTGAAAACTTTGAAAATTCCGAAAGTTTTTAAAAATTTTTTTTAAATTTCGAATTTTTTTTAAATTTGGACGATTTTTTTACATTTTTTAAATTTTAGAAATTCGTGAAAAATTTTGAAAATTTTTGATATTTTGAAAATTTTTTAAATTTTTGAAAATTTTGAAGTTTTTGAAAATTTTTTAAATTATTGAAAATTTTTGAAAATTTTGAAATTTTTTTGGAATTTCGACGATTTTTGAAAATTTTGAAATTTTTGGAAATTTTGAATTTTTTTGAAAATTTTTCAAAATTTTTGAAAATTTTTCAAAATTTTTCAAATTTTTGAAAATTTTGAAATTTTTTATGGGATTTCGACGATTTTTGAAAATTTTGACGAATTTTTATAAATTTAAAAAATTTTGATACTTTCTACAAATTCTTAAAATTTCCTTTAATTTTTTAACTTATTGTAGTGCTAGTTGGTAGCGGCGAGCCTGCTGATGCAACGCAGAGGATTCCGTGGATGACATGTATAGCCTCGAGCTGCCAGGGGGAGTATTGGAAATCATTGAAATTTTTGAGGAATTTGCAAAATGTTAGCAGATTTCCAGAATTTTTGGAATTTCGACAAATTTTTAGTTTTTTTGAAAATATGGAAGAATTTTTAACGTTTTTGAAATTTCTGAAAATTTTTGAAAATTTTTGAAAGATTTTGAAAATTTTCAAATTTTTTGGAATTTGTCGATCTTTGAAAATTTTTCAAACTTTTGAAATTCGTGAAAATTTTTGAAAATTTTGGATATTTTGAAAATTTTTTAAATTTATGAAAATTATGAAGTTTTTGAAGTTTTTTTAAAATTTTGAAAATTTTGAAATTTTTTTGGAAATTCGACGATTTTTGAAAATTTTGACAAGTTTTTTAAAATTTTAAAAATTTTGATAACTCTAAATCTTAAATTTCCTTTAATTTTTGAACTTATTGTAGTGCTAGTTTGGAGCAGCGAGCCTGCAGTTTCAACCTAGGGGTTGCCGTGGCTGACACGTAGCCTTTCGGTGCCTCCTGGGGGAGTATTGGAAATAATTGAAATTTTTGAGGAATTTAGAAGTTGGGAAATTTTCAGAATTTTGGAAATTTGACAAATTTTTATTTATTTTTGAAAATTTGGAAGAATTTTTAACGTTTTTGAAATTTTTGAAAATTTTTGAAAATTTTTAAATTTTTTGGAATTTCGACGATTTTTTTAAATTTTTGAAATTTTTGAAGTTTTTGGAAATTTAGGATTATTTTTAAAAATTTTGGAATTTTTTGAAAATTTTGAAGAGTTTGAAAATTTTTGAAAATTTTGAATTTTTTGAGGATTTTTAAGTTTTTGAATATTTTTGAAAATTTTGAAAATTTTTGATAATTTTGAAATTCTTTGGAATTTCGACCATTTTTTAAATTTTTGACAGGTTTTTAAAAATTTTAAAAATTTTGATAACTTAAAATCTCAAATTTCCTTTAATTATTGAACTTATTGTACTGCTAGTTTGGAGCGGCGAGCCTGCTGATGCAACCTAGAGAATGCCGTGGTTGACAGATGAGTAGCCTGGACCCTATCGGTGGTGCCAGGGTAGTATAGGAATTAAATGAAATTTTTGAGGAATTTAGAAAATGTTAGCAAATTTGCAGAATTTTTGGAATTTCGACTAAATTTTTAATTTTTTTTTTTTGAAAATTTGGAAGAATTTTTGACGTTGAAATTTTTGAAAATTTTTGAAAATTTTGAAAATTTTTGAGTTCTGAAATTTTTTGGAATTTCGGCAATTTTATAAAAATTTTTAAATTTTTAAATTTTTGAAATTTTTTGCAATTTCGACGATTTTTGAGTTTTTTAAATTTCTGAAATTTTTAAAATGTTTGAAAATTTTGCATTTTTGAAAATTTTTTAAATTATTGAAAATTGTAAGTTTTTGAAAATTTTTGTAAATTTTGAAATTTTTTGGAATTTTGACGATTTTTGAAAATTTTGAAATTTTTGGAAATTTCGAATTTTTTTGAAAATTTTTTAATTTTTTGAAAATTTTGAAGTTTTTGAAAATTTTTGAAAATTTTGCAAATATTTGAAAATTTTGAAATTTTTGGGATTTCGACAATTTTTGAAAATTTTGACGAATTTTTAAAAATTTAAAAAATTTTGATAATTCTAACAAATTCTTAAAATTTCCTTTAATTTTTGAACTTATTGTAAATCTAGTTGGTAGCGGCGAGCCTGCTGATGCAACGCAGAGGATGCCGTGGCTGACAAGTATAGCCTCGAGCCTATCGTTGCTGCCAGGGGGAGTATTGGAAATCATTGAAATTTTTTAGGAATTTGCGAAATGTTAGCTGAGTTGCAGAATTTTAGGAATTTCGACAAATTTTTAAACTTTTTTGAAAATGTGGAAGAATTTTTAACGTTTTTGACATTTTTGAAAATTTTTGATAATTTTGAAATTTTTTACAATTTTTGAAAATTTTTAAATTTTTTTTTGAATTTGGACGATATTTGAACATTTTTGAAATTTTTGAAGTTTTTAAAATTCAGGATTAAATTGAAAATTTTTGAATTTTCTGAAAATTTTGAAGTTTGAAAATTTTTGAAAATTTTGAAATTTTTTGGAATTTCGACGATTTTTGAAAATTTTGACAAGTTTTTTAAAATTTTAAAAATTATGATAACTTAAATTCTTAAATTTCCTTTAATTTTTCAACTTATTATAGTGCTAGTTTGGAGCGGCGAGCCTGCAGATGCAACCTAGAGAATGCCGTGTTTGACAGATGAGTAGCATGGAGCCTATCGGTGCTGCCAGGGGAGTATAAGAAATAATTGAAATTTTTGAGGAATTAAAAATAATTAGGAAATTTGTAGAATTTTTGGAATTTCGACAAAATTTTTTATTTTTTTTTTCTTAAAAATTGGTAGAATTTTTAACGTAGATGTTTTTGAAAATTTTTGAAAATTTTGAAAGTTTTTTGCAATTTCGACGATTTTTTAAAGTTTTTTAAATTTCTGAAATTTTTGAAAATGTTTGAAAATTTTGCATTTTTGAAAATGTTTTAATTTTTTGAGAATTTTTTAAATTTTTGAAAATTTTGAAGTTTTTGAAACTTTTCGAAAATTTCGAAAATTTTTGAAAATTTTGAAATTTTTTGGAATTTCAACGGTTTTTTTAAATTTTGACGAATTTTTAAAAATCTAAACAATTTTGATATCTCTAAGAAATTCTTAATTTCCTTTAATTATTGAACTTATTGTACTGCTAGTTTGGAGTGGCGAGCCTGAAGATGCAACTCAGAAGATGCCGTTGCTGACGTAGCCTATCGGTGCTGCCAGGGGGAGTATTGGAAATAATTGAAATTTTTGAGGAATTTAGAAAAAGTTAGGATATTTGCAGAAAAAAGTTTTGGAATTTCGACAAAATTTTTAATTTTTTTTTTGAAACATTGGAAGAATTTTTAACGTTGTTGAAATTTTTGAAAATTTTTGAAAATTTTGGATTTTTTGAAAATTTTTGAAATTTTTGAAGTTTTTGAAAATTTTTTGAAATTTTGAAATTTTTTGGAATTTCGACCATTTTTGAAAATTTTGACAGATTTTAAAAAATGTTTAAAAACTTTGATAACATAAATTCTTAAATTTCCTTTAATTATTGATCTTATTGTACTGCTAGTTTGGAGCGGCGAGCCTGCAGATGCAACTCAGAGGTTGCCGTCGTTGACAGATGTGTAGCCTGGAGCCTATCTGTGCTGCCAGAGGGATTGTAGGAAATCATTGAAATTTTGAGGAATTTAGAAACCGTTGGGGAATTGTCAGAATTTTTGGAATTTTGACAAATTTTTATTTTTTTTTTGAAAATTTGAAAGAATTTTTTACATTCTTTAAATTTTTGAAATTTTTTGGAATTTCGACGATTTTTGAAAATTTTTGAAATTTTTGAAGTTTTTGGAACTTTAGGATTATTTTAAAAATTTTTCAATTTTTTGAAAATTTTGAAGTTTGAAAATGTTTGAAAATTTAGAATTTTTGAGAATGTTTTTTAAATTTTTGAAACCTATGAAGTTTTTGAAACTTTTTGAAAATTTTGATATTTTTTTGAATTTCGACGATTTTTGAAAATTTTGACAAATTTTAAAAAATTTAAAAAATTTTGATAATCCTAACAAATTCTTAAATTTTCCTTCAATTTTTGAACTTATTGTAGTGCTAGTTGGTAGCGGGGAGCCCGCTGATGCAACGCAGAGGATGCTCTGGCTGGCATGTATAGCAATGAGCCTATCGTTGCTGTCATGGGGAGTATTGGAAATCATTTAAATTTTTGAGGAATTTCCAGAATGTTAGCAAATTTTCAGAATTTTTGTAATTTCGACAAATTTTTAAAGTTTGTTGAAAATATGGACGAATTGTTAAAGTTTTAAAATTTTTTTGGAATTTTGACGTTTTTTAAAATTTTTTAAATTTTTTAAATTCTTAAAATTTTTCAAAATTTTGAATTTATTTGGAATTTCGGCGATTATTTTTAAATTTTTGAAATTTTTTAAATTTTTAAAATTTTTTTGCAATTTCGACGATTTTTGAAAGTTTTTTAAATTTCTGAAATTTTTGAAAATATTTGAAAATTTTGCATTGTTGAAAATTATTGAAAATTTTGAAAATTTTTGAAAATTTTGAAATTTTTGAAAATTTTTGTAAATTTTGAAATTTTTTGGAATTTGGACTATTTTTGAAAATGTTTGAAATTTTTAAAATTTTTGAAAATTTTTCAAAATTTTGAAGTTTTTGAAATTTTTAAAAATTTGATTTTTTTGGAATTTCGACGATTTTTGAAAATTTTGAAATTTTTTGAAATTTTGAAGTTTTTTGAAAATTTTTGAATTTTTTGATAATTTTGTAGTTTTTAAAAATTTTTGAAAATTTTGCAAATTTTTGAAAATTTTAAAATTTTTGAAAATTTTTTGGACGATTTTTTAAAATTTTTGAAATTTTTTAATATTTTAAAATTTTTCAAAAGTTTGAAATTTTTGAAAATTTTGAAATTTTTTGGAATTTGGACGATTTTTTTAAATTTTTGAAAAATTGGATATTTGAAAATATTTTAAATTTTTGAAAACTTTGAAGTTTTTGAAAATTTTTAAAAAATTTGAAAATTTTTGAAAATTTTGAAATTTTTTGGAATTTCGACGATTGTTGAAAATTTTGACAAGTTTTTTAAAATTTAAAAAAATTTGATTACTAACAAATTCTTAAATTTCCCATAATTATTGTCCTTATTGTACTGCTAGTTTGGACCGGAGAGCCTGCAGATGCAACCCAGAGGATGCCGTGGTTGACATGTGTAGCATGGAGCCTATCGGTGCTGACTGGAGGATTATAAGAAATAATTGAAATTTTTGAGGAATTTAGAAAAAGTTGGGGAATTTTCAGAATTTTTGGAATTTTGATAATTTTTTATTGTTTTTTGAAAATTTGGAAGATTTTTTAACCTTTTTTGTTTTTTTTTGAAAATTTTTGCAAATATTGAAATTTTTGAAAATTTTCGAAAATTTTGAAATTTGTTGGAATTTCGACGATATTTGATAGTTTTTTAAATTTTTGAAAATTTTGAAAATATTTGAAAATTTTGCATTTTTGAAAATTTTTTAAATTTTTGAAAATTTTGTAAGTTTTTGAAAATTTTGGAAATTTTTGAAAATTATTGAAAATTTTGAAAATTTTTGAAATATTTTATAAATTTTGAAATATTTTGGAATTTGGACGATTTTTGAAAATTTTTGGAATTTTTTAAATTTTTGAAACTTTGAAAATTTTGAAAATTTTTGAAAATTTTGAAATTTTTTGGAATTTCGACGATTTTTGAAAATTTTGAAATTTTTGGAAATTTTGAATTTTTTTCAAAATTTTTTAATTTTTTGAAAATCTTGAAATTTTTGCGATTTCGACGATTTTTGAAAAATTTGACGAATTTTTAAAAATTTAAAAAATTTTGATAATTCTAACAAATTCTTAAAATTTCCTTTAATTTTTGAACTTATTGTAGTGCTAGTTGGTAGCGGCGAGCCTGCTGATGCAACGCAGAGGATGTATAGCCTCGAGCCTATCGTTGCTGCCAGGGGGAGTATTGGAATTCATTGAAATTTTTTAGGAATTTGCAAAATGTTAGATTTACAGAATTTTTGGAATTTTGACAAATTTTTAAGTTTTTTGAATATATGGAAGAATTTTTAACGTTTTTGAAATTTTTGAAAATTTTTTATAATTATTCAAAATTTTGAAATTTTTGAAAATTTTGAAATTTTTGGGAATTTGGACGATTTTTTTATATTTTTTAAATTTTTTGAAATTCGTGAAAATTTTTGAAAATTTTGGATATTTTGAAAATTTTAAATTTTTGAAAATTTTGAAGTTTTTGAAAATTTTTGAAAATTTTGAAATTTTTTGGAATTTCGACGATTTTTGAAAATTTTGACAAGTTTTTTAAAATTCAAAAAAATTTTGATAACTCTAACAAATTCTTAAATTTCCTTCAATTATTGAATTTATTTCACTGCTAGTTTGGACCGGCTAGCCTGCAGATGCAACCCAGAGGATGCCGTGGTTGACATGTGTAGCATGGAGCCTATCGGTGCTGACTGGGGATTATAAGAAATAATTGAAATTTTTGAGGAATTTAGAAAAAGTTGTGGAATTTTCAGAATTTTTGGAATTTGTAAATTTTTTTTTTTTTGAAAATTTGGAAGAATTTTTAACGTTTTTGAAATTTTTTAAAATTTTAGAAAACATTGAAATTTTTGAAAATTTTGAAATTTTTTTGGAATTTCGACGGTTTTTTTTAAATTTTGACGAATTTTTAAATGTTAAACAATTTTGATATCTCTAAGAAATTCTTAATTTCCTTTAATTATTGAACTTATTGTACTGCTAGTTTGGAGTGGCGAGCCTGAAGAGGCAACTCAGAAGATGCCGTTGCTGACATGTAGCCTATCGGTGAAATTTTTTAGGAATTTAGAAAAAGTTAGGATATTTGCAGAAAAAAGTTTTGGAATTTCGACAAAATTTTTAATTTTTTTTGTAAACATTGGAAGAATTTTTAACGTTGTTGAGATTTTTGAAAATTTTTGAAAAATTTGGATTTTTTCAAAATTTTTGAAATTTTTGAAGTTTTTGAAAATTTTTGAAAATTTTGAAATTTTTTGGAATTTCGACCATTTTTGAAAATTTTGACAGATTTTTAAACATTTTAAAATTTTCGATAACTTAAATTCTTAAATTTCCATTAATTATTGATCTTAATGTACTGCTAGTTTGGAGCGGCGAGGCTGCAGATGCAAATCAGAGGTTGCCGTGGTTGACAGATGTGTAGCCTGGTGCCTATCGGTGCTGCCAGGGGGATTGTAGGAAATAATTGAAATTTTTGAGGAATTTATAAACCGTTGGGGAATTTTCAGAATTTTTGGAATTTTGACAAATTTTTATTTTTTTTTGAACATTTGAAAGAATTTTTAACATTTTTGAAATTTTTGAAAATTTTTGAAAATTTTGAAATTTTTGAAAATTTTTGAAAGTTTTGAAATTTTTTGATATTTCGACGATTTTTGAAAATTTTTGAAATTTTTGAAGTTTTTGGAAATTAGGATTATTTTGAAAATTTTTCAATTTTTTGAAAATTTTGAAGAGTTTGAAAATTTTTGAAAATTTTGAATTTTTTGAGAATTTTTTTAAATTTTTGAAAATTTTTAAGTTTTTGAAACTTTCCGAAAATTTCGAAAATTTTTGAAAATTTTGAAATTTTTTGGAATTTCGACGGTTTTTTTAAATTTTGACGAATTTTTAAAAATTTAAACAATTTTGATATCTCTAAGAAATTCTTAATTTCCTTTAATTATTGAACTTATATGTACTGCTAGTTTGGAGTGGCGAGCCTGCAGATGCAACTCAGAAGTTGCCGTGGTTGACAGATGAGTAGCCTGAAGCCAATCGGTGCTGCCAGGGGAGTATACGAAATAATTGAAATTTTTGAGGAATTTAGAAAAAGCTACAAAATTTGCAGAATTTTTGGAATTTCGACAAAATTTTTAATTTTTTTTTTTAAATTTGTAAGAATTTTTAACGTTGAAATTTTTGAAAATTTTTGATAATTTTGAAAATTTTTGAAATTTTTGAAGTTTTGAAAATTTTTGAAAATTTTGAAATTTTTTGGAATTTCGACCGTTTTTGAAAATTTTGACAGATTTTTTAAAATTTTAAAAATTTCGATAACTTAAATTCTTAAATTTCCATTAATTATTGATCTTATTGTACTGCTAGCTTGGAGCGGCGAGCCTGCAGATGCAACTCAGAGGTTGCCGTGGTTGACAGATGTGTAGCCTGATGCCTATCGGTGCTGCCTGGGGGATTGTAGGAAATAATTGAAATTTTTGAGGAATTTATAAACCGTTGGGGAATTTTCAGAATTTTTGGAATTTTGACAAATGTTTATTTTTTTTTGAAAATTTGAAAGAATTTTTAACATTTGTGAAATTTTTGAAAATTTTTGAAAATTTTGAAATTTTTGAAAATTTTAAAAACTTTGAAATTTTTTGGAATTTCGACGATTTTTGAAAATTTTTGAAATTTTTGAAGTTTTTGTAAATTTAGGATTATTTTAAAAATTTTTTAATTTTTTGAAAATTTTGAAGTTTGAAAATTCTTGAAAATTTTGAATTTTTGAGAATTTTTTTTAAATTTTTGAAAATTATGAAGTTTTTGAAACTTTTTGAAAATTTTGATATTTTTTGGAAATTTTGAATTTTTTTGAAAATTTTTGAAAATTTTGAAATTTTTGGAAATTTTGAATTATTTTGAAACGTTTTCAAAATTTTGAAATTTTTGGGATTTTGACGATTTTTGAAAATTTTGACGAATTTTTAAAAATTTAAAAAATTTTGATAATTCTAACAAATTCTTAAAATTTCCTTTAATTTTTGATCTTATTGTATTGCTAGTTAGTAGCGGCGAGTGTGCTGATGCAACGCGGAGGATGCCGTGGCTGACATGTATAGAATCGAGCCTGTCGTTGCTGCCAGGGGGAGTATTGGAAATCATTGAAATTTTTGAGGAATTTGCGAAATGTTAGCAGATTTCCAGAATTTTTGGAATTTCGACAAATTTTTAAAGTTTTTTGAAAACATGGAAGAATTTTTAACGTTTTTGAAATTTTTGAAAATTTTTGATAATTTTTAAATTTTTTAAAATTTTTGAAATTTCTTAAATTTTGTTTTGAATTTGGACGATATTTGAACATTTTTGAAATTTTTAAAATTCAGGATTATTTTGAAAATTTTTGAAAATTTTGAATTTTTTGAGAATTTTTTAAGTTTTTGAAAATTTTTGAAAATTTTGAAATATTTTGGAATTTCGACATTTTTTTGAATATTTTGACAGATTTTTAAAAATTTTAAAAATTGCCATATCTTAAATTCTTAAATTTCCTTCAATTATTGAACTTATTGTAGTGCCAGTTTAGAGTGGCGAGCCTACTGATGCAACCTAGAGAATGCCGTGTTGACAGATGAGTAGCATGGAGCCTATCGGTGCTACCAGGGGAGTATAGGAAATAATTGAAATTTTTGAGGAATTTAGAAATACTTTGGAAATTTGCAGAATTTTTGGAATTTCGACATTTTTTATTTTTTTCTTAAAAATTGGAAAAATTTTTAACGTTGAAGTTTTTGAAAATTTTTGAAAATTTTGGAATTTCTTGGAATTTCGGGGATTTTATAAAATTTTTGAAATTTTTGAATTTTTTGGAAATTAGGATTATTTTGAAAATTTTTCAATTTTTAGAAAATTTTGAATAGTCTGAAAATTTTTGAAAATTTTGAATTTTTTGAGAATTTTTCAAATTTTTGAAAATTTTGAAGTTTTTGAAACTTTTTGAAAATTTTAAAAATTTTTGAAAATTTTGAAATTTTTTGGAATTTCGAAGGTTTTTAAAAATTTTTACGAATTTTTAAAATTTAAACAAATTTTGATATCTCTGAGAAATTCTTAATTTCCTTTAATTATTGATCTTATTGTCCTGCTAGTTTGGAGTGGCGAGCCTGCAGGTGCAACTCAGAGGATGCCGTGGTTGACATGTAGCCTATCGGTGCTGCCAGGGGGAGTATTGGAAATAATTGAAATATTTGAGAAACTTTGAAATTTTTGAAAATTTTTGAAAATTTTGAAATTTTTTGTAATTTCGACGATTTTTGAAAATTTTTGAAATTTTTTATGTTTTTGCAACTTTAGGATTATTTTGAAAATTTTTGAAAATTTTGAAATTTTTTTGGAATTTCGGGGATTTTTTAAATTTTTGAAATTTTTGAAGTTTTTGGAAATTAGGATTATTTTGAAAATTTTTCAATTTTTTGAAAATTTTGAAGTTTGAAAATGTTTGAAAATTTTGAATTTTTGAGAATTTTTTTTTAAATTTTGAAACCTATGAAGTTTTTGAAACTTTTTGATAATTTTGATATTTTTTGGAATTTCGACGATTTTTGAAAATTTTGAAATTTTTGTAAATTTTGAATTTTTTTTTTAAATTTTTAAATTTTTTAATAATTTTGAAGTTTTTGAAAATTTTTGAAAATTTTGCAAATTTTTGAAAATTTTTAAATTTTTGGGATTTCGACGATTTTTGAAAATTTTGACGAATTTGAAAAATTTAAAAAATTTTGATACTTCTAACAAATTCTTAAAATTTCCTTCAATTTTAGAACTTATTGTTGTGCTAGTTGGTAACGGCGAGCCTGCTGATGCAACGCAGAGGATGCTGTGGCTGACATGTATAGCATCGAGCCTATTGTTGCTGCCATGGGGAGTATTGGAAATCATTGAAACTTTTGAGGAATTTGCAAAATGTTAGCAAATTTTCAGAATTTTTGGAATTTCGAAAAATTTTCAAAGTTTGTTGAAAATATGGAAGAATTTTTAAAGTTTTTGAAATTTTTTTGGAATTTTGACGTTTTTTTAAACTTTTTAAATTTTTTAAATTTTTAAAATTTTTCAAAATTTTGAAATTTTTTTGGAATTTCGGCGATTTTTTTGAAATTTTTGAAATTTTTGAAATTTTTGAAATTTTTTGCAATTTCGACGATTTTTGAAAGATTTTTAAATTTCTGAAATTTTTGAAAATTATTGAAAATTTTGAAATTTTTGAAAATTTTGAAATTTTTGAAAATTTTTGTAAATTTTGAAATTTTTTGGAATTTGGACTATTTTTGAAAATTTTTGAAATTTTTTAAAATTTTTGGAAATTTTTCAAAATTTTGAAGTTTTTGAAAATTTTTAAAAAATTTGATTTTTTTTGGAATTTCGACGAATTTTGAAAATTTTGAAATTTTTGGAAATTTTGAATTTTTTTGAAAATTTTTGAATTTTTTGATAAATTTGAAGTGATTGAAAATGTTTGAAAATTTTGCAAATTTTTGAAAATTTTAAAATTTTTGAAAATTTTTTGGACGATTTTTTTAAATTTTTGAAATTTTTTAATATTTTAAAATTTTTCAAAATTTTGACATTTTTGAAAATTTTGAAATTTTTTTGATTTTGGACGACTTTTTTAAATTTTTGAAAATTTTGGATATTTTGAAAATTTTTGAAATTTTTGAAAATTATTGAAAATTTAAAAATTCTTGATTTTTTTTAAATATTTAAAAATTCTTGTAAATTTTGAAATTTTTGGGATTTCGACGAATTTGAAAATTTTGACAAATTTTAAAAAATTTTAAAAATTTCGATAACTCTAACAAATTCTTAATTTCCTCTAATTATTGAATTCATTGTCCTGCTAGTTTGGAGCGGCCAGCCTGCAGATGCAACTCAGAGGTTGCCGTGGTTGACATGTGTAGCCTGGAGCCTATCGGTGCTCCAGGGGGAGTGTAGGAAATAATTGAAATTTTTGAGGAATTTAGAAAATGTTGGGAAATTTTCAGAATTTTGGAATTTTATCAAATTTTTATTTCTTTTTTAAATTTGGGAGAATTTTTAACGTTTTTGAAAATTTTAAAAAACTTTGAAATTTTTGAAAATCTTTGAAAATTTTGAAAATTTTTTGGAATGTCGACGATTTTTGAAAATTTTTGAAATTTTTTAAATTTTTGAATATTTTTCAAAATTTTGAAGTTTTTGAAAATTTTTGAAAATTATGAAATTTTTTGTAATTTCGACGATTTTTGAAAATTTTTGAAGTTTTTGGAGATTTTGAATTTCTTTGTAAATTTTTGAATTTTTGAAAATTTTGAAGTTTTGTTGGAATTTGGACGATTTTTTTAAATTTTTGAAATTTTTTAAATTTTTTAAAATTTTTCAAAATTTTGATATTTTTGAATATTTTGAAATTTTTTGGAATTTGGAGGATTTTGAAAATTTTTAAAATTTCTGAAATTTGTGGAAATTTTTGAAAATTTTGCATATTTTGAAAATTTTTTAAATTTTTGAAAATTTTGAAATTTTTAAAAATTTTTAAAAATTTGACAAATTTGAAAATTTTGAAATTTTTTGGAATTTCTATTTTTGAAAATTTTTGAAATTTTTGAAGTTTTAAGAAATTTAAGATTATTTTGAAAATTTTTGAATTTTTTTTAAATTTTGAAGATTTTGAAAATTTTTGAAAATTTTTAATTTTTTTAGAATTTTTGAAGTTTTTGAAAATTTTTGAAAATTTAAAAATTTTTGAAAATGTAAAAGTTTTTGAAAATTTTGAAATTTTTTGTAATTTCGACCATTTTTGAAAATTTTTACAGATTTTTTAAAATTTTAAAAATTTTTATAACTTAATTTCTTAAATTTCCTTTATTATTGAACTAATTTTAGTGCTAGTTTGGAGCGGTGAGCCTGCTGATGCAACCTAGAGAATGCCGAGGTTGACATGAGTAGAATGGAGCCTATCGGTGCTGCCAAGGGAGTGTAGTAAATAATTGAAATTTTTTAGGAATTTAGAAAAAGTTAGGAAATTTGCTGAATTTTTGGAATTTCGACAAAATTTTTATTTTTTTTATGAAAATTTGGAAGAATTTTTAACGTTGTTGAAATTTTTGAATATTTTTGAAAATTTTGAAAATTTTTGAAAATTTAGAAATTTTTTGGAATTTCGACGAATTTTTTAAATTTTTAAATTTTTGAATTTTTGAAATTTTATGTAATTTCGACGATTTTTGAAAGATTTAAAATTTCTGAAATTTTTTAAAATGTTTGAAAATTTTGCATTTTTGAAAAATTTTTTTAAATTTTTGAAAAATGTAAGTTTTTGAAAATATTTGAAATTTTTGAAAATTATTGAAAATTTCGAAAATTTTTGAAAATTTTGAAATTTCTGAAAATTTTTGTAAATTTTGAAATTTTTTTGAATTTGGACGATTTTTGAAAATATTTGAAATTTTTAGTTATTCGAAAATATTTCAAAATTTAGAAGTTTTTGAAAATTTTTGAAAATTTTGAATTTTATTTGAAAATTTTTTAATTTTTTGAAAATTTTGAAGTTTTTGAAAATTTTTGAAAATTTTGAAATTTTTGGGATTTCGACGATATTTGAAAATTTTGACGAATTTTTAAAATTTTAAAAAATTTTGATAATTCTAACAAATTCTCAAAATTTCCTTTAATTTTTGAACTTATTGTAGTGCTAGTAGGTAGCGGCGAGCCTACTGACGGAACGCAGAGAATTCCGTGGCTGACATGTATAGCCTCGAGGCTATCGTTTCTGGCAGGGGCAGTATTGGAAATCATTGAAATCCTTGAGGAATTTGCAAAATGTTAGCAGATTTTCAGAATTTTTGGAATTTCGACAAATTTTTAAATTTGTTTGAAAATATGGAAGAATTTTTAACGTTTTTGAAATTCTTGAAGATTTTTTAAAAATTTTGAAATTTTTTTGGAATTTGGACGATTTTTTTTAATTTTTGAAATTTTGAAATTTTTTAAAATTCTTGAAAATTCTGAAAATTTTTGAAAAATTTGAAATTTTTTGGAATTACGACGGTTTTCGAAAATTTTGACCAATTTTTTAAATTTAAAAGAATTCTATAACTAACAAATACTTAATTTCCTTTAATTATTGAATTTATTGTTCTGCTAGTTTGGAGCAGCGAACCTGCAGATGCAACTCAGATGCTGTGGCTGACATGTGTAGCTTGGAGCCTATCGGTTCAGCCAGGAGTGTAGGAATTAATTGAAATTTTTGAGGAATTTAGAAAACGTTGGGAAATTTTAAGAATTTTTGGAATTTTGAAAAATTTTTATTTTTTGGAAGAATTTTTATCCCTTTTTGAAAATTTTGAAAATTTTTGAAAATTTTGAAATTTTTGAAAATTTTTGAAAATTGTTAATTTTTTTTGGAATTTCGATGATTTTGAAAATTTTTGCAATTTTTAAAGTTTATAGAAATTTAGGATTATTTTGAAAATTTTTGAATTTTTTGAAAATGTTGAAGTTTGAAAATTTATGAAAATTTGGAATTTTTTGAGAATTTTTGAAGTTTTTGAAAATTTTCAAAAATTTTGAAAATTTTTGAAAATTTTGAAATTTTTTGGAATTTCAAAATTTTTTTTAAATTTTGACAGATTTATAGATATTTTAAAAATTTTGATAACTTAAATTCATAAATTTCCTTTAATAATGGAACTTATTGTACTGCTAGTTTGGAGCTGCGAGAATGATGCAACCTAGATAATGCCGTGGTTGACAGATGAGTAGCCTGGAGCCTATCGGTGCTGCCAGAGGAGTAAAGGAAATAATTGAAATTTTTTAGGAATTTAGAAAAAGTTAGGAAAATTTGCAGAATTTTTTTTAATTAAGACAAAATTTTATTTTTTTTTAATTACGAAGAAATTTTAACGTTGTTGAAATTTTTGAAAATTTTTGAAACTTTTGAAATTTTTTGGAATTTCGGCGATTTTTTTAAATTTTTGAAAATTTTTAAATTTTTTAAATTTGTGCAATTTCGACGATTTTTGAAGGTTTTTTTAATTTCTGAAATTTTTGAAAATGTTTGAAAATTTTGCATTTTTGAAAATTTTTTTAATTTTTGAAAATTTGTAAGTTTTTGAAAATTTTTGAAATTTTTGAAAATTATTGAAAATTCTGAAAATTTTTGAAAATTTTAAAATTTTTCAAAATTTTGAAGTTTTTGAAAATTTTTGAAAATTTTGAAATGTTTTGGAATTTCGACGATTTTTGAAAATTTTGACAAGTGTTTTATAATTTAAAAAATTTTGATAGATCTAACAAACTTTTAAATTTCCTTTAATTATTGAACATATTGTACTGCTTGTTTGGACCGGCGAGCCTGCAGATGCAACCCAGAGGATGCCGTGATTGACATGTGTAGCATGGAGCCTATCGGTGCTGACTGGGGGATTATAAGAAATAATTGAAATTTTTGAAGAATTTAGAATAAGTTAGGAAATTTTCAGAATTTTTGGAATTTCGACAAATTTTTTAATTTTTTTGAAAATTTAGAAGAATTTTTAACGTTTTTGAAATTTTTGAAAATTTTGGATTTTTTTTAAATTTGGATTTTTTGAAAATTTTGAAGTTTTGAAAATTTTGAAGTTTTGAAAATTTTTGAAAATTCTGAAAATTTTTGAAAATTTTGAAATTTTTTTGGAATTTCGACGGTTTTTGAAAATTTTGACCAATTTTTAAAAATTTAAAAAATTTCTATATCTCTAACAAATTCTTAATTTCCTTTAATTACTGAATATATTGTTCTGCTAATTTGGAGCGGCGAGCCTACAGATGCAAATCAGAGGATGCCGTGGTTGACATGTGTAGCCTGGAGCCTATTGGTGCTGCCAGGGGGAGTGTAGAAAATTATTGAAAAATTTTAGGAATTTAGAAAAATTTGGGAAATTTTGAAATTTTTTGGAATTACGACGATTTTTGAAAGTTTTTAAAATTGCTGAAATTTTTGAAAATGTTTGAAAATTTTGCATTTTTGAAAATTTTTGAAATTTTTGAAAATTAATGAAAATTTTGAAAATTATTTAAAATGTTGAAATTTTTTTGGATTTTCGACGATTTTTGAAAATTTTTGACAAGTTTTTTAAAATTTAAAAAACTTTGATAACTGTAACAAATTCTTAATTTTCCTTTTATTATTGAACTTATTGCACTGCTAGTTTGGACCGGCGGGCCTGCAGATGCAACACAGAGGATGCCGTGGTAGACATGAGTAGCATGGAGCCTATCGGTGCTGACTGGGGGATTATAAGAAATAATAGAAATTTTTGAGGAATTTATAATAAGTTAGGAAATTTTCAGAATGTTTAGAATTTCGAAAAAAAATTTTAATTTTTTTTGATAATTTGGAAAAATATTTATCGATTTTGAAATTTTTGAAAATTTTTGAAAATTTTGAAATTTTCTGGAATTTCGACGATTTTTGAAATCTTTTGAAATATTTGAAGTTTTTGGAAATTTAGGAATATTTTGAAAATTTTTTAATTTTTTGAAAATTTTGAAGAGTTTGAAAATTTTTGAAAATTTTGAATATTTTTACAATTTTTGATGTTTTTGAAAATTTTTGAAAATTTTGAAAATTTTTGAAAATTTTGAAATTTTATGGAATTTAGACCATTTTTTTTTTAATTTTTGACAGATTTTTAAAAATTTTAAAAATTTTGATAACTTAAATTCTTAAATTTTCTTTAATTATTGAACTTATTGTACTGCTAGTTTGGAGCTGCGAGCCTGTTGAAGCAATCTAGAGAATGCCGTGGTTGACAGATGAGTAGCATGGAGCCTATCGTTGCTGCCAGGGGAGTAAAGGAAATAATTGAAATTTTTGAGAACTTTAGAATAAGTTTGAAAATTTGCCGAATTTTTGGAATTTCGACAAAATTTTTAGTTTTATTTTGAAAATTTGGACGAATTTTTAACGTTGTAGAAATTTTTGAAAATTTTTGAAATTTTCGAAATTTTTTGGAATTTCGGCGATTTTTTTAAAATTTTGAAATTTTTTGCAATTTCGACGATATTTGAAATTTTTTTAAATTTCTGAAATTTTTGAAAATGTTTGAAAATTTTGCATTTTTGAAAATTTTTTAAATTTTTGAAAATTTGTTAGGTTTTGAAAATTTTTGAAATTTTTGAAAATTATTGAAAATTTTGAAAATTTTTTAAAATTGTGAAATTTTAGAAAAATTTTTGTAAATTTTGAAATTTTCTGGAATTTGGACGATTTTTGAAAATTTTTTAAATTTTTTAAATTTTTAAAAATTTTTCAAAATTATGAAGTTTTTGAAAATTTTTCAAAATTTTGAAATTTTTTGGAATTTCGACGATTTTTGAGAATTTTGAAATTTTTGGAAATTTTGAATTTTTTTGATAATTTTTGAATTTTTTGAAAATTTTGAAGTTTTCGAAATTTTTTGAAAATTTGGAAATTTTTTAAAATTTTGGAATTTTTAGGATTTCGACGATTTTTTTTAAATTTTGACTGAATTTTAAAATTTAAAAAATTTAGAGAATTCTAACAAATTCTTAAAATTTCCTTTAATTTTTGAACTTATTGTAGTGCTAGTTGGTAGCGGCGAGCCTTCTGATGCAACGCAGAGGATGCCGTGGCTGACATGTATAGCCTCTAGCCTATCGTTGCTGCCAGGGGGTGTATAGGAAATCATTGAAATTTTTGAGGAATTTGCAAAATGTTAGGAAATTTTCAGAATTTTTGGAATTTCGACAAATTTTTAAAGTTTTTTTGAAAATGTGGAAGATTTTTTTTTTTTTTAAATTTTTGAATATTTTTTAAAATCTTGAAATTTTTGAAAATTTTTGAAAATACTTGAAAATTTTGAAATTTTTTTGGAATTTGGACCATTTCTTTAAAATTTTTAAATTTTTTTGATTTTTAAAATTTTTCAAAACTTTGAAATTTTAGAAATTTTTGCAAATTTTTGAAAATTTTGAAATTTTTTGGAATTTGGACCGTTTTTGAAAATTTTTTTAATTCTTTAAATTCGTGAAAATTTTTGAAAATTATGGATATTTTGAAAAATATTTAAATTTTTCAAAATTGTGAAGTTTTTGAAAATTTTTTAAAATTTTGAAGTTTTGAAATTTTTTGGAATTTCGACGATTTTTGAAATTTTTGACAAGTTTCTTAAAATTTAAAAAATTTTGCTAACTCTAACAAATTCATAAATTTCCTTTAATTATGGAAATTATTGTACTGCTAGTTTGGACCGGCGAGACTGCAGATGCAACCCAGAGGATTCCGTGGTTGACTTGTGTAGCATGGGACCTATCGGTGCTGACTGTGGGATTATAAGAAATAATTGAAATTTTTGAGGAATTTAGAATAAGTTAGGAAATTTTCAGAATTTTTAAAGTTTTGACAAATTTTTATTTTTGTTTTGGAAATTTCGAAGAATTTTTAACGTTTTTGAAATTTATGAAAATATTTGAAAATTTTTAAATTTTTGAAAATTTTTGAAAATTTTGAAATTTTTTGGAATTTCGACTGTTTTTGAAAATTTTGACAAATTTTTAAAAAATTAAAAAATTTTGATAATTCTAACAAACTCTTAATTTCCTTCAATAATTGAACTTATTGTACTGCTAATTTGGAGCGGCGAGCCAGCAGATGCAACTCAGAGGATGCCGCGGTTGACAGATATGTCGCCTGGAGCCTATGGGTGCTGACAGGAGTGTAGGAAAGAATTGAAATTTTTGAGGAATTTAGGAAAAGCTGGAAAATTTTCAGAATTTTTGGAATTTTGACAAATTTTTATTTTTTTTTAATTTGGAAGAATTTTTAATGTTTTTGAAATTTTTGAAAATTTTTGAAAATTTTGAAATTTTTAAAAATTTTTGAAAATTTTTAAATTTTTTGGAATTTCTATTTTTAAAAATTTTTGAAATTTTTGAAGTTTTAGGAAATTTAAGATTATTTTGTAAATTTTTGAATTTTTTTTAAATTTTGAAGATTTTGAAAATTTTTGAAAATTTTGAATTTTTTTAGAATTTTTGAAGTTTTTGAAAATTTTTGAAAATTTAAAAATTTTTGAAAATTTTGAAATTTTTTGGAATTTCGACCATTTTTGAATATTTTGACAGATTTTGATAACTTAATTTCTTAAATTTCCTTTATTATTGAACTAATTTTACTGCTAGTTTGGAGCGGCGAGCCTGCTGATGCAACCTAGAGAATGCCGAGGTTGACATGAGTAGAATGGAGCCTATCGGTGCTGCCAAGGGAGTGTAGGAAATAATTGAAATTTTTTAGGAATTTAGAAAAAGTTAGGAAATTTGCTGAATTTTTGGAATTTCGACAAAATTTTTAATTTTTTTTATGAAACTTTGGAAGAATTTTTAACGTTGTTGAAATTTTTGAATATTTTTGAAAATTTTGAAAATTTTTGAAAATTTAGAAATTTTTTGGAATTTCGACGATTTTTTTAAATTTTTAAATTTTTGAACTTTTGAAATTTTATGTAATTTCGACGATTTTTGAAAGATTTTAAATTTCTGAAATTTTTGAAAATGTTTGAAAATTTTGCATTTTTGAAAAATTTTTTAAATTTTTGTAAATTGTAAGTTTTTGAAAATATTTGAAATTTTCGAAATTTTTTGGAATTTCGGCGATTTTTTTAAAATTTTGAAATTTTTTGCAATTTCGACGATATTTGAAATTTTTTTAAATTTCTGAAATTTTTGAAAATGTTTGAGAATTTTGCATTTTTGAAAATTTTATAAATTTTTGAAAATTTGTAACTGTTTGAAAATTTTTGAAATTTTTGAAAATTATTGAAAATTTTGAAAATTTTTTAAAATTATGAAATTTTTGAAAATTTTTGTAAGTTTTGAAATTTTCTGGAATTTGGACGATTTTTGAAAATTTTTTAAATTTTTTAAATTTTTGAAAATTTTTCAAAATTTTAAAGTTTTTGAAAATTTTTCAAAATTTTGAAATTTTTTGGAATTTCGAGGATTTTTGAGAATTTTGAAATTTTTGGAAATTTTGAATTTTTTTGATAATTTTTTAATTTTTTGAAAATTTTGAAGTTTTAGAAATTTTTTGAAAATTTGGAAGTTTTTTAAAATTTTGGAATTTTTAGGATTTCGACGATTTTTTTAAAATTTGACTAATTTTTTAAAATTTAAAAAGTTTTGATAATTCTAACAAATTCTTAAAATTTCCTTTAATTTTTGAACTTATTGTAGTGCTAGTTGGTAGCGGCGAGCCTGCTGATGCAATGCAGAGGATGCTGTAGCTGACATGTATATCCTCGAGCTTATCGTTCCTGCCAGTGGAATATTGGAATTCATTGAAATTTTTTAGGAATTTGCAAAATGATAGCGGATTTACAGAATTTTTGGAATTTCGACAAATTTTTTAAGTTTTTTTTGAAAATATGGAAGGATTTTTAACGTTTCTGAAATTTTTGAAAATTCATTAATATTTGGAAATTTTTGAATATTCATGAAAGTTTTTGAAAATTTTGAATTTTTTTTTTGGAATTTGGACGATTTTTTAAAATTTTTGAAATTTTTTAATTTTTAAAAATTCTTCAAAATTTTGAAATTTTTGAAAATTTTGAAATTTTTTAGAATTTGGACGATTTTTTAAAATTTTTGAAATGTGAGAAATTTTTGAAAATTTTGGATATTTTGAAAAGTTTTTAAATTTTTGAAAATTTTGAAGATTTTGAAGATTTTTTTAAATTTTTTAAATTTTTGAGAATTTTTCAAATTTTCAAGTTTTTGAAAATTTTTCAAAATTTTGAAATCTTTTGGAATTTCAGCGATTTTTTTAAATTTTGAAATTTTTGGAAATTTTGAATTATTTTGAAAATTATTTAAATTTTTGAAAATTTTGAAGTTTTAGAAAATATTTGAAAATTTTGCAAATTTTTTTAAATTTTTAAATTTTTGGGATTTCGACGATTTTTCAAAATTTTGACAAATTTTTTAAAATTTAAAAAATTTTTATAACTCTAAGAAATTCAAAAAATTTCCTTTAATTTTTGAACATACTGTATGGCCAGTTGGTAGCGGCGAGCCTGCTGATGCAACGCAGAGGATGCCTTGGCCTCGAGCCTATCGTTGCTGCCAGCGGGAGTGTAGGAAATAATTGAAAATTTTGAGGAATTTAGAAAAATTTGGGAAATTTTCAGAATTTTTGGAATTTCGACAAAATTTTTAATTTTTTTTTTTCTAAAATTTGGAAGAATTTTTAACGTTGTTGAAAATTTTGAAAATTTTTGAAAATTTTGAAATTTTTTGGAATTTCGACGTTATTTGAAACTTTGTTAAATTTCTGAAATTTTTGAAAATGTTTGAAAATTTTGCAGTTTTGAAAATTTTTTAAATTTTTGAAAATTTTTAAGTTTTTCAAAAAATTTTGAAATTTTTGAAAATTATTGAAAATTTTGAAAATTTTTGAAAATCTTTGTAAGTTTTGAAATTTTTTGGAATTTGGACGATTTTTGAAAATTTTTCAAATTTTTTAAATTTTTGAAAATTTTTGAAAATTTTGAAGTTTTTGAAAATTTTTGAAAATTTTGAAATTTTTGGGATTTCGACGATTTTTGAAAATTTTGTCGAATTTTTAAAAATTTAAAAAATTTTGATAATTCTAATAAATTCTTAAAATTTCCTATAATTTTTGAACATATTGTAGTGCTAGTTGGTAGCGGCGAGCCTGCTGATGCAACGCAGAGGAAGCCGTGGCTGACATGCATAGCCTCAAGCCTATCGTTGCTTTCAGCGGGAGATTGGACATCATTGAAATTTTTGAGGAATTTGCATAATTTTAGCAGATTTTCAGAATTTTTTGTTTTTCGACAAACTTTTAAAGTTTTCTTATAATACGGAAGAATTTTTAACGTTTTTGAAATTTTTGAAAATTTTTGAAAATTTTGTAATTTTTCAAAATTTTTTAATGTTTTTGAAAATTTTGAATTTTTTTTGGAATTTGGACGAATTTCTAAAATTTTTGAAATTTTTAAATTATTTTAGATTTTTCAAAATTTTGAAATTTTTAAAAATTTTGGAATTTTTTGGAATTCGGACGATTTTTGAAAATTTTTAAAATTTTTGAATTTCGTGAAAATTTTTGAAAATTTTGGATATATTGAAAATTTTTAAAATTTTTGAAAATTTTGATAAGTTTTTTTAAATTTAAAAAATTTTGATAACTAACAAATTCTAAAATTTCCTTTTATTATTTAACTTATTGTACTCCAAGTTTGGACCGGCGAGCCTGCAGGTGCAACCCAGAGGATGCCGTGATTGACATGTGTAGCATGGAGCCTATCGGTGCTTACTAGGGGATTACAAGAAATAATTGAAATTTTTGAGGAATTTAGAATAAGTTAGGAAATTTTAAGAATTTTTGGAATTTCGACCATTTTTTTTTTGAAAATTTGGAAGCATTTTAAAGAGTTTGAAATTTTTGGAAAATTTTGAATTTTTTGAGAATTTTTTAAATTTTTGAAAATTTTGAAATTATTTGGAATTTCGACGATTTTTGAAAATTTTGACTAGTTTTTTAAAATTTCAAAAATTTCGATAACTAACAAATTCTTAATTTCCTTTAATTATTGAATTTATTGTACTGATAGTTTGGAGCGGCGAGCCTGCAGATGAGACTCAGAGCTTGCCGTGGTTGACAGATCTGTAGCTTGGAGCCTATCGGTGCTGCCAAAGGGAGTGTAGGAAATAATTGAAATTTTTGAGGAATTTAAAAAAGGTGGGAAATTTTCAGAATTTTTGGAATTTCGACAAAATTTTTAATTTTTTTTTGAAAAATTGGAAGAATTTTTAACGTTTTTGAAATTTTTGAAAATTTTTGAAAATACTAAAATTTTTGAAAATATTTGAAAATTTTGAAATTTTTTGGAATTTTGACGATTTTTTAATATTCTTGAAATTTTTTAAGTTTTTGGAAATTAGGATTATTTTGAAAATTTTTCAATTCTTTGAAAATTATGAAGAGTTTGAAAATTTTTGAAAATTTTGAACTTTTTGAGAATTTTTCAAATTTTTGAAAATTTTGAAGTTTTTGAAACTTTTTGAAAATTATTGAAAATTTTCAAAATTTTTGAAAATTTTTGTAAGTTTTGAAATTTTTTGGAATTTGGACGATTTTTGAAAATTTTTTAAATTTTTTAAATTTTTGAAAATTTTTGAAAATTTTGAAGTTTTTGGAAATTTTTGAAAATTTTGAAATTTTTGGGATTTCGACGATTTTTGAAAATTTTGACGACTTTTTAAAAATTAAACAATTTTGATATCTCTAAGAAATTCTTAAATTCCTTTAATTATTGAACTTACTGTACTGCTAGTTTGGACTGGCGAGCCTGCAGATGCAACACAGAGGATGCCTTGGTTGACATGGAGCCTATTGGTGCTGACTGGGGGATTATAAGATATAATTGAAATTTTTGAGGAATTTAGAAGTTAGGAAATTTTCAGAATTTTTGCAATTTCGACAAATGTTTTAAATTTTTTGAAAATTTGGAAGAATTTTTAACGTTTTTGAAATTTTTTAAAAATTTTTAAAATTTTTAAGTTTTTGAAAATTTATCAAAATCTTGAAATTTTTACAAATTTTTAAAATTTTTAAATTTTTTGGAATTTCGACGATTTTTGAAAATTTTTGAAATTTTTGAAGTTTTTGAATTTGATAGAATTATCAAAATTTTTTAAATTTTAAAAAATTCGTGAAATATTTTCCAAATCGTCGAAATTTTGAAAATTTTTGAATTTTTTGAAAATTTTGAGGAGTTTGATAATTTTTTAAAATTTTGAATTTTTGAGAATTTTTTAAATTTTTGAAAATTTTGAAGTTTTTGAAACTTTTTGAAAATTATGAAAATTTTTGAAAATTTTGAAATTTTTTTTAATTTCGACGGTGGTTGAAAATTTTGAAATTTTGGGAAAATTTTGAATTTTTTTTTAAATATTTGAATTTTTTTAAAATTTTGATGTTTGAAAATTTTTGAAAATTTTGCAAATTTTTGAAAATTTTGAAATTTTTGGGATTTCGACGATTTGGAAAATTTTTCACGAATTTTTAAAAATTTAAAGAATTTTGATAATTCTAACAAATTCTTAAAATTTGCTTTAATTTTTGAACTTATTGTAGTGCTAGTTGGTAGCGGCGAGCCTGCAGATGCAACTCAGAGGATGCCAAGGTTGACAGATGTGTAGCCTGGAGCCTATCGGTCTGCCAGGGGGAGTGTAGGAAATAATTGAAATTTTGTGTAATTTAGAAAAAGTTGGGAAATTTTGAGAATGTTTGGAAATTTGACAAATTTTTATTTTTTTTTTTAATTTGTAAGTATTTTTGAAAATTTTTAAAAATTTTTGAAAATTTTGGATTTCTTGAAATTTTTTGAAATTTTTGAAAATTTTGAAGTTTTTGAAAATTTTTGAAAATTTTGAAAATTCTTGAAAATTTTGGATTTATTTGGAATTTCGACGGTTGTTGAAAATTTTGACAAATTTTTAAAAATTTAATAAAACTTTGATAACTATAACAAATTCTTAATATTTCTTTAATTATTGAACTTATTGTACTGCTAGTTTGGACCGGCGAGCCTGCAGATGCAACACAGAGGGTGGCGTGGTTGACATGGAGCCTATCGGTGTTGACTTGGGGGATTATAAGAAATAATTGAAATTTTTTAGGAATTTAGAAAAAGTTGGGAAATTTTCAGAATTTTTGGAATTTTGACAAATTTTTATTTTATTTTTTTAATTTGGAAGAATTTTTAACGTTTTTGAAATTTTTGAAAATTTTTGATAATTTTTGAAAATTTTCAATTTTTTTTTTAATTTCGACGATTTTTGAAAATTTTTGAAATATTTTAAATTTTTGAAATTTTTTGCAATTTCGACGATTTTTGAAAGTTTTTAAATTTCTGAAATTTTTGAAAATGTTCGAAAATTTTGCATTTTTGAAAATTTTTTAAATTTTTGAAAATTTGTAAGTTTTGAAAATTTTTTAAAATTTTCAAATTTTTAAAAATTTTTGTAAATTTTGAATTTTTTTGGAATTTGGACGATTTTTGAAAATTTTTGAAATTTTTTTAATTTTTGAAAATTTTTCAAAATTTTGAAGATTTTGAAAATTTTTGAAAATTTTGAAATTTTTTCGAATTTCGACGGTTTTTGAAAATTTTGAAATTTTTGGAAATTTTTAATTTCTTTGAAAATTTTTTGAATTTTTTGAAAATTTTGAAGATTTTTTGGAATGTGGACGATTTTTAAAAATTTTTGAAATTTTTATATTTTTTAAAATTTTTGAAAATTTTGAAATATTTTGGAATTTGGATGATTTTTGACAATTTTTTAAATTTTTTAAATTCTTGAAAATTTTTGAATATATTGGATATTTTGAAAATTTTTTAAATTATTGAAAATTTTGAAAATATTTGAAAATTTTGAAGTTTTTGAATTTTTTGAAAATTTTGAAGTATTGCAATTTCTTGAAAATTTTGCAAATTTTTTAAAATTTTGAAATTTTTCGGATTTCGACGATTTTTGAAACTTTTGACGAATTTTTAGAAATTTAAAAATTTTGATAACTTAAAATCTGAAATTTCCTTTAATTATTGAACTTATTGTACTGCTAGTTTGGAGCGGCGAGCCTGTTGATGCAACCTAGAGAATGCCGTGGTTGACAGATGAGTAGCCTAGAGCCTATCGGTGCTGCCAATGGAGTATAGGAAATAATTGGAATTTTTGAGAATTTAGAAAAAGTTAGGAAATTTTCAGAATTTTTGGACTTTCGACAAAATTTTTAATTTTTCTTTTGAAAATATGTAAGAATTTTTATCGTTTTTGAAATTTTTGAAAATTTTATAAAATTTTGAAAATTTTGAAAATTTTTTAAAATTTTTAGAAATTTTGAAATTTGTTTGGAATTTGGACGATTTTTTTAAATTTTTGAAATTTTTAAAATTATTTAAAATTTTTGAAAATTTTGGATATTTTGAAAATTATTTAAATTTTTGAAAATTTTGAAGTTTTGAAAATTTTTTAATATTTTGAAAATTTTCGAAAAATTTGAAATTTTTTCGAATTTCGATGGTTTTTGAAAATTTTGACAAGTTTTTTGTAATTTAAAAAATTTTGATAACTCTAACAAAGTCTTAAATTTCCTTTAATTATTGAACATATTGTACTGCTACTTTGGAGTGGCGAGCCTGAAGATGCAAAACAAGGGGTGCCGTGGTTGACAGATGTGTAGCCTGGAGCCTATCGGTGCTACCAGGAGTGTAGGAAATAATTGAAATTTTTGAGGAATTTAGAAAAAGTTGGGAAATTTTCAGAATTTTTGGAATTTTGACAAATTTTTATTTTTTTTTGAAAATTTGGAAGAATATTTAACGTTTTTGAAATTTTTGAAAGTTTTGAAAACTTTGAAGAGTTTGAAAATTTTTGAAAATTTTGAATTTTTTGAGAATTTTTGAAGTTTTTAAAAATTTTTGAAAAATTTGAAAATTTTTGAAAATTTTAATATTTTTTGGAATTTCGACCATTTATGAAAATTTTGACAAATTTTTAAAAATTATAACTTAACACTGAAATTTCCTTTAATTATTGAAATTATTGTACTGCTAGTTTGGAGCGGCGAGCTTGTTGATGCAACCTAGTGAATGCCGTGGTTGACAGATGAGTAGCCTAGAGCCTATCGGTGCTGCCAGTGGAGTATTGGAAATAATTGAAATTTTTGAGGAAGTTAGATAAAAGTTAGGAAATATGCAGAATTTTTGGAATTTAGAATAAATTTTTAATTTTCTTTTTAAATTTTGAAGAATTTTTAACGTTGTTGAAATTTTTGAAAATTTTTGAAAATTTTTGAAAATTTTGAAATTTTTTGGAATTTCGACGAATTTTGAAAATTTTGACAAGTATTTTAAAATTTAAAAATTTTGATAACTCTAATAAATTCTTAAATTTCCTTTAATTATTCAACTTGTACTGCTAGTTTGGAACGGGGAGCCTGCAGATGCAACCCAGAGGATGCCGTGGTTGACATGTGTAGCATGGAGCCTACCGGTGCTGGCTGGTGGAGGTTAATTGAAATTTTTGAGGAATTAGAATAAGTTAGGAAATTTTCAGAATTTTTGGAATTTCGACAAATTTTTTATTTTTTTTTTTAAATTTGGTACAAATCTTTAAGGTTTTTGAAATTTTTGAAAATTTTGGATTTTTTGAAAATTTTTGAGAATTTTGAAAATTTTTGAAAATTATGAAATTTTGAGAATTTTTTAACTTTTTTAAAATTTTGAAGTTTTTGAAACTTGTTGAAAATTTTAAAAATGTTTGAAAATTTTGAAATTTTTTGGACTTTCGACGGATTTCGAAAATTTTGACGAATTTTTAAAAATTTAAACAATTTTGATATCTCTAAGAAATTCTTAAATTCCTTTAATTATTGAATTTATTGTACTGGTAGTTTGGACCAGCTAGCCTGCAGATGCAACCCAGAGGATGCCGTGGTTGACAAGTGTAGCATGGAGCCTGTCGGTGCTGCCATGTGAAGTGTAGGAAATAATTGAAATTTCTTAGGAATTTAGAAAAAGTAGGGAAATTTTCAGTATTTTTGGAATTTCGAAAAAATTTTTAATTTTTTTGAAAATTTGGAAGAATTTTTAACGTTTTTGAAATTTTTGAAAATGTTGAAGTTTTTGAAAATTTTTGAGAATTTTGAAAATTTTTGAAAATTATGAAATTTTTTGGAATTTCGACGATTTGGAAAATTTTGACAAATTTTAAAAAATTTAAGAAATTTCGATCTCTAAGAAATTCTTAATATCCTTTAATTTTTGAACTTATTGTACTGCTAGTTTGAAACGGCGAGCCTGCAGATGCAACCCAGAGGATGACGTGGTTAACATGTGTAGGTAGCATGGAGCTTACCGGTGCTGTCTGGGGGAGGTTAAGAAATAATGGAAAATTTTGAGGAATTTAGAATAAGTTAGGAAATATTCAGAATTTTTGGAATTTCGACAAATTTTTTAATTTTTTTTTAATTTTGGAAGAATTTTTAACGTTTTTGAAATTTTTGAAAATTTTTTAAAATTTTTGAAAATTTTGAAATTTTTTTGGAATTTGGACGATTTTTTTAAATGTTTGAAATTTTTTAAATTTTTAAAAATTTTTCAAAATTTTGGATATTTTGAAATTTATTTATTTTTGAAAATTTTGAAGTTTTAATAGTTTTTTAAAATTTTGCAAATTTTTACGAAAAAATTGAAATTTTTTCGAATTTCGACGATTTTTGAAAATTTTGACAAGTTTTTTGAAATTTAAAAAATTTTGATAAATCTAACAAACTCTTAAATTTCCTTTAATTATTGAAATTATTGTACTGCTAGTTTGGACCGGCGAGCCTGCAGATGCAACACAGAGGATGCCGTTGACATGTGTAGCATGGAGCCAAACTGTGCTGACTGGGGGAGGTTAAGAAATAATTGAAATTTTTGAGGAAAATAGAGTAACTTAGGAAATTTTCAGAATTTTTGGAATTTCGACAAATTTTTTATTTTTTTTTAAATTTGGAAGAATTTTTAACGTTTTTGAAATTTTTGAAAATTTTTGAGAATTTTGAAAATTTTAAAATTTTTTGGAATTTCGACGGTTTTTGAAACTTTTGACAAATTTTTAAAAGTTTAAACAATTTTTATAGCTAACAAATTCATAATTTCCTTTAATTATTGAACACATTGTACTGCTAGTATGGAGCGGCGAGACTGCAGATGCAACTCAGAGGATGCCGTGGTTGACATGTGTAGCATGGAGCCCATCGGTGCTGACTGGGGGATTATAAGAAATAATTGAAATTTTTGAGGAATTTTGAAAAAGTTGTTAAATTTTCAGAATTTTGACAAATTTTTATATTTTTTTTTAAATCTGGAAGAATTTTTAACGGTTTTGAAATTTTTGAAAATTTTTTAAAATTTTTAATTTTTTTTTGGAATATGGACGATTTTTTAAAATTATTTAAATTTTTTAAATTTTTTAAAATTTTTCAAAATTTTGGATATTTTGAAAATTGTTTAAATTTTTTAAAATTTTGAAGTTTTTGATATTTTTGAAAATTTTGACAAGTTTTTTTATAATTAAAAAAATTTGGTAACTCTAACAAACTCTTAAATTTCCTTTAATTATTGAACTTATTGTACTGCTGGTTTGGACCGGCGAGCCTGCAGATGCAAATCAGAGGTTGCCGTGGTTCACAGATGTGTAGCCTGGTGGCTATCGGTGTAGCCAGAGGGAGTGTAGGAAATAATTAAAATTTTTGTGGGATTTAGAAAATGTTGGGGAATTTTCAGAATTTTTGGGAATTTTGACAAATTTTTATTTTTTTTTTGAAAATTTGAAAGAATTTTTAACGTTTTAGAAATTTTTGAAAATTTTTTAAATTTTTAAAAATTTTGAAGTGTTGAAGATTTTGAAAATTTTAAAAAAATTTTGAAAATTTTTGAAAATTTTGGAAATTTAGGATTATTTTGAAAATTTTTCAATTTTTTCAAAATTTTTAAGTTTTGAAAATATTTGAAAATTTTGAATTTTTTGAGAATTTTTTAAATTTTTTAAAATTTTGAAGTTTTTGAAACTTTTTGAAAATTTTGAAAATTTTTGAAAATTTTGAAATTGTTTGAAAATTTTGAAAATTGTTGAAATTTAGAAATTTTTGAAAATTTTTCAAAATTTGAAGTTTTTGAAACTTTTTCAATATTTTGAAATTTTTTGGTATTTGGACGATTTTTGAAAATCTTGAATGTTTGGAAATTTTGAATTTTTTTGAAAATTTTGAATTTTTTTGTAATTTTGAAGTTTTTCAAAATTTTTGAAAATTTTGAAATCTTTTGAAAGTTTTCAAAAATTTTGAAATTTTTTTTGGATTTCGGACGATTTTTTTTAATTTTTAAATTTTCTTAATTTTTAAAAATTTTTGAAAATTTTGAAATTTTTTTGGAATTTGGTCGATTTTTGAAAATTTTTAAAATTATTGATATTCGTGAAAATTTTTGAAAATTTTATATATTTTGAAAATTTTGAAGTTTTTTTTAATTTTTTAAAATTTTGAAAGTTTTGAAAATTTTGGAATTTTTTGGAATTTCGAAGATTTTTGAAAATTTTGACAATTTTTTTGTAATTTAAAAAATTTTGATAACTAACAAATTCTTAAATTTCCTTTAATTATTGAACTTATTGTACTGCTAGTTTGGACCAGCGAGCCTGCAGATGCAACCCAGAGGATGCCGTGGTTGACATGTATAGCATGGAGCCTATCGGTGCTGACTGGGGGATTACAACAAATAATTGAAAATTTTGAGGAATTTAAAATAAGTTAGCAAATTTTCAGAATTTTTGGAATTTCGACAAATTTTTTATTTTTTTTTTTTGAAAATTTTGAAGAATTTTTAACGTTTGTGAAATTTTTGAAAATTTTTCAAAAATTTTGAAATTTTTGAAAACTTTTGAAAGTTTTTAAAAATTTTGAAATTTTTTGGAATTTGGACGATTTTTTTAAATTTTTGTTAATTTTATGATTTTTTAAATTTTTCAAAATTTTGAAATTTTATACAATTTTGAAATTTTTCGGAATTTGGACGATTTTTGAAAATTTTGTAAATTTTTGTAATTCGTGAAAATTTTGAAAATTTTGAATATTTTGAAAATTATTTAAATTTTTGAAAATTTTGAAGTTTTTGAATATTATTTAAAATTTTGAAGTTTTTGAAAATTATTTAAAATTTTGAAAATTTTGAAATTATTTGGAATTTCGACGATGTTTGAAAATTTTGACAAGTTTTATATGATATAAAAATTTCATAACTAACAAATTCTTAAATTTCCTGTAATTATTGAACTTTTTGTGCTGCTAGTTTCGACCGGCGAGCCTGCAGATGCAACCCATAGGATGCCGTGGTTGACATGTGTAGCATGGAGCCTATCGGTGCTGACTGGGGGATTATAAAAAAGAATTGAAAATTTTGAGGAATTTAGAATAAGTTAGCAAGTTTTCAGAATATTTTGAATTTCGACAAATTTTTAATTTTTTTTTGAAAATTTGGAAGAATTTTTAACGTTTTTGAAAGTTTTGAAAATTTTTGAAAATTTTGAAATTTTTTGGAATTGTGACAATTTTTGAAAATTTTTGAAATTTTTGAAATTTTTGGAAATTTAGGTTTATTTTGAAAATTTTGAAATTTGAAAATTTTTGAAAATTTTGAATTTTTTGAGATTTTTTTAAATTTTTGAAATTTTTGAAGTTTTTGAAACTTTTTGAAAATTTTGAAAATTTTTGAAAATTTAAAAATTTTTTGAAATTTCGACAGTTTTTGAAGATTTTGAAAAAATTATAAAAATTTTAAAAAATTTGATAACTTAAACTCTTAAATTTCCTTTTATTATTGAACAGATTGTACTGCTAGTTTGGACCGGCGAGCCTGCAGATGCAACTCAAGGGATGCCGTGGTTGAGAGATGTGTAGCCTGGAGCCTATCGGTGCTGCCAGGGGAAGTGTAGGAAATAATTGAAATTTTTGAGGAATATAAAAAAAGATGAGAAATTTTCAGAATTTTTGAATTAGGACAAAATTTTAAATTTTTTTTTTAATTTGGAAGAATATTTAATGTTGTTGAACTTGTTGAAAATTTTTGAAAATTTTAAAATTTTTGGAATTTTGGCGATTATTTTAAATCTCTGAAATTTTTAAATTTTTGAAATTTTTTGCAATTTGTACGATTTTTGAAAGTTTTTTAAATGTATGAAATTTTTGAAAATGTTTGAATAGTTTGCATTTTTGAAAATTTTTTAAATTTTTAAAAATTTGTAAGTTTTTAAAAATTTTGAAATTTTTTTTTGGACGAATTTTTAAATTTTGGAAATTTTTGAAGTTTTTGGAAATTTAGGATTATTTTGAAAATTTTTCAATTTTTTGAAAATTTTGAAAAATTGAAAATTTTTGAAAATTTTGTATTTTTTGAGAATTTTTTAAATTTTTGAAAATTTTGAAGTTTTTGAAATTTTTGAAAATTTTGAAACTTTTTGAAAATTTTGAAATTTTTTGGAATTTGGGCGATTTTTGAAAATTTATTAAATTTTTGAAATTCGTGAAAATTTTTGAATATTTTGGATATTTTGAAAATTTTTTAAATTTTTGAAAATTTTGAAGTTTATGAAAATTTTTAAAAATTTTGAAGATTTTTGAAAATTTTGAAATTTTTTTGGAATATCTATTTTTGAAAATTTTGACAAGTTTTTTAAAATTTAAAAAATTTTGATAACTCTACCAAATTCTTAAATTTCCTTTTATTATTGAACTTATTGTAGTGCTAGTTTGGACCGGCGAGCCTACAGACGCAACCCAGAGGATGCCGTGGTTGACATGTGTAGCATGGAGCCTATCGGTGCTGACTGGTGGATTATAAGAAATAATTGAAATTTTTGAGGAATTTAGAATAGGTTAGGAAATATTAAGAAATTTTGGAAGTTCGACAATTTTTTTTTTTTGAAAATTTTTGAAAATTTTGAAATTTTTGAAAACTTTGTTTTTTTTGAAAATTTTTTTAAATTTTTGAAAATTTTGAAGTTTTGAAAACTTTTGAAAATTTTGAAATTTTTGAAAATTTTTGTGAATTTTTTAAAATCTTTTGGAATTTGGACGATTGTTGAAAATGTTTAAAATTTTTAAAATTTTTCAAAATTTTGTAGTTTTTGAAAATTTTTCAAAATTTTGAAATTTTTTAGTATTTCGACGATTTTTTAAAATTTTAAAATTTTTGGAAGATTTGAATTTTTTGAATATTTTAAAATTTTTGAAAATTTTTGAAGTTTTAAAAATTTTTGAAAATTTTGAAAATTTTGCAAATTTTTGAAAATTTTGAAATTTTTGGGATTTCGACAAATTTTGACAATCTTGAATTTTTAAAAATTAAATTTTGATAATTCTAACAAATTCTTAAAATTTCCTTTAATTTTTTAACTTATAGTAGTGCTAGTTGGTAGCGGCGAGCCTGCTGATGCAACCTAGAGGATGCCGTGGTTGACATGTGTAGCATGGAGCCTAACGGTGCTGACTGGGGTATTATAAGAAATAATTGAAATTTTTCAGGAATTTAGAAAATGTTGGGAAATTTTCAGAATTTTTCTAATTTTGACAAATATTTATTATTACTTTTAAATTTGGAAGAATTTTTAACGTTTTTGAAATTTTTGAAAATTTTTTAAAATTTTGAAATTTTTGAAAACTTTTGAAGATTTTTGAAAATTTTGAATTTTTTTTTGGAATTTGGATGATTTTTTTAGATTTTTGAAATTTTTTAATTTTTTTTTAATTTTTCAAAATTTTGGATATTATGAAAATTATTTAAATTTTTGAAAATTTTGAAGTTTTTGAAAATTTTTTAAAATTTTGAAAATTTTCGAAAAGTTTGAAATTTTTTGGAGTTTCGACAATTTTTGAAAATTTACACAAGTTTTTATAATTTAAAAAATTTTGATAACTCTAACAAACTCTTAAGTTTCCTTTAATTATTGAAATTATTGTACTGCTTGTTTGGACCGGCGAGCCTGCTGATGCAGCCTAGAGATTGCCGTGGTTGACAGGTGAGTAGCTTGGAGCCTATCGGTGCTGCCAGGGGAGTATAAAAAATAATTGAAATTTTTGAGGAATTTAGAAATAGGAAATTTGCACAATTTTTGGAATTTCGACAAAATTTTTATTTTTTTTTTGAAAAATTGGAAGAAATTTTAAAGTATTTTTGAAAATTTTTTAAATTTTGAAGTTTTTGAAAATTTTGAAATTTTTTGGAATTACGACGGTTTTTGAAAATTTTTACAAATTTTTAAAAATTTAAAAAATTTTGATAACTCTAACAAATTCTTAATTTCCTTTAATTATTGAACTTATTGTAATGCTAGTTTAGAGCGGCGAGCCTGCAGATGCAAATCAGAGGATGCCGTGTTTGACAGATGTGTAGCATGGAGCCTATCGGTGCTGCCAGGAGTGTAGGAAATAAATGAAATTTTTAGAGGAATTTAGAAATAGGAAATTTGCACAATTTTTGGAATTTCGACAAAATTTTTGTTTTTTTTTTGAAAAATTGGAAGAAATTTTAACGTTTTAGAATTTTATGAAAATTTTGAAATTTTTCAAAATTTTGGATTTTTTGAAAATTTTTTAAATTTTGAAGTTTTTGAAAATTTTGAAATTTTTTGGAATTTCGACGGTTTTTGAAAATTTTTACAAATTTTTAAAAATTTAAAAAATTATGATAACTAACAAATTCTTAATTACCTTTAATTATTGAATTTATTGTACTGCTAGTTTGGAGCGGCGAGCCTGCAGACGCAAATCAGAGGATGCCGTGTTTGACAGATGTGTAGCATGCAGCCTATCGGTGCTGCCAGGTGTGTAGGAAATAAATGAAATTTTTGAGGAATTTAGATAAAGTTGGAAAATTTTCAGAATTTTTGGAATTTTGACAAATTTTTTTTTTTTTTTTGAAAATTTGGAAGAATTTTTAACGTTTTTGAAATTATTGAAAATTTTTGAAAATTTTAAAATTTTTGAGAATTTTTTTAATTTTTGAAAATATTGAAGTTTTTGAAGCTTTTTGAAAATTTTGAAAATTTTTGAAAATTCTGAAATTTTTTGGAATTGCGGCGATTTTTGATAATTTTTTAAATTTTTGAAGTTTTTGGGTATTTAGGATTATTTTGAAAATTTTTCAATTTTTTTAAAATTTTGAAGGTTGATAATTTTGGAAAATATTGAATTTTTTGAGAATTTTTTAAATTTTTGAATATTTTGAGGTTTTTGAAACTTTTTGAAAATTTTGAAAATTTTTGAAAATTTTGAAATTTTTTGGAATTTCGACGGTTTTTGAAAATTTTGACAAATTTTCAAAAATTTAAAAAATTTTTAAAACTCTAAGAAATTATTAATTTCCTTTAATTATTGAACTTATTGTACTGCTAGTTGGTAGCGGCGAGCCTGCTGATGCAACGCAGAGGATGTCGTGGCTGACATGTATAGCCTCGAGCCTATCGTTGCTGCCAGGGGGAGTACTGGAAATAATTGATATTTTTTAGGAATTTGCGAAATGTTAGCAAAGTTTTTTGAAAATATGGAAGCATTTTTAACGTTTTTGAAATTTTTGAAAAATATTTAAAATTTTGAAATTTTTTAAAATTTTTGCAAATTTTTTAATATTTTGAAATTTTTTTTGAATTTGGACGATTTTTTTAATTTTTTAAATATGTAACATTTTTCAAAATTGTGAAATTTTTGAAAATGTTGAACTTTTTTGGAATTAGGACGAGCCTGCTGATGCAACCCAGAGGATGCCATGGTTGACATGTGTAGCATGGAGCCAATCGGTGCTGACTGGGGGATTATAAGAAATAATTGAAATTTTTGAGGAATTTAGAAAAAGTTAGGTAATTTGTAGAATTTTTGGAATTTCGACAAAATTTTTATTTTTTTTTTTTGAAAATTTGGAAGAATTTTTAACGTTGAAATTTTTGAAAATTTTTGAAAATTTTGAAAATTTTTAAAAATTTTGAAAATTTTTTACAATTTTGAAATTTTTTGGAATTTCGGCGATTTTTTAAAATTTTTAAAAGTTTTTAAATTTTTCAAATTTTTTGCAATTTCGACGATTTTGGTAAGTTTTTTAAATTTCTGAAATTTTTGAAAAAGTTTGAAAATTTTGCGTTTCTGAAAATTTTTTAAATTTTTGAAAATTTGAAGGTTTTTGAAAATTTTTTAAATTTTTGAAAATTATTGAAAATTTTGAATATTTTTGAAAATTTTGAAATTTTTGAAAATTTTTGTAAATTTTGAAATTTTTTGGAATTTTGACGAATTTTGAAAATTGTTTTAAATTTTTCAAATTTTTGAAAATTTTTGAAAATTTTGAAGTTTTTGAAAATTTTTTAATGTCTTTCAAAATGTTGAATTTTTTTGGAATTTGGACGATTTTGTTAAATTTTTTAAATTTTTTAATTTTTCAAAATTTTTAAATTTTTGAAAATTTTGAAATTTTTTGGAATTTGGACGATTTTTGAAAATTTTTAAAATTTTTGAAATTCGTGAAAATTTTTGAAAATTTTGGATATTTTGAAAATTTTTTAAATTTTTGAAAATTTTGAAGTTTTGAAAATTTTTGAAAATTTTGAAATTTTTTGGAATTTCGGCGATTTTTTAAAATTTTGAAATTTTTGGAAATTTTGAATTTTTTAAAAAATTATTAAAATTTTTTAAAAATTTTGAAGTTTTTGAAAATATTTGAAAATTTGCAAATTTTTTAAAATTTTGAAATTTTTGGGATTTCGACGATTTTTGAAAATTTTGACGAATTTTTAAAAATTTAAAAAATTTTGATAATTCTAACAAATTCTTAAAATTCCTTTAATTTTTGAACTTATTGTACTCCTAGTTTGGAGCGGCGAGCCTGCAGATGCAACTCAGAGGATGCCGTGTTTGACATGTGTAGCATGGTGCCTATCGGTGCTGCCAGGTGTGTAGGAAATAACTGAAATTTTTTAGGAATTTAGAAAAATTTGGAAAATTTTCAGAATTTTTGGATTTTTGACAAATTTTTATTTTTTTTTTGAAAATTTGGAAGAATTTTTAACGTTTTTGAAATTTTTGAATTTTTTTGAAAATATTGAAATTTTTCAGAAATTTTTAAGTTTTTGAAACTTTTTGAAAATTTTGAAATTTTTTGGAATTGCGACGATTTTTGATAATTTTTGAAATTTTTTGAACTTTTTGGAAATTTAGGATTATTTTGAAAATTTTTCAATTTTTTGAAAATTTTGATGTTTGAAAATTTTTGAAAATTTTGAATATTTTGAGAATTTTTTAAATTTTTGAAAATTTTGAAGTTTTTGAAGCTTTTTGAAAATTTTGAAATTTTTTGGAATTTCGACCGTTTTTGAAAATTTTGACAAATTTTTAAAAATTTAAATAATTTTTATAACTCTAAGAAATTCTTAATTTCCTTTAATTATTGAACTTATTGTACTGCTAGTTTGGAGCGGAGAGCCTGCAAATGAAACTCAGAGGATGCCGCGGTTTACAGATGTGTAGCCTGGAGCCTATCGGTGATGCCAGGGGGAGTGTAGGAAATAATTGAAATTTTTTCGAATTTCGACGGTTTTTGAAAATTTTGACAAGTTTTTTAAAATTTAAAAAATTTTGATAACTCTAACAAATTCTTAACTTTCCTTTTATTATTGAAATTATTGTACTGCTAGTTTGGACCGGCGAGCCTGCAGATGCAACACAGAGGATGCCGTGGTTGACATGGAGCCTATCGGTGCTGACTGGGGGATTATAAGAAATAATTGAAATTTTTGAGGAATTTAGAATAAGTTAGGAAATTTTCAGAATTTTTGGAATTTCGACACATGTTTTAAATTTTTTGAAAATTTGGAAGAATTTTTAACGTTTTTGAAAATTTTTAAAATTTTTTAAGTTTTTGAAAATTTTTCAAAATTTTGAAATTTTTATAAATTTTTAAAATTTTGAAATTTTTTGGAATTTCGACGATTTTTGAAAATTTTTGAATTTTTTGAAGTTTTTGAATTTAATATATCAAAATTTTTTAAATTTGTTAAAATTTGTGAAAAATTTTCCGAATCGTCGAAATTTTGAAAATTTTTTTAATTTTTTGAAAATTTTGAAGAGTATGATAATTTTTGAAAATTTTGAATTGTTTGAGAATTTTTTAAATTTTTTAAAATTTGGAAGTTTTTGAAACTTTTTGAAAATATTGAAATTTTTGGAAATTTTTGAATTTTTTTAAAAATTTTTGAATTTTTTGAAAAATTTTGATGTTTTTGAACATTTTTGAAAATTTTGTAAGTTTTTGCAAATTTTGAAATTTTAGGGATTTCGACGATTTTGAAAATTTTTCACGAATTTTTAAAAACTTAACAAATTTTGTTAATTCTAACAAATTCTTAAAAATTCCGTTAGTTATTGAACTTATTGTAGTGCTTGTTGGTTGCGGCGAGCCTGCAGATGCAACTCAGAGGATGCCGAGTTTGACAGATGTGTAGCCTGGAGCCTATCGGTGCTGCCATGGGGAGTGTATTAAGTGATAGAAATATTTGAGTAATTTAGAAAAAGTTGGGAAATTTTCAGAATTTTTGGAAATTTGACAATTTTTTATTTTTTTTTGAAAATTTGGAAGTATTTTTGAAAATTTTTAAAAATTTTTGAAAATTTTGGATTTCTTGAAATTTTTTGAAATTTTTGAAAATTTTGAAGTCTTTGAAAATTTTTAAAAATTTTGAAAAATTTTGAAAATTTTGAAATTTTTTGGAATTTCGACGGTTTTTAAAAATTTTGACAAATTTTTAAAAATTCTAGAAATTTCGATAACTCTAAGAAATTCTTAATTTGCTTTAATTATTGAACTTATTGTACTGCTAGTTTGGAACGGCAAGCCTGCAGATGCAAATCAGAGGATGGCGTGGTTGACATGTGCTGCCTGGAGCCTATCGGTGCTGCCAGGGTGAGTAGGAAATAATTGAAATTTTTAAGGAATTTAGAAAAAGTTGGTAAATTTTCGGAATTTTTTGAATTTCGACAAAATAATTAATTTTTTTTTTGAAAATTTGGAAGAATTTTTAACGTTGAAATTTTTGAAAATTTTGAAGTTTTTGAAAATATTTGAAAAATTTGAAATTTTTTGGAATTTCGACGATTTTTGAAAATTTTTGAAAATTTTGAAATTTTTTGGAAATTTTGCATTTTTTGTAAAAGTTTTTAAAATTATTGTAAATTTTGAAATTTTTTGGAATTTGGACGATTTTTTAAAATTTTTGAAATTTTTTAAATTTTTGAAAATTTTTATAAATTTTGAAGTTCTTTAAAAACTTTTCAAAATTTTGAAATCTTTTGGAATTTCGACGATTTTTGAAAATTTTGAAATTTTTTGAAATTTTGAATTTTTTGAAAATTTTTAAAAATTCTGCAAATTTTTGGAAATTTTGAAATTTTTGGGACTTCGACGATTTTTGAAAAATTTGACGAATTTTTAAAAATTTAAAAAATTTTGATAATTCTAACAAATACTTAAAATTTCCTTTTAATTGTTAAACTTATCGTAGTGCTAGTTGGTAGCGGCGAGCCTGCTGATGCAACGCAGAGGATGCCGTGGCTCACATGTATAGCCTCGAGTCTATCGTTGCTGCCAGGGGGAGTATTTGAAATCATTGATATTTTTGAGGAATTTGCAAAAGTTAGCAAATTTTCAGAATTTTTGGAATTTCGACAAATTTTTAAAGTTTTTTGAAAATACGGAAGAATTTTTAACGTTTTTAAAAATTTTTGAAAATTTTTGCAAACTTTTGAAAATTTTGACATTTTTTGGAGTTTGGACGATTTTTAAAATTATTAAAATTTTTGAAGTTCGTGAAAATTTTTGAAAATTTTGGATATTTTGAAAATTTTCTAAATTTTTGAAAATTTTGAAATTATTTAAAATTTTGAAAATTTTCGAAAATTTTGAAATTTTTTGGAATTTCGACTATTTTTGAAAAATTTGACAAGTTTTTTATAGTTTAAAAAATTTTGATAACTCTAACAAATTCTTAAATTTCCTTCAATTATTGAATTTATCGCACTGCTAGTTTGGACCGGTGAGCCTGGAGATGCAACCCTGAGGATGCCGTGGTTGAAATGTGTAGCATGGAGCCTATCGGTGCTGACTGGGGGATTATAAGAAATAGTTTATATTTTTGAGGAATTCAGAATAAGTTAGGAAATTTTCAGTATTTTTGGAATTTGGACAAATGTTTTAAATTTTTTAAAATTTGGAAGAATTTTTAACGTTTTTGAAATTTTAAAAAAATTTTTGAAATTTTTAAAAAATTTTTAAAATTTTCAAGTTTTTGAAAATTTTTCAAATCTTGAAATTTTTATAAATATTTAAAATTTTGAAAATTTTTGGAATTTTGATGATTTTTGACAATTTTAGAAATTTTTTAATTTTTTGGAAATTTAGGATTATTTTGAAAATTTTTTAATTTTTTGAAAATTTTGAAGTTTGAAAATTTTTGAAAATTTTGAATATTTTGAGAATTTTTTAAATTTTTGAAAATTTTGAGTTTTTGCAACTTTTTGAAAATTTTAAAAATTCTTGAAAATTTTGAATTTTTTGTTTATTTCGACGGTTTCTGAAAATTTTGACAAATTCTTAAAAATTTAAAAAATTTTGATAACTAACAAATTCTTAAATTTCCTTTAATTATTGAACTTATTGTACTGCTAGTTGGTAGAGGCGAGCCTACAGATGCAACCCAGAGGATGCCGTGGTTGACATGTGTAGCATTGAGCCTGTCGGTGCTGACTGGGGGATAAGAAATAATTGAAATTTTTGAGGAATTTAGAATAAGTTACGAAATTTTCAGAATTTTTGGAATTTCGATAAATTTTTTTAATTTTTTGAAAAATTGGAAGAATATTTAACGTTTTTGAAATTTTTTAATATTTTGGATTTTTTTTAAATTATTTAAATTTTTGAAAATTTTTTAAATTTTTTGAAAAATTGGATGAAATTTTAACGTTTTTGAAATATGTGAAAATTTTGAAATATTTGAAAATTTTGGATTTTTTGAAAATTTTTTTAATTTTTGAAAATTTTGAAAAATTTGAAAATTTTGAAATTTTTTGGAATTTAGACCATTTTTTAAAAATTTTGACAGATTTTTAAAAATTTTGAAAAATTTGATAACTTATATTCTTAAATTTGCTTTGATTATTGGCCTTATCGTACTGTTAGTTTGGAGTGGCGAGCCTGCTCATGCAACCCAGAGAATGCCGTGATTGACATGTGTAGCAGGAGCCTATCGGTGCTGACTGGGGGATAAGAAATAATTGAAATTTTTGAGGAATTTAGAATAAGTTAGAAAATTTTAAGAATTTTTGGAATTTCGACAAATTTTTTAATTTTTTTTTTAAAATTTGGAAGAATTTTTAACGTTTAAATTTTTGAAAATTTTTGAAACTTTGAAAATTTTTGAAAATTTTGAAATTTTTTGGAATTTCGGCGATTTTTTAAAACTTTTGAAATTTTTTGCAATTTCGACGATTTTTGTAAGTTTTTTAAATTTCTGAAATTTTTGAAAGTGTTTGAAAATTTTGCATTTTTGAAAATTTTTTAAATTTTTAAAAATTTATAAGTTTTGAAAATTTTTCAAATTTTTGAAAATTATTGAAAATTTTGAAATTTTTTAGAATTTGGAAGATTTTTGAAAATTTTTTAAATTTTTGAAATTCGTGAAAATTTTTGAAAATTTTGGATATTTTGATAATTTTTTAAATTTTTGAAAATTTTGAAGTTTTTGAAAATTTTTGAAAAATTTGAAATTTTTTGGCATTTCGACGATTTTTGAAAATTTTGACAATTTTTTTAATATTTAAAAATTCTTGATAACTAACAAATTCTTAAATTTCCTTTTCTTATTGAAATTATTGTAAGCTAGCTTGGACCGGCGAGCCTCAAATGCAACTCAGAGGATGCCTTGGTTGACATGTGTAGCCTGGAGCCTATCGGTGCTGCCAGGGGGAGTGTAGGAAATAATTGAATTTTTTGAGGAATTTAGAAAAATTTGGGAATTTTTCAGAATTTTTCGAATTTCGACAAAATTTTTAATTTTTTTTTTCAAAAATTTGGAAGAATTTTTAACGTTGTTGAAAATTTTGAAAAATTTTGAAAATTTTGGAATTTTTGAAAATTTTGAAATTTTTTGGAATTTCGACGATATTTGAAACTTTTTTAAATTTCTGAAATTTTTGAAAATGTTTGAAAATTTTGCATTTTTGAAAATTTTTTAAATTTTTGAAAATTAGTAAGTTTTTTAAAATTTTTGAAATTTTTGAAAATTATTGAAAATTTTAAAAATTTTTGAAAATTTTAAAATTTTTGAAAATTTTTGTAAATTTTGAAATTTTTTGGAATTTGGACGATTTTTGAAAATTTTTTAAATTTTTTAAATTTTTGAAAATTTTTGAAAATTTTGAAGTTTTTCAAATTTTTGAAAATTTTGAAATTTTTGGGATTTCGACGATTTTTGAAAATTTTGACGAATTTTTAAAAATTTAAAAAATTTTGATAATTCTAATAAATTCTTAACATTTCCTTTAATTTTTGAACATATTGTAGTGCTAGTTGGTAGCGGCGAGCCTGATGCAACGCAGAGGATGCCGTGGCTGACATGCATTGCCTCGAGCCTATCGTTGCTGCCAGCGGGAGTACTGAAAATCATTGAAATTTTTGAGGAATTTGCATAATGTTAGCAGATTTTGAGAATTTTTGGATTTTCGACAAATTTTTAAAGTTTTTTTATAATATGGAAGAATTTTTAACGTTTTTGAAATTTTTGTAAATTTTGAAATTTTTTCGAATTTGAACCATTTTTGAAAATTTTTGAAATTTTTTAAATTGTTGAAAATTTTTCAAAATTTTTAAATTTTTGAAAATTTTTTGGACGATTTTTTAAAATTTTTGCAATTTTTTTATCTTTTTAAATATTTCAAAATTTTGAAATTTATGAAAATTCTGAAATTTTTTGCTATTTCAAGGATTTTTGAAAATTTTTTAAATTTCTGAAATTTTTGAAAATGAAAGCTTTGCATTTTTGAAAATTTTATAAATTTTGAAAATTCGTAAGTTTCTAAAAACTTTTGAAATTTTTGAAAATTATTGAAAATTTTGAAAATTTTTGTAAATTTTGAAATTTTTTGGAATTTGGCTAATTTTTGAAAATTTTTCATAATTTTTAAATTTTTGAAAATTTTTTGGACGATTTTTTTAAATTTTTGAAATTTTTTAATTTTTTAAAATTTTTCAAAATTTTGAAATTTTTGAAAATTTTGAAATTTTTTGGAATATGGACGATTTTTAAAATTTTTTAAATTTTTTAAATTCGTGAAAATTTTTGAAAATTTTGGATATTTTGAAAATTTTTTAAATTTTTGAAAATTTTGATGTTTTTGAACATTTTTTAAAATTTTGAAAATTTTTGAAAAATTTGAAATTTTTTGGCATTTCGACGATTTTTGAAAATTTTGACAATTTTTTTAATATTTAAAAATTCTTGATAACTAACAAATTCTTAAATTTCCTTTTCTTATTGAAATTATTGTAAGCTAGCTTGGACCGGCGAGCCTCAAATGCAACTCAGAGGATGCCTTGGTTGACATGTGTAGCCTGGAGCCTATCGGTGCTGCCAGGGGGAGTGTAGGAAATAATTGAATTTTTTGAGGAATTTAGAAAAATTTGGGAATTTTTCAGAATTTTTCGAATTTCGACAAAATTTTTAATTTTTTTTTTCAAAAATTTGGAAGAATTTTTAACGTTGTTGAAAATTTTGAAAAATTTTGAAAATTTTGGAATTTTTGAAAATTTTGAAATTTTTTGGAATTTCGACGATATTTGAAACTTTTTTAAATTTCTGAAATTTTTGAAAATGTTTGAAAATTTTGCATTTTTGAAAATTTTTTAAATTTTTGAAAATTAGTAAGTTTTTTAAAATTTTTGAAATTTTTGAAAATTATTGAAAATTTTAAAAATTTTTGAAAATTTTAAAATTTTTGAAAATTTTTGTAAATTTTGAAATTTTTTGGAATTTGGACGATTTTTGAAAATTTTTTAAATTTTTTAAATTTTTGAAAATTTTTGAAAATTTTGAAGTTTTTCAAATTTTTGAAAATTTTGAAATTTTTGGGATTTCGACGATTTTTGAAAATTTTGACGAATTTTTAAAAATTTAAAAAATTTTGATAATTCTAATAAATTCTTAACATTTCCTTTAATTTTTGAACATATTGTAGTGCTAGTTGGTAGCGGCGAGCCTGATGCAACGCAGAGGATGCCGTGGCTGACATGCATTGCCTCGAGCCTATCGTTGCTGCCAGCGGGAGTACTGAAAATCATTGAAATTTTTGAGGAATTTGCATAATGTTAGCAGATTTTGAGAATTTTTGGATTTTCGACAAATTTTTAAAGTTTTTTTATAATATGGAAGAATTTTTAACGTTTTTGAAATTTTTGTAAATTTTGAAATTTTTTCGAATTTGAACCATTTTTGAAAATTTTTGAAATTTTTTAAATTGTTGAAAATTTTTCAAAATTTTTAAATTTTTGAAAATTTTTTGGACGATTTTTTAAAATTTTTGCAATTTTTTTATCTTTTTAAATATTTCAAAATTTTGAAATTTATGAAAATTCTGAAATTTTTTGCTATTTCAAGGATTTTTGAAAATTTTTTAAATTTCTGAAATTTTTGAAAATGAAAGCTTTGCATTTTTGAAAATTTTATAAATTTTGAAAATTCGTAAGTTTCTAAAAACTTTTGAAATTTTTGAAAATTATTGAAAATTTTGAAAATTTTTGTAAATTTTGAAATTTTTTGGAATTTGGCTAATTTTTGAAAATTTTTCATAATTTTTAAATTTTTGAAAATTTTTTGGACGATTTTTTTAAATTTTTGAAATTTTTTAATTTTTTAAAATTTTTCAAAATTTTGAAATTTTTGAAAATTTTGAAATTTTTTGGAATATGGACGATTTTTAAAATTTTTTAAATTTTTTAAATTCGTGAAAATTTTTGAAAATTTTGGATATTTTGAAAATTTTTTAAATTTTTGAAAATTTTGATGTTTTTGAACATTTTTTAAAATTTTGAAAATTTTTGAAAATTTTGAAATTTTTTTGGATTATCGATGATTTTTGAAAATTTTGACAATGTTTTAAATTTAAAAAATTTTGATAACTCTTACAAATTCTTAAATTTCCTTTAATTATTGAACTTACTGTACTGCTAGTTTGGACCGGCGAGCCTGCCGAAGCAACCCAGAGAATGCCGTGTTTGACATGGAGCCTATCGGTGCTGACTGGGGGATTAGAAGAAATAATTGAAATTTTTGAGGAATTTAGAATAAATTAAAAAATTTTCAGAATTTTTGGAATTTCGACAAAATTTTTAATTTTTTTTTGAAAAATTGGAAGGATTTTTAACGTTGAAGTTTTTGAAGATTAATGAAAATTTGAAAATATTTGAAAATTTTGAAATTTTTTGAAATTTGGACGATTTTTGAAAATTTTTGAAATTTTTGAAATATTTGAAAATTTTTCAACATTTTGAAGTTTTTGAAAATTTTGAAATTTTTTGGAATTTCGACGATATTTTAAAATTTTTGAAATTTTTGAAATTTTTTCGAATTTCGACGATTTTTGAAAATCTAGAAATTTTTGGATATTTTGAATTTCTTTGAACTTTTTGAATTTTTTGAAAATTTTGAAGTTTTTTTGGATTTTGGACGATTTTTTTTAAATTTTTTAAAGTTTTAAATTTTTTAAAATATTTCAAAATTTTGAAATTTTTTGGAATTTGGACGATTTTTGAAAATTTTTTAAATTTCTGAAAATCGTGAAAATTTTTGAAAATATTGGATATTTTGAAATTTTTTTTAATTTTTGAAAATTTTGAAGATTTTGAAGATTTTTTAAAATTTTGAAAATTTTTAAAAATTTTGAAATTTATTTGGAATTTCGACGATTTTTGAAAATTTTGACAAGTTTTTTAAAATTTAAAAAATTTTGATAACTCTAAGAAATTCTTAATTTCCTTTATTGAACTTGTACTGCTGGTTTGGAGCGGCTAGCCTGCAGATGCAACTCAGAGGATGCCGTGGTTGAGATGGAGCCTATCGGTGCTGACTGGGGAATTATAAGAAATAATTGAAATTTTTGAGGAATTTAGAAAAATTTGGGAAATTTTCACTTTTTTTGGAATTTCGACAAAATTTTTAAATTTTATTTTTTGAAAATTTGGAAGAATTTTTATCGTTGTTGAAATTTTTGAAAATTTTGAAGTTTTTGAAAATATTTGAAAAATTTGAAATTCTTTGGAATTTCGACGATTTTTGAAAATTTTGACAAGTTTTTTAATATTTAAAAAATTTTGATAACTCTAACAAATTCTTAAATTTCCTTTAATTATTGAACTTATTGTAAGCTAGCTTGGACCGGCGAGCCTGCAGATGCAACCCAGAGGATGCCGTGGTTGACACGTGTAGCATGGAGCCTATCGGTGCTGACTGGGGGGTTATAAGAAATAATTGAAATTTTTGAGGAATTTATAATAAGTTAGGATAGTTTAAGAATTTTTGGAATTTTGACAAATTTTTTAATTTTTTTGAAAATTTGAAAAAAATTTTAACGTTTTTGAAATTTTAGAAAATTTTGAAATTTTTGAAAATTTTCAATTTTTTAAAATTTTTTTTAAATTTTTGAAAATGTTGAAGTTTTAAAAATTTTTGAAAATTTTGAAAATTTTTGAAAATTTTGAAATTTTTAAAAATTTTTGTAAATTTTGAATTTTTTTGGAATTTGGACGATTTTTGAAAATTTTTGAAATTTATTAAGTTCTTGAAAACTTTTCAAAATTTTGAAATCTTTTGGAATTTCGAAGATTTTTTAAAATTTTGAAATTTTTGGAAATTTTGAATTTTTTTGAAAATTTTTGAATTTTTTGAATATTTTGAAGTTTTTGAAGATTTTTGAAAATTTTGCAAATTTTTTAAAATTTTGAAATTTTTTGGAATTTCGACGATATTTGAAACTTTTTTAAATTTCTGAAATTTTTGAAAATGTTTGAAAATTTTGCATTTTTGAAAATTTTTTAAATTTTTGAAAATTAGTAAGTTTTTTAAAATTTTTGAAATTTTTGAAAATTATTGAAAATTTTAAAAATTTTTGAAAATTTTAAAATTTTTGAAAATTTTTGTAAATTTTGAAATTTTTTGGAATTTGGACGATTTTTGAAAATTTTTTAAATTTTTTAAATTTTTGAAAATTTTTGAAAATTTTGAAGTTTTTCAAATTTTTGAAAATTTTGAAATTTTTGGGATTTCGACGATTTTTGAAAATTTTGACGAATTTTTAAAAATTTAAAAAATTTTGATAATTCTAATAAATTCTTAACATTTCCTTTAATTTTTGAACATATTGTAGTGCTAGTTGGTAGCGGCGAGCCTGATGCAACGCAGAGGATGCCGTGGCTGACATGCATTGCCTCGAGCCTATCGTTGCTGCCAGCGGGAGTACTGAAAATCATTGAAATTTTTGAGGAATTTGCATAATGTTAGCAGATTTTGAGAATTTTTGGATTTTCGACAAATTTTTAAAGTTTTTTTATAATATGGAAGAATTTTTAACGTTTTTGAAATTTTTGTAAATTTTGAAATTTTTTCGAATTTGAACCATTTTTGAAAATTTTTGAAATTTTTTAAATTGTTGAAAATTTTTCAAAATTTTTAAATTTTTGAAAATTTTTTGGACGATTTTTTAAAATTTTTGCAATTTTTTTATCTTTTTAAATATTTCAAAATTTTGAAATTTATGAAAATTCTGAAATTTTTTGCTATTTCAAGGATTTTTGAAAATTTTTTAAATTTCTGAAATTTTTGAAAATGAAAGCTTTGCATTTTTGAAAATTTTATAAATTTTGAAAATTCGTAAGTTTCTAAAAACTTTTGAAATTTTTGAAAATTATTGAAAATTTTGAAAATTTTTGTAAATTTTGAAATTTTTTGGAATTTGGCTAATTTTTGAAAATTTTTCATAATTTTTAAATTTTTGAAAATTTTTTGGACGATTTTTTTAAATTTTTGAAATTTTTTAATTTTTTAAAATTTTTCAAAATTTTGAAATTTTTGAAAATTTTGAAATTTTTTGGAATATGGACGATTTTTAAAATTTTTTAAATTTTTTAAATTCGTGAAAATTTTTGAAAATTTTGGATATTTTGAAAATTTTTTAAATTTTTGAAAATTTTGATGTTTTTGAACATTTTTTAAAATTTTGAAAATTTTTGAAAATTTTGAAATTTTTTTGGATTATCGATGATTTTTGAAAATTTTGACAATGTTTTAAATTTAAAAAATTTTGATAACTCTTACAAATTCTTAAATTTCCTTTAATTATTGAACTTACTGTACTGCTAGTTTGGACCGGCGAGCCTGCCGAAGCAACCCAGAGAATGCCGTGTTTGACATGGAGCCTATCGGTGCTGACTGGGGGATTAGAAGAAATAATTGAAATTTTTGAGGAATTTAGAATAAATTAAAAAATTTTCAGAATTTTTGGAATTTCGACAAAATTTTTAATTTTTTTTTGAAAAATTGGAAGGATTTTTAACGTTGAAGTTTTTGAAGATTAATGAAAATTTGAAAATATTTGAAAATTTTGAAATTTTTTGAAATTTGGACGATTTTTGAAAATTTTTGAAATTTTTGAAATATTTGAAAATTTTTCAACATTTTGAAGTTTTTGAAAATTTTGAAATTTTTTGGAATTTCGACGATATTTTAAAATTTTTGAAATTTTTGAAATTTTTTCGAATTTCGACGATTTTTGAAAATCTAGAAATTTTTGGATATTTTGAATTTCTTTGAACTTTTTGAATTTTTTGAAAATTTTGAAGTTTTTTTGGATTTTGGACGATTTTTTTTAAATTTTTTAAAGTTTTAAATTTTTTAAAATATTTCAAAATTTTGAAATTTTTTGGAATTTGGACGATTTTTGAAAATTTTTTAAATTTCTGAAAATCGTGAAAATTTTTGAAAATATTGGATATTTTGAAATTTTTTTTAATTTTTGAAAATTTTGAAGATTTTGAAGATTTTTTAAAATTTTGAAAATTTTTAAAAATTTTGAAATTTATTTGGAATTTCGACGATTTTTGAAAATTTTGACAAGTTTTTTAAAATTTAAAAAATTTTGATAACTCTAAGAAATTCTTAATTTCCTTTATTGAACTTGTACTGCTGGTTTGGAGCGGCTAGCCTGCAGATGCAACTCAGAGGATGCCGTGGTTGAGATGGAGCCTATCGGTGCTGACTGGGGAATTATAAGAAATAATTGAAATTTTTGAGGAATTTAGAAAAATTTGGGAAATTTTCACTTTTTTTGGAATTTCGACAAAATTTTTAAATTTTATTTTTTGAAAATTTGGAAGAATTTTTATCGTTGTTGAAATTTTTGAAAATTTTGAAGTTTTTGAAAATATTTGAAAAATTTGAAATTCTTTGGAATTTCGACGATTTTTGAAAATTTTGACAAGTTTTTTAATATTTAAAAAATTTTGATAACTCTAACAAATTCTTAAATTTCCTTTAATTATTGAACTTATTGTAAGCTAGCTTGGACCGGCGAGCCTGCAGATGCAACCCAGAGGATGCCGTGGTTGACACGTGTAGCATGGAGCCTATCGGTGCTGACTGGGGGGTTATAAGAAATAATTGAAATTTTTGAGGAATTTATAATAAGTTAGGATAGTTTAAGAATTTTTGGAATTTTGACAAATTTTTTAATTTTTTTGAAAATTTGAAAAAAATTTTAACGTTTTTGAAATTTTAGAAAATTTTGAAATTTTTGAAAATTTTCAATTTTTTAAAATTTTTTTTAAATTTTTGAAAATGTTGAAGTTTTAAAAATTTTTGAAAATTTTGAAAATTTTTGAAAATTTTGAAATTTTTAAAAATTTTTGTAAATTTTGAATTTTTTTGGAATTTGGACGATTTTTGAAAATTTTTGAAATTTATTAAGTTCTTGAAAACTTTTCAAAATTTTGAAATCTTTTGGAATTTCGAAGATTTTTTAAAATTTTGAAATTTTTGGAAATTTTGAATTTTTTTGAAAATTTTTGAATTTTTTGAATATTTTGAAGTTTTTGAAGATTTTTGAAAATTTTGCAAATTTTTTAAAATTTTGAAATTTTTGGGATTTCGACAATTTTTGAAAATTTTGACGAATTTTTAAAAATTTAAAAAATTTTTATAATTCTAACAAATTCTTAAAATTTCCTTTAATTTTTGAACTTATTGTAGTGCTAGTTGGTAGCGTCGAGCCTGCTGATGCAACGCAGAGGATGCCGTGTCTGACATGCCTGTCGAGCCTATCGTTGCTGCCAGGGGGAGTATTGGAAAACATTGAAATTTTTGAGGTATTTGCGAAATGTTAGCAAATTTTCAGAATTTTTGGAATTTCGACAAATTTTTAAAGTTTTTTGAAAATATGGAAGAATTTTTAACGTTTTTGAAATTTTTGAAATTTTTGAAAATTTTTTTAAAGTTTTGAAAATTTTGAAATTTTTTTGGAATTTGGACGATTTTTTTAAATTTTTTAAATTTTTTAACTTGTTAAAATTTTTCAAAATTTTGAAATTTTTGAAAATTCTGAAAATTTTGAATTTTTTGGAATTTGGACTATTTTTGAAATTATTTTTTTTAAAATTCGTTTAAATTTTTGAAAATTTTGGATATTTTGAATATTTTTAAATTTTGGAAAATTTTGTTTTGAAAATTTTTTAAAATTTTGAAAATTTTTGATAGTTTTTAGTTCTTTTGGAATTTCGATTTTTGAAAATTTTGAAAAGATTTTTAAAATTTAATAAAATTTTGATAACTATAACAAATTCTTAAATATCCTTTAATTATTGAACTTATTGTACTGCTAGTTTTGACCGGCGAGCCTGCAGATGCAACCCAGAGGATGCCGTGGTTGACATGTGTAGCATGAAGCCTATCGGTGCTGACTGGGGTATTATAAGATATAATTGAAATTTTTGAGGAATTTAGAATAAGTTAAGAAATTTTCACAATTTTTGGAATTTCGACCAGTTTTTTAATTTTCTTGAAAATCTGGAAGAATTTTTAACGTTTTTGAAATTTTTGAAAATTTTGAAATTTTTGAAAATTTTGGATTTTTTTTTTAAATTTTGGTTTTTTGAAAATTTTTTAAATTTTTGAATATTTTGAAGTTTTGAAAAATTTTGAAAATTTTGAAAATTTTTGAAAATTTTGAAATTTTTTGGAATTTCGACGGTTTGTGAAAATTTTGACATATTTTTAAAAATTTAAAAAATTTCCATAACTGTTAACAAATTCTTAATTTCCTTTAAATATTGAATTTTTTGTGCTGCTAGTTTGGAGCGGCGAGCCTGCAGATGCAACTCAGGATGCCGTGGTTGACATGTGTAGCCTGGACCCTATCGGTGCTGCCAGGGGGATTATAAGAAATAATTGAAATTTTTGAGGAATTTAGAATAAGTTAGGATATTTTAGGAATTTTTGGAATTTGGACGATTTTTGAAAATTTTTTAAATTTTTGAAATTAGAGAAAATGTTTGAAAATTTTGGATATTTTGAAAATTTTTTAAATTTTTGAAAATTTTGAAGTTTTTCAAGATTTTTTAAAATTTTGACAATTTTTGAAAATTTTGAATTTTTATTGGAATTTCGATTTTAAAAATTTTGACAAGTTTTTTAAAATTTAATAAAATTTTGATAACTGTAACAAATTCTTAAATTTCCTTTGATTATTGACCTTATTGTACTGCAAGTTTGGACCGGCGAGCCTGCAGATGCAACACAGAGGATGCCGTGGTTGACACGGAGCCTATCGGTGCTGACTGGGGGATTATAAGAAATAATTGAAATTTTTGTGGAATTTAGAATAAGTTAGGAAATTTTCAGAATTTTTGGAATTTCGACAAATGTTTTAAATTTTTTGAAAATTTGGAAGAATTTTTAACGTTCTTGAAATTTTTAAAAAATTTTTAAAATTTTTAAGTTTTTGAAAATTTTTCAAAATCTTGAAATTTTTATAAATTTTTAAACTTTTGTAATTTTTTGGAATTTCGACGATTTTTGAAAATTTTTGAAATTTTTGAAGTTTTTGAATTTGTTAGAACTTTCAAAATTTTTTAAATTCTTAAAAATTCGTGAAAAATTTTTCAAATATTCGAAATTTTGAAAATTTTTGAATTTTTAGAAAATTATGAAGAGTAGGATAATTTTTGAAAATTTTGAATTTTTTGAGAATTTTTTTAATTTTTGAATTTTTTTAAATTTCGACGGTTTCTGAAAATTTTGAAATTTTGGAAATTTTTGAATTTTTTGAAAATTTTTGAATTTTTTGAAAATTTTGATATTTTTGAAAATTTTTGCAAATTTTGCAAATTTTTGAAAATTTTGAAATTTTTGGGATTTCGACGATTTGGAAAATTATTTACGAATTTTTTAAAAATTTAGAAAATTTTGATAATTCTAACAAATTCTTAAAATTTCCTTTAATTCTTGAACTTATTGTAGTGCTAGTTGGTAGCAGCGAGCCTGCAGATGCAATTCAGAGGATGCCGAGGTTGACAGATGTGTAGCCTGGAGCCTATCGGTGCAGCCAGGGGGAGTGTAAGAAATAATTGAAATTTTTGAGTAATTTAGAAAAAGTTGGGAAATTTTCAGAATTTTTGGAATTTTGAGAAATTTTTAATTTTTTTTTGAAAATTTGGAAGTATTTTTGAAAATTTTTAATAATTTTTGAAAATTTTGGATTTCTTGAAATTTTTTGGAATTTCGACGGTTTTTGAAAATTTTGACAAATTTTTAAAAATTTAAAAAATTTTGATAACTCTAAGAAATTCTTAATTTCCTTTATTGAACTTGTACTGCTGGTTTGGAGCGGCGAGCCTGCAGATGCAACTCTGAGGATGCCGTGGTTTACATGTGTAGCATGGAGCCTATCGGTGCTGACTGGGGGATTATAAGAAATAATTGAAATTTTTGAGGAATTTAGAAAAAGTTGGGAAATTTTCAGTTTTTTTGGAATTTCGACAAAATTTTTAATTTTTTTTTTGAAAATTTGGAAGAATTTTTATCGTTGTTGAAATTTTTGAAATTTTGAAGTTTTAGAAAATATTTGAAAAATTTGAAATTTTTTGGAATTTCGACGATTTTTGAAACTTTTGACAAGTTTTTTAAAATTTAAAAAATTTTGATAACTCTAACAAATTCTTAAATTTCCTTTAATTATTGAACTTATTGTATGCTAGCTTAGAGAGGCAAGCCTGCAGATGCAACCCAGAGGATGCCGTGGTTGACACGTGTAGCATAGAGCCTATCGGTGCTGACTGGGGGATTATAAGAAATAATTGAAATTTTTGAGGAATTTAGAATAAGTTAGGATATTTTAAGAATTTTTGGAATTTTGATAAAATTTTTTAATTTTTTTGAAAATTTGGAAACATTTTTAACGTTTCTGAAATTTTATAAAATTTTGAAATTTTTGAAAATTTTCAATTTTTTAATTTTTTTTTAAATTTTTGAAAATGTTGAAGTTTTAAAAATTTTTGAAAATTTTGAAAATTTTTGAAAATTTTGAAATTTTTGAAAATTTTTGAAAATTTTGAAATTTTTGAAAATTTTTGTAAATTTTGAAATTTTTTGGAATTTGGACGATTTTTGAAAATTTTAGAAATTTTTTAAGTTCTTGAAAACTTTTCAAAATTTTGAAATCTTTTGGAATTTCGAAGATTTTTGAAAATTTTGAAATTTTTGGAAATTTTGAATTTTTTGAAAATTTTTGAATTTTTTTAAAATTTTGAAGTTTTTGAAGATTTTTTAAAATTTTGCAAATTTTTGAAAATTTTGAAATTTTTGGGATTTCGACGATTTTTGAAAATTTTGACGAATTTTTTAAAATTTAAAAAATTATGATAATTCAAACAAATTCTTAATATTTTCCTTAATTTTTGAACTTATTGTAGTGCTAGTTGTTAGCGGCGTGCATGATGATGCAACGCAGAGGATGCCGTGGCTGATATGTATAGCCTCGAGCCTATCGATGCTGCCAGGGGGAGAATTGGAAATCATTGAAAATTGTTGAGGAATTTGCAAAATGTTAGCAGATTTTCAGAGTTTTTGGAATTTTGACAAATTTTAAATTTTTTGAAAATATGGAAGAATTTTTAACGTTTTTTAAATTTTTGAAAATTTTGGATTTTTTGAAATTTTTTGGAATTTCGAAAATTTTTGAAAATTTTGACAATTTTTTTGTAATTTAAAAAATTTTGATAACTATCAAATTCTTAAATTTCCTTTAATTATTGAACTTATTGTACTGCTAGTTTGGACCGGCGAGCCTGCAGATGCAACCCAGAGGATGCCGTGGTTGACATGTATAGCATGGAGCCTATCGGTGCTGACTGCGGGATTATAACAAATAATTGAAAATTTTGAGGAATTTAGAATAAGTTAGCAAATTTTCAGAATTTTTGGAATTTGGACAAATTTTTTATTTTTTTTTTGAAAATTTTGAAGAATTTTTAACGTTTGTGAAAGTTTTGAAAATTTTGAAATTTTTTGGAATTTCGACGATTTTTGAAAGTTTTTAAAAATTTTGAAATTTTTTGGAATTTGGACGATTTTTTTAAATTTTTGTTAATTTTATAATTTTTTAAATTTTTCAAAATTTTGAAATTTTATACAATTTTGAAATTTTTCGGATTTTGGACGATTTTTGAAAATTTTGTAAATTTTTGTAATTCGTGAAAATTTTTGAAAATTTTGAATATTTTGAAAATTATTTAAAAATTTGATAATTTTGAAATTTTTTGGAATTTCGACGATATTTGAAAATTTTGACAAGTTTTATATGATTTAAAAAATTTCATAACTAACAAATTCTTAAATTTCCTGTAATTATTGAACTTATTGTACTGCTAGTTTGGACCGGCGAGCCTGCAGATGCAACCCATAGGATGCCGTGGTTGACATGTGTAGCATGGAGCTTATCGGTGCTGACTGGGGGATTATAAAAAATAATTGAAAATTTTGAGGAATTTAGAATAAGTTAGCAAATTTTCAGAATTTTTTGAATTTCGACAAATTTTTAATTTTTTTTTGAAAATTTGGAAGAATTTTTAACGGTTTTGAAAGTTTTGAAAATTTTTGAAAATTTTGAAATGTTTTGGAATTTCGACAATTTTTGAAAATTTTTGAAATTTTTGAAATTTTTGGAAATTTAGGTTTATTTTGAAAATTTTGAAATTTGAAAATTTTTGAAAATTTTGAATTTTTTGAGAAATTTTTAAATTTTTGAACATTTTGAAGTTTTTGAAACTTTTTGAAAATTTTGAAAACTTTGAAAATTTTGAAATTTTTTGAAATTTCGACGGTTTTTGAAGATTTTGAAAAATTTATAAAAATTTTAATAAATTTGATAACTTAAACTCTTAAATTTCCTTTTATTATTGAACAGATTGTACTGCTAGTTTGGACCGGCGAGCCTGCAGATGCAACTCAAGGGATGCCGTGGTTGAGAGATGTGTAGCCTGGAGCCTATCGGTGCTGCCAGGGGAAGTGTAGGAAATAATTGAAATTTTTGAGGAATATAAAAAAAGATGAGAAATTTTCAGAAATTTTGAATTTCGACAAAATTTTAATTTTTTTTTTTAATTTGGAAGAATTTTTAATGTTGTTGAACTTGTTGAAAATTTTTGAAAATTTTAAAATTTTTGGAATTTTGGCGATTATTATAAATCTCTGAAATTTTTAAATTTTTGAAATTTTTTGCAATTTGTACGATTTTTGAAAATTTTTTAAATGTATGAAATTTTTGAAAATGTTTGAATAGTTTGCATATTTGAAAATTTTTTAAATTTTTAAAAATTTGTAAGTTTTTGAAAATTTTCGAAATTTTTGAATATATTGAAAATTTTTTAAAGTTTTTGAAAATTTTGAAATTTTTTTATTTGGACGATTTTTTAAATTTTGGAAATTTTTGAAGTTTTTGGAAATTTAGGATTATTTTGAAAATTTTTCAATTTTTTGAAAATTTTGAAAAGATTGAAAATTTATGAAAATTTTGTATTTTTTGAGAATTTTTTAAATTTTTGAAAATTTTGAAGTTTTTGAAATTTTTGAAATTTTTGAAACTTTTTGAAAATTTTGAAATTTTTTGGAATTTGGGCGATTTTTGAAAATTTATTAAATTTTTGAAATTCGTGAAAATTTTTGAATATTTTGGATATTTTGAAAATTTTTTAAATTTTTGAAAATTTTTAAGTTTATGAAAATTTTTTAAAATTTTGAAGATTTTTGAAAATTTTGAAATTTTTTTGGAATATCTATTTTTGAAAATTTTGACAAGTTTTTTAAAATTTAAAAAATTTTGATAACAACCAAATTCTTAAATTTTCTTTTATTGAACTTATTGTAGTGCTAGTTTGGACCGGCGAGCCTACAGACGCAACCCAGAGGATGCCGTGGTTGACATGTGTAGCATGGAGCCTATCGGTGCTGACTGGTGGATTATAAGAAATAATTGAAATTTTTGAGGAATTTAGAATAAGTTAGGAAATATTAAGAATTTTGGAAGTTCGACAATTTTTTTTTTTTTGAAAATTTTTGAAAATTTTGAAATTTTTGAAAATTTTGTTTTTTTTGAAAATTTTTTAAATTTTTGAAAATTTTGAAGTTTTGAAAACTTTTGAAAATTTTGACATTTTTGAAAATTTTTGTAAATTTTGAAATTTTTTGGAATTTGGACGATTGTTGAAAATTTTTTAAATTTTTAAAATTTTTCAAAATTTTGTAGTTTTTGAAAATTTTCCAAAATTTTGAAATTTTTTAGAATTTCGACGATTTTTTAAAATTTTAAAATTTTTGGAATATTTGAATTTTTTGAATATTTTAAAATTTTTGAATATTTTTGATGTTTTGAAAATTTTTGAAAATTTTGAAAATTTTGCAAATTTTTGAAAATTTTGAAATTTTTGGGATTTCGACAAATTTTGACAATCTTGAATTTTTTAAAATTAAATTTTGATAATTCTAACATATTCTTAAAATTTCCTTTAATTTTTTAAATTATAGTTGTGCTAGTTGGTAGCGGCGAGCCTGCTGATGCAACCTAGAGGATGCCGTGGTTGACATGTGTAGCATGGAGCCTAACGGTGCTGACTGGGGTATTATAAGAAATAATTGAAATTTTTCAGGAATTTAGAAAATGTTGGGAAATTTTCAGAATTTTTGGAATTTTGACAAATATTTATTATTTCTTTTAAATTTGGAAGAATTTTTAACGTTTTTGAAATTTTTGAAAATTTTTTAAAATTTTGAAATTTTTGAAAACTTTTGAAGATTTTTGAAAATTTTGAATTTTTTTTGGAATTTCGATGATTTTTTTAAATTTTTGAAATTTTTTAATTTTTTTTTTAATTTTTCAAAATCTTGGATATTTTGAAAATTATTTAAATTTTTGAAAATTTTGAAGTTTTTGAAAATTTTTTAAAACTTTGAAAATTTTCGAAAAGTTTGAAATTTTTTGGAGTTTCGACAATTTTTGAAAATTTACACAAGTTTTTATAATTTAAAAAATTTTGATAACTCTAACAAACTCTTAAGTTTCCTTTAATTATTGAAATTATTGTACTGCTTGTTTGGACCGGCGAGCCTGCTGATGCAGCCTAGAGATTGCCGTGGTTGACAAGTGAGTAGCTTGGAGCCCATCGGTGCTGCCAGGGGAGTATAAAAAATAATTGAAATTTGTGAGGAATTTAGAAATAGGAAATTTGCACAATTTTTGGAATTTCGACAAAATTTTTATTTTTTTTTGAAAAATTGGAAGAAATTTTAAAGTATTTGAAATTTTTGAAAATTTTGAAATTTTTGAAAATTTTTGAAAATTTTGAAAATTTTTAAAAATTTTGAAAATTTTTTACAATTTGAAATTTTTTGGAATTTCGGCGATTTTTTAAATTTTTAAAATTTTTTAAATTTTTGAAATTTTTTGCAATGTCGACGATTTTGGTAAGTTTTTTAAATTTCTGAAATTTTTGAAAATGTTTGAAAATTTTGCATTTCTGAAAATTTTTTAAATTTTTGAAAATTTGTAAGTTTTTGAAAATTTTTTAAATTCTTGAAAATTATTGAAAATTTTGAATATTTTTGAAAATTTTGAAATTTTTGAAAATTTTTGTAAATTTTGAAATTTTTTGGAATTTTGACGAATTTTGAAAATTGTTTTAAATTTTTTAAATGTTTGCAAATTTTTCAAAATTTTGAAGTTTTTGAAAATTTTTTAATGTCTTTCAAAATTTTGATTTTATTTGGAATTTGGACGATTTTTTTAAATTTTTGAAATTTTTTAATTTTTCAATATTTTTAAATTTTTGAAAATTTTGAAATTTTTTGGAATTTGGACGATTTTTGAAAATTTTTAAAATTTTTGAAATTCGTGAAAATTTTTGAAAATTTTGGATATTTTGAAAATTTTTTTAATTTTTGAAAATTTTGAAGTTTTGAAAATTTTTGAAAATTTTGAAATTTTTTGGAATTTCGGCGAATTTTTTAAATTTTGAAATTTTTGGAAATTTTGAATTTTTTAAAATATTTAAATTTTTTAAAAATTTTGAAGTTTTTGCAAATTTTTTAAAATTTTGAAATTTTTGGGATTTCGACGATTTTTGAAAATTTTGACGAATTTTTAAAAATTTAAAAAATTTTGATAATTCTAACAAATTCTTAAAATTCCTTTAATATTTGAACTTATTGTGCTCCTAGTTTGGAGCGGCGAGCCTGCAGATGCAACTCAGAGGATGCCGTGTTTGACATGTGTAGCATGGTGCCTATCGTTGCTGCCAGGTGTGTAGGAAATAACTGAAATTTTTTAGGAATTTAGAAAAATTTGGAAAATTTTCAGAATTTTTGGAATTTTGACAAATTTTTATTTTTTTTTTGAAAATTTGGAAGAATTTTTAACGTTTTTGAAATTTTTTAATTTTTTTGAAAAGATTGAAATTTTTCAGAATTTTTTAAGTTTTTGAAACTTTTTGAAAATTTTGAAATTTTTTGGAATTGCGACGATTTTTGATAATTTTTGAAATTTTTGAAGTTTTTGGAAATTTAGGATTATTTTGAAAATTTTTCAATTTTTTGAAAATTTTGATGTTTGAAAATTTTTGAAAATTTTGAATATTTTGAGAATTTTTTAAATTTTTGAAAATGTTGAAGTTTTTGAAGCTTTTTGAAAATTTTGAAATTTTTTGGAATTTCGACCGTTTTTGAAAATTTTGACAAATTTTTAAAAATTTAAATAATTTTTATAACTAAGAAATTCTTAATTTCCTTTAATTATTGAACTTATTATACTGCTAGTTTGGAGTGGCGAGCCTGCAAATGAAACTCAGAGGATGCCGCGGTTTACAGATGTGTAGCCTGGAGCCTATCGGTGATGCCAGGGGGAGTGTAGGAAATAATTGAAATTTTTTCAAATTTCGACGGTTTTTGAAAATTTTGACAAGTTTTTTAAAATTTAATAAAATTTTGATAACTGTAACAAATTCTTAAATTTCCTTTGATTATTGACCTTATTGTACTGCAAGTTTGGACCGGCGAGCCTGCAGATGCAACACAGAGGATGCCGTGGTTGACACGGAGCCTATCGGTGCTGACTGGGGGATTATAAGAAATAATTGAAATTTTTGTGGAATTTAGAATAAGTTAGGAAATTTTCAGAATTTTTGGAATTTCGACAAATGTTTTAAATTTTTTGAAAATTTGGAAGAATTTTTAACGTTCTTGAAATTTTTAAAAAATTTTTAAAATTTTTAAGTTTTTGAAAATTTTTCAAAATCTTGAAATTTTTATAAATTTTTAAACTTTTGTAATTTTTTGGAATTTCGACGATTTTTGAAAATTTTTGAAAATTTTGAAGTTTTTGAATTTGTTAGAACTTTCAAAATTTTTTAAATTCTTAAAAATTCGTGAAAAATTTTTCAAATATTCGAAATTTTGAAAATTTTTGAATTTTTAGAAAATTATGAAGAGTAGGATAATTTTTGAAAATTTTGAATTTTTTGAGAATTTTTTTAATTTTTGAATTTTTTTAAATTTCGACGGTTTCTGAAAATTTTGAAATTTTGGAAATTTTTGAATTTTTTTGAAAATTTTTGAATTTTTTGAAAATTTTGATATTTATGAAAATTTTTGAAAATTTTGCAAATTTTTGAAAATTTTGAAATTTTTGGGATTTCGACGATTTGGAAAATTATTTACGAATTTTTTAAAAATTTAGAAAATTTTGATAATTCTAACAAATTCTTAAAATTTCCTTTAATTCTTGAACTTATTGTAGTGCTAGTTGGTAGCAGCGAGCCTGCAGATGCAATTCAGAGGATGCCGAGGTTGACAGATGTGTAGCCTGGAGCCTATCGGTGCAGCCAGGGGGAGTGTAAGAAATAATTGAAATTTTTGAGTAATTTAGAAAAAGTTGGGAAATTTTCAGAATTTTTGGAATTTTGAGAAATTTTTAATTTTTTTTTGAAAATTTGGAAGTATTTTTGAAAATTTTTAATAATTTTTGAAAATTTTGGATTTCTTGAAATTTTTTGGAATTTCGACGGTTTTTGAAAATTTTGACAAATTTTTAAAAATTTAAAAAATTTTGATAACTCTAAGAAATTCTTAATTTCCTTTATTGAACTTGTACTGCTGGTTTGGAGCGGCGAGCCTGCAGATGCAACTCTGAGGATGCCGTGGTTTACATGTGTAGCATGGAGCCTATCGGTGCTGACTGGGGGATTATAAGAAATAATTGAAATTTTTGAGGAATTTAGAAAAAGTTGGGAAATTTTCAGTTTTTTTGGAATTTCGACAAAATTTTTAATTTTTTTTTTTGAAAATTTGGAAGAATTTTTATCGTTGTTGAAATTTTTGAAATTTTGAAGTTTTAGAAAATATTTGAAAAATTTGAAATTTTTTGGAATTTCGACGATTTTTGAAACTTTTGACAAGTTTTTTAAAATTTAAAAAATTTTGATAACTCTAACAAATTCTTAAATTTCCTTTAATTATTGAACTTATTGTATGCTAGCTTAGAGAGGCAAGCCTGCAGATGCAACCCAGAGGATGCCGTGGTTGACACGTGTAGCATAGAGCCTATCGGTGCTGACTGGGGGATTATAAGAAATAATTGAAATTTTTGAGGAATTTAGAATAAGTTAGGATATTTTAAGAATTTTTGGAATTTTGATAAAATTTTTTAATTTTTTTGAAAATTTGGAAACATTTTTAACGTTTTTGAAATTTTATAAAATTTTGAAATTTTTGAAAATTTTCAATTTTTTAATTTTTTTTTAAATTTTTGAAAATGTTGAAGTTTTAAAAATTTTTGAAAATTTTGAAAATTTTTGAAAATTTTGAAATTTTTGAAAATTTTTGAAAATTTTGAAATTTTTGAAAATTTTTGTAAATTTTGAAATTTTTTGGAATTTGGACGATTTTTGAAAATTTTAGAAATTTTTTAAGTTCTTGAAAACTTTTCAAAATTTTGAAATCTTTTGGAATTTCGAAGATTTTTGAAAATTTTGAAATTTTTGGAAATTTTGAATTTTTTGAAAATTTTTGAATTTTTTGAAAATTTTGAAGTTTTTGAAGATTTTTTAAAATTTTGCAAATTTTTGAAAATTTTGAAATTTTTGGGATTTCGACGATTTTTGAAAATTTTGACGAATTTTTTAAAATTTAAAAAATTATGATAATTCAAACAAATTCTTAATATTTTCCTTAATTTTTGAACTTATTGTAGTGCTAGTTGTTAGCGGCGTGCATGATGATGCAACGCAGAGGATGCCGTGGCTGATATGTATAGCCTCGAGCCTATCGATGCTGCCAGGGGGAGAATTGGAAATCATTGAAAATTGTTGAGGAATTTGCAAAATGTTAGCAGATTTTCAGAGTTTTTGGAATTTTGACAAATTTTAAATTTTTTGAAAATATGGAAGAATTTTTAACGTTTTTTAAATTTTTGAAAATTTTGGATTTTTTGAAATTTTTTGGAATTTCGAAAATTTTTGAAAATTTTGACAATTTTTTTGTAATTTAAAAAATTTTGATAACTATCAAATTCTTAAATTTCCTTTAATTATTGAACTTATTGTACTGCTAGTTTGGACCGGCGAGCCTGCAGATGCAACCCAGAGGATGCCGTGGTTGACATGTATAGCATGGAGCCTATCGGTGCTGACTGGGGGATTATAACAAATAATTGAAAATTTTGAGGAATTTAGAATAAGTTAGCAAATTTTCAGAATTTTTGGAATTTGGACAAATTTTTTATTTTTTTTTTGAAAATTTTGAAGAATTTTTAACGTGTGTGAAAGTTTTGAAAATTTTGAAATTTTTTGGAATTTCGACGATTTTTGAAAGTTTTTAAAAATTTTGAAATTTTTTGGAATTTGGACGATTTTTTTAAATTTTTGTTAATTTTATAATTTTTTAAATTTTTCAAAATTTTGAAATTTTATACAATTTTGAAATTTTTCGGATTTTGGACGATTTTTGAAAATTTTGTAAATTTTTGTAATTCGTGAAAATTTTTGAAAATTTTGAATATTTTGAAAATTATTTAAAAATTTGATAATTTTGAAATTTTTTGGAATTTCGACGATATTTGAAAATTTTGACAAGTTTTATATGATTTAAAAAATTTCATAACTAACAAATTCTTAAATTTCCTGTAATTATTGAACTTATTGTACTGCTAGTTTGGACCGGCGAGCCTGCAGATGCAACCCATAGGATGCCGTGGTTGACATGTGTAGCATGGAGCCTATCGGTGCTGACTGGGGGATTATAAAAAATAATTGAAAATTTTGAGGAATTTAGAATAAGTTAGCAAATTTTCAGAATTTTTTGAATTTCGACAAATTTTTAATTTTTTTTTGAAAATTTGGAAGAATTTTTAACGGTTTTGAAAGTTTTGAAAATTTTTGAAAATTTTGAAATGTTTTGGAATTTCGACAATTTTTGAAAATTTTTGAAATTTTTGAAATTTTTGGAAATTTAGGTTTATTTTGAAAATTTTGAAATTTGAAAATTTTTGAAAATTTTGAATTTTTTGAGAATTTTTTAAATTTTTGAACATTTTGAAGTTTTTGAAACTTTTTGAAAATTTTGAAAACTATGAAAATTTTGAAATTTTTTGAAATTTCGACGGTTTTTGAAGATTTTGAAAAATTTATAAAAATTTTAATAAATTTGATAACTTAAACTCTTAAATTTCCTTTTATTATTGAACAGATTGTACTGCTAGTTTGGACCGGCGAGCCTGCAGATGCAACTCAAGGGATGCCGTGGTTGAGAGATGTGTAGCCTGGAGCCTATCGGTGCTGCCAGGGGAAGTGTAGGAAATAATTGAAATTTTTGAGGAATATAAAAAAAGATGAGAAATTTTCAGAATTTTTGAATTTCGACAACATTTTAATTTTTTTTTTTTAATTTGGAAGAATTTTTAATGTTGTTGAACTTGTTGAAAATTTTTGAAAATTTTAAAATTTTTGGAATTTTGGCGATTATTATAAATCTCTGAAATTTTTTAATTTTTGAAATTTTTTGCAATTTGTACGATTTTTGAAAATTTTTTAAATGTATGAAATTTTTGAAAATGTTTGAATAGTTTGCATATTTGAAAATTTTTTAAATTTTTAAAAATTTGTAAGTTTTTGAAAATTTTCGAAATTTTTGAATATATTGAAAATTTTTTAAAGTTTTTGAAAATTTTGAAATTTTTTTATTTGGACGATTTTTTAAATTTTGGAAATTTTTGAAGTTTTTGGAAATTTAGGATTATTTTGAAAATTTTTCAATTTTTTGAAAATTTTGAAAAGATTGAAAATTTATGAAAATTTTGTATTTTTTGAGAATTTTTTAAATTTTTGAAAATTTTGAAGTTTTTGAAATTTTTGAAATTTTTGAAACTTTTTGAAAATTTTGAAATTTTTTGGAATTTGGGCGATTTTTGAAGATTTATTAAATTTTTGAAATTCGTGAAAATTTTTGAATATTTTGGATATTTTGAAAATTTTTTAAATTTTTGAAAATTTTTAAGTTTATGAAAATTTTTTAAAATTTTGAAGATTTTTGAAAATTTTGAAATTTTTTTGGAATATCTATTTTTGAAAATTTTGACAAGTTTTTTAAAATTTAAAAAATTTTGATAACTACCAAATTCTTAAATTTTCTTTTATTGAACTTATTGTAGTGCTAGTTTGGACCGCCGAGCCTACAGACGCAACCCAGAGGATGCCGTGGTTGACATGTGTAGCATGGAGCCTATCGGTGCTGACTGGTGGATTATAAGAAATAATTGAAATTTTTGAGGAATTTAGAATAAGTTAGGAAATATTAAGAATTTTGGAAGTTCGACAATTTTTTTTTTTGAAAATTTTTGAATATTTTGAAATTTTTGAAAATTTTGGTTTTTTTGAAAATTTTTTAAATTTTTGAAAATTTTGAAGTTTTGAAAACTTTTGAAAATTTTGACATTTTTGAAAATTTTTGTAAATTTTGAAATTTTTTGGAATTTGGACGATTGTTGAAAATTTTTTAAATTTTTAAAATTTTTCAAAATTTTGTAGTTTTTGAAAATTTTCCAAAATTTTGAAATTTTTTAGAATTTCGACGATTTTTTAAAATTTTAAAATTTTTGGAATATTTGAATTTTTTGAATATTTTAAAATTTTTGAAAATTTTTGATGTTTTGAAAATTTTTGAAAATTTTGAAAATTTTGCAAATTTTTGAAAATTTTGAAATTTTTTGGGATTTCGACAAATTTTGACAATCTTGAATTTTTTAAAATTAAATTTTGATAATTCTAACATATTCTTAAAATTTCCTTTAATTTTTTAAATTATAGTTGTGCTAGTTGGTAGCGGCGAGCCTGCTGATGCAACCTAGAGGATGCCGTGGTTGACATGTGTAGCATGGAGCCTAACGGTGCTGACTGGGGTATTATAAGAAATAATTGAAATTTTTCAGGAATTTAGAAAATGTTGGGAAATTTTCAGAATTTTTGGAATTTTGACAAATATTTATTATTTCTTTTAAATTTGGAAGAATTTTTAACGTTTTTGAAATTTTTGAAAATTTTTTAAAATTTTGAAATTTTTGAAAACTTTTGAAGATTTTTGAAAATTTTGAATTTTTTTTGGAATTTCGATGATTTTTTTAAATTTTTGAAATTTTTTAATTTTTTTTTTAATTTTTCAAAATCTTGGATATTTTGAAAATTATTTTAATTTTTGAAAATTTTGAAGTTTTTGAAAATTTTTTAAAACTTTGAAAATTTTCGAAAAGTTTGAAATTTTTTGGAGTTTCGACAATTTTTGAAAATTTACACAAGTTTTTATAATTTAAAAAATTTTGATAACTCTAACAAACTCTTAAGTTTCCTTTAATTATTGAAATTATTGTACTGCTTGTTTGGACCGGCGAGCCTGCTGATGCAGCCTAGAGATTGCCGTGGTTGACAGGTGAGTAGCTTGGAGCCCATCGGTGCTGCCAGGGGAGTATAAAAAATAATTGAAATTTGTGAGGAATTTAGAAATAGGAAATTTGCACAATTTTTGGAATTTCGACAAAATTTTTATTTTTTTTTTAAAAATTGGAAGAAATTTTAAAGTATTTGAAATTTTTGAAAATTTTGAAATTTTTGAAAATTTTTGAAAATTTTGAAAATTTTTAAAAATTTTGAAAATTTTTTACAATTTGAAATTTTTTGGAATTTCGGCGATTTTTAAAATTTTTAAAATTTTTAAAATTTTTGAAATTTTTTGCAATGTCGACGATTTTGGTAAGTTTTTTAAATTTCTGAAATTTTTGAAAATGTTTGAAAATTTTGCATTTCTGAAAATTTTTTAAATTTTTGAAAATTTGTAAGTTTTTGAAAATTTTTTAAATTCTTGAAAATTATTGAAAATTTTGAATATTTTTGAAAATTTTGAAATTTTTGAAAATTTTTGTAAATTTTGAAATTTTTTGGAATTTTGACGAATTTTGAAAATTGTTTTAAATTTTTTAAATGTTTGCAAATTTTTCAAAATTTTGAAGTTTTTGAAAATTTTTTAATGTCTTTCAAAATTTTGATTTTATTTGGAATTTGGACGATTTTTTTAAATTTTTGAAATTTTTTAATTTTTCAAAATTTTTAAATTTTTGAAAATTTTGAAATTTTTTGGAATTTGGACGATTTTTGAAAATTTTTTAAATTTTTGAAATTCGTGAAAATTTTTGAAAATTTTGGATATTTTGAAAATTTTTTTAATTTTTGAAAATTTTGAAGTTTTGAAAATTTTTGAAAATTTTGAAATTTTTTGGAATTTCGGCGAATTTTTTAAATTTTGAAATTTTTGGAAATTTTGAATTTTTTAAAATATTTAAATTTTTTAAAAATTTTGAAGTTTTTGCAAATTTTTTAAAATTTTGAAATTTTTGGGATTTCGACGATTTTTGAAAATTTTGACGAATTTTTAAAAATTTAAAAAATTTTGATAATTCTAACAAATTCTTAAAATTCCTTTAATATTTGAACTTATTGTGCTCCTAGTTTGGAGCGGCGAGCCTGCAGATGCAACTCAGAGGATGCCGTGTTTGACATGTGTAGCATGGTGCCTATCGGTGCTGCCAGGTGTGTAGGAAATAACTGAAATTTTTTAGGAATTTAGAAAAATTTGGAAAATTTTCAGAATTTTTGGAATTTTGACAAATTTTTATTTTTTTTTTGAAAATTTGGAAGAATTTTTAACGTTTTTGAAATTTTTTAATTTTTTTGAAAAGATTGAAATTTTTCAGAATTTTTTAAGTTTTTGAAACTTTTTGAAAATTTTGAAATTTTTTGGAATTGCGACGATTTTTGATAATTTTTGAAATTTTTGGATTTTTTGGAAATTTAGGATTATTTTGAAAATTTTTCAATTTTTTGAAAATTTTGATGTTTGAAAATTTTTGAAAATTTTGAATATTTTGAGAATTTTTTAAATTTTTGAAAATGTTGAAGTTTTTGAAGCTTTTTGAAAATTTTGAAATTTTTTGGAATTTCGACCGTTTTTGAAAATTTTGACAAATTTTTAAAAATTTAAATAATTTTTATAACTAAGAAATTCTTAATTTCCTTTAATTATTGAACTTATTGTACTGCTAGTTTGGAGTGGCGAGCCTGCAAATGAAACTCAGAGGATGCCGCGGTTTACAGATGTGTAGCCTGGAGCCTATCGGTGATGCCAGGGGGAGTGTAGGAAATAATTGAAATTTTTTCAAATTTCGACGGTTTTTGAAAATTTTGACAAGTTTTTTAAAATTTAAAAAATTTTGATAACTCTAACAAATTCTTAACTTTCCTTTTATTATTGAAATTATTGTACTGCTAGTTTGGACCGGCGAGCCTGCAGATGCAACACAGAGGATGCCGTGGTTGACATGGAGCCTATCGGTGCTGACTGGGGGATTATAAGAAATAATTGAAATTTTTGAGGAATTTAGAATAAGTTAGGAAATTTTCAGAATTTTTGGAATTTCGACACATGTTTTAAATTTTTTGAAAATTCGGAAGAATTTTTAACGTTTTTGAAAATTTTTAAAATTTTTTAAAATTTTTAAGTTTTTGAAAATTTTTCAAAATCTTGAAATTTTTATAAATTTTTAAAATTTTGAAATTTTTTGGAATTTCGAAGATTTTTGAAAATTTTTTAATTTTTTGAAGTTTTTGAATTTAATAGAACTATCAAAATTTTTTAAATTTTTTAAAATTTGTGAAAAATTTTCCGAATCGTCGAAATTTTGAAAATTTTTTAATTTTTTGAAAATTTTGAAGAGTATGATAATTTTTGAAAATTTTGAATTCTTTGAGAATTTTTTAAATTTTTTAAAATTTAGAAGTTTTTGAAACTTTTTGAAAATTTTGAAATTTTTTGGAATTTCGACGGTTTTTCAAAATTTTGACAGTTTTTAAAAAATTTAAGAAATTTCGATAATTCTAAGAAATTCTTAATTTGCTCTAATTATTGAACTTATTCTACTGCTAGTTTGGAGCGGCGAGCCTGCAGATGCAACTCAGAGGATGCAGTGGTTGACTGATATGCAGATTGGAGCCTATCGGTGCTGCCAGGGGGAGTGTTGGAAATAATTGAAATTTTTTTAGGAATTTAGAAAAAGTTGGGATATTTTCAGAATTTTTGGAATTTCGACAAAATTAGTAATTTTTTTTGAAAATATGAAAGGAATTTAAACGTTTTTGAAATGTTTGATAATTTATTAAAATTTGGAAATTTTTGAAAATTCATTAAAGTTTTTGAAAATTTTGAAATTTTTTTGGAATTTGGACGATTTTTTAAAATTTTTGAAATTTTTTAATTTTTTTAAATTTTTCAAAATTATGAAATTTTTTAAAATTTTGAAATTTTTTGGAATTTGGACGATTTTTTAAAAATTTTTTAAATTTTTGAAATTCGAGAAATGTTTGAAAATTTTGGATATTTTGAAAATTTTTTAAAATTTGAAAATTTTGAAGTTTTTGAAGATTTTTTAAAATTTTGAAAATTTTTGAAATTTTGAATTTTTTTTGGAATTTCGATTATTGAAAATTTTGACAAGTTTTTTAAAATTTAATAAAACTTTGATAACTATAACAAATTCCTAATTTTCCTTTAATAATTGAACTTATTGTACTGCTAGTTTGGACCGGCGAGCCTGCAGATGCAACACAGGATGCCGTGGTTGACATGAAGCCTATCGGTGCTGACTGGGGGATTATAAGAAATATTTGAAATTTTTGAGGAATTTAGAATAAGTTAGGAAATTTTCAGAATTTTTGGAATTTCGACAAATGTTTTAAATTTTTTGAAAATTTGGAAGAATTTTTAACGTTTTAGAAATTTTTAAAAATTTTGAAGTTTTGAAAATTTTTGAAAATTTTGAAAAATTTTTGAAAATATTGAAGTTTTTGAGGATTTTTTAAAATTTTGAAATTTTTTGAAAATTTTGAAATTTATTTTTAATTTCGACGATTTTTGAAAATTTTGACAAGTTTTTTAAAATTAAAAAATTTTGATAACTCTTACAAATTCTTAAATTTCCTTTAATTAATGAACTAATTGTACTGCTAGTTTGAGCCGGCGAGCCTGCAGAAGCAACCCAGAGGATGCCGTGGTTGACATGGAGCCTATCGGTGCTGACTGTGGGATTATAAGAAATAATTGAAATTTTTGAGGAATTTAGAATAAATTAAAAAATTTTCAGAATTTTTGGAATTTCGACAAATTTTGTAATTTTTTTGAAAATTTTTCAAAATCTTGAAATTTTTATAAATTTTTAAAATTTTGAAATTTTTTGGAATTTCGACGATTTTTGAAAATTTTTGAAATTTTTGAAGTTTTTGAATTTGATAGAATTATGAAAATTTTTTAAATTTTTAAAAATTCGTGAAAAATTTTCCAAAATCGTCGAAATTTTGAAAATTTTTTAATTTTTTGAAAATTTTGAAGAGTATGATAATTTTTTTAAATTTTGAATATTTTGAGAATTTTTTAAATTTTTGAAAATTTTGAGGTTGCTGAAACTTTTTGAAAATTATGAAAATTTTGAATTTTTTTGAAAATTTTTGAATTTTCTGAAAATTTTGATGTTTGAAAATTTTGAAAATTTTGCAAATTTTTGAAAATTTTGAAATTTTTTGGGATTTCGACGATTTGGAAAATTTTTCACGAGTTTTTAATAATTTAAAAAATTTTGATGATTCTAACAAATTCTTAAATTTTCCTTTTCTTATTGAACTTATTGTAGTGCTAGTTGGTAGCGGCGGGCCTGCAGATGCAACTCAGAGGATGCCGAGGTTGACAGATGTGTAGCCTGGAGCCTATCGGTGCTCCCAGGGGGAGTGTAGGAAATATTTGAAATTATTGTGTAATTTAGAAAAAGTTGGGAAATTTTCAGAATGTTTGGAAATTTGACAAATTTTTATTTTTTTTTGAAAATTTGGAAGTATTTTTGAAAATTTTTAAAAATTTTTTAAAATTTTGGATTTCTTGAAATTTTTTGAAATTTTTTAAAATTTTGCAGTTTTTGAAAATTTTTGAAAATTTTGAAAATTTTTGAAAATTTTGAAATTTTTTGGAATTTCGACGGTTTTTGAAAATTTTGACAGTTTTTTTTTTAATTTAAGAAATTTCGATAATTCTAAGAAATTCTTAATTTGCTTTAATTATTGTACTTATTGTACTGCTAGTTTGGCTCTGCAGATGCAACTCAGAGGATGCCGTGGTTGACATGTGTAGCCTGGAGCCTATCGGTGCTGCACAGGAGTGTAGGAAATAATTGAAATATTTGAGGAATTTAGAAAAAGGTGGGAAATTTTCAGAATTTTTGAAATTTTGACAAATTTTTTTTTAAATTTGGAAGAATTTTTAACGTTTTTTAAATTTTTGAAAATTTTTGAAAATTTTGAAATGTTTTGGAATTTCGACAATTTTTGAAAATTTTTGAAATTTTTGAAGTTTTTGGAAATTTAGGATTATTTTGAAAATTTTTTAATTTTTTGAATTTTTTGAGAATTTTTTAAGTTTTTGAAAATTTTTGAAAATTTTGATATTTTTTGGAATTTCGACCATTTTTGAAAATTTTGATATTTTTTGGAATTTCGACAATTTTTTAAAATTTTGACAGAATTTTAAAAAGTTTGATAACTTAAAATCTGAAATTTCCTATAATTATTGAACATATTGTACTGCTAGTTTTGGGCGGCGAGCCTGATGATGCAACCTAGGGAATGCCGTGGTTTACAGATGAGTAGCCTAGAGCATATCGGTGCTGCCAGTGGAGTATAGGAAATAATTGAAATTTTTGAGAAATTCAGAAAATGTTAGGAAATTTGCAGAATTTTTAGAATTTCGACTAAATTTTTAATTTTTTTTTTTTGAAAATTTGGAAGAATTTTTAACGTTGTTGAAATTTTTGAAAACTTTTGAAAATTTTGAAAAATTTTGAAAAATTTGAAATTTTTTGGAATTTCGGCGATTTTTTAAAATTTTGAAAATTTTTGAATTTTTTGAAAATTTTGAAGTTTGAAAATTTTTGAAAATTTTGAATTTTTTGAGAATTTTTGAAATTTTTGAAAATTTTGAAGTTTTTGAAACTTGTTGAAAATTTTTAAAATGTTTGAAAATTTTGAAATTTTTTGGAATTTCGACGGTTTTTGAAAATTTTGACGGATTTTTTAAAATTTAAACAATTTTGATATCTCTAAGAAATTCTTAAAATCCTTCAATTATTGAATTTATTGTACTGCTAGTTTGGACCGGCTAGCCTGCAGATGGAACCCAGAGGATGCCGTGGTTGACATGTGTAGCATGGAGCCTATCGGTGCTGACTGGGGGAGTATAAGAAATAATTTATATTTTTGAGGAATTCAGAATAATTTAGGAAATTTTTAGAATTTTTGGAATTTCGACAAATTTTTTAATTTTTTTTGAAAATTTGGAAGAATTTTTAACGTTTTTGAAATTTTTAAAAATTTTGAAGTTTTGAAAATTTTTGAAAATTTTGAAAAATTTTTGAAAATATTGAAGTTTTTGAAGATTTTTTAAAATTTTTAAATTTTTTGAAAATTTAAAATTTATTTTTAATTTCGACGATTTTTGAAAATTTTGACAAGTTCTTTTAAATTTAAAAAATATTGATAACTCTTACAAATTCTTAAATTTCCTTTAATTAATGAACTTATTGTACTGCTAGTTTGGGCCGGCGAGCCTGCAGAAGCAACCCAGAGGATGCTGTGGTTGACATGGACCCTATCGTTGTTGACTGGGGGATTATAAGAAATAATTGAAATTTTTGAGGAATTTAGAATAAATTAAAAAATTGTCAGAATTTTTGGAATTTCGACAAATTTTGTAATTTTTTTTGAAAATTTGGAAGAATTTTTAACGTTTTTGAAATTTATGAAAATCTTGGATTTTTTTAAAATTTTGAAACTTTTTTAAAAATTTTGAAAATTTTTGAAAATTTTGAAATTTTTATGAATTTCGACGGTTTTTGAGAATTTTTGATTTTTTGAAAATTTTTCAAAATTTTGAAAATTTTGAAATTTTTTGGAATTTCGACGGTTTTTGAAACTTTTGACAAATTTTTAAGAGTTTAAAAAATTTGATAACTCTAACAAATTCATAATTTCCTTTAATTATTGAACGTATTGTACTGCTTGTTTGGTGCAGCGAGCCTGCAGATGCAACTCAGAGGATGCCGTGGTTGACAGATGTGTAGCCTGGAGCCTATCGTTGATGCCAGGAGTGTAGGAAATAATTGATATTTATGAGGAATTTAGAAAAAGTTGGGAAATTTTCGGAATTTTTGGAATTTTGACAAATTTCGATTTTTTTTAAATTTGGAAGAATGTTTAACGTTTTTGAAAAATTTTGAAAATTTGTGAAAATTTCTGAAAATTTTTAAATTTTTTGGAATTTCGACGATTTTTAAAAATTTTTGAAGTGTTTGAAGTTTTTGGAAATTTAGGATTATTTAAGCATTTTTTGAATTTTTTGAAAATTTTGAAGAGTTTGTAAATTTTTGAAAATTTTGAATTTTTTGAGAAATTTTGAAGTTTTTGAAAATTTTTGAAAATTTTGAAAATGTTTGAAAATATTGAAATTTTTTGGAATTTCGACCATTTTTGAAAATTTTGACGAATTTTAAAAAAATTTAAAAATTTTGATAACTTAAAATCTGAAATTTCCTTTAATTATTGAAATTAATGTACTGCTAGTTTGGAGCGGCGAGCCTGTTGATGCAACCTAGAGAATCCCGTGGTTGACAGATGAGTAGCCTAGAGCCTATCGGTGCTGCCAGTGGAGTATAGAAAATAATTTAAATTTTTGAGGAATTTAGAAAAAGTTAGGAAATTTTGCAGAATTTTTGGAATTTCGACTAAATTTTTAAATTTTTTTTTGAATATTTGGAAGAATTTTTAAAGTTGTTGAAATTTTTGGAAAATTTTTCAAAATTTTGAAAATTTTGAAATTTTTTGGAATTTCGTTGATTTTCTAAAAGTTTTTAAATTTTTGAAATTTTTTGCAATTTCGACGATTTTTGAAATTTTTTTAAATTTCAGAAATTTTTGAAAATGTTTGAAAATTTTGCATTTTTGAAAATAATTGATATTTTTGAAAGTAGTAAGTTTTTGAAAATTTTTGAAATTTTTTAAAATTATTGAAAATTTTTGAAAATTTTGAAATTTTTGAAAATTTTTGTAAATTTTGAAATTTTTTGGAATTTTGACGATTTTTGAAAATTTTTTAAATTTTTAAAATATTTGAAAATTTTTCAAAATTTTGAAGTTTTTGAAAATTTTGAAATTTTTTGGAATTTCGACAATTTTTGAAAATTTTGAAATTTTTGGAAATTTTAAATTTTTTTGGAATTTGGACGATTTTTTAAAATTTTTGAAATTTTTGAAATTTTTTCGAATTTCGACGATTTTTGAAAATTTAGAAATTTTTGGATATTATGAATTACTTTGAAATTTTTTGAATTTTTTGAAAATTTTGTAGTTTTTTTTGGATTTTGGACGATTTTTTTAAATTTTTAAAAATATTTCAAAATTTTGAAATTTTTTGGAATTTGGACGATTTTTGAAAATTTTTTAAATTTCTGAAAATCGTGAAAATTTCTGAAAATATTGGATGTTTTGAAATTTTTTTTAATTTTTGAAAATTTTGAAGATTTTGAAGATTTTTTAAAATTTTGAAAATTTTTGAAAATTTTGAAATTTATTTGGAATTTCGACGATTTTTGAAAATTTTGACAAGTTTTTTAAAATTTAAAAAATTTTGATAACTCTAACAAATTCTTAAATTTCCCTTAATGAACTTATTTTACTGCTAGTTTGGAACGGCGAGCCTGCAGATGCAACCCAGATGATGCCGTGGTTGACATGTGTAGCATTGAGCCTACCGGTGCTGACTGGGGTATTATAATATATAATTGAAATTTTTGAGGAATTTAGAATAAGTTAAGAAATTTTCACAATTTTTGGAATTTCGACCAGTTTTTTAATTTTTTTGAAAATCTGGAAGGATTTTTAAAGTTTTTGAAATTTTTGAAAATTTTGCATTTTTTGAAAATTTTTTAAATTTTTTAAAATTTTGAAGTTTTAAGAATATCTGAAAATTTTGAAAATTTTTGAAAATTTTGAAATTTTTGAAAATGTTAAAATTTTTGAATTTTTTTGTAAATTTTAAAATTTTTTGGAATTTGGACGATTTTTGAAAATTTTTGAAATTTTTTAAATTTTAAAAATTTTTCAAAATTTTGAAGTTTTTCAAAACTTGAAAATTTTGAAATCTTTTCGAATTTCGACGAATTTTGAAAATTTTGAAATTTTTGGAAATTTTGAATTTTTTGAAAAATTTTTTGAATTTTTTGAAAATTTTGAAGATTTTGAAAATTTTTGAAAATTTTGCAAATTTTTGAAAATTTTGAAATTTTTGGGATTCCGACGATTTTTGTAAATTTTGACGAATTTTTTAAAATATAAGAAATTTTGATAATTCTTACATATTCTTAAAATTTCCTTTAATTTTTTAACTTATTGTAGTGCTAGTTGGTAGCGGCCAGCCTGCTGATGCAACGCAGAGGATGCCGTGGCTGACATGTATATCCTCGAGCCTATCGTTGCTGCCAGGGGGAGTATTAGAAATCATTGAAATTTTTGAGGAATTTGCAAAATGTTAGCATATTTTCTGAATTTTTGGAATTTTGACAAATTTTTATTTTTATTTTTTGAAAATATGGAAGGATTTTTAACGTTTTTGAAATTTTTGAAATTTTTCAAAATTTTTAAATTTTTGTGGAATTTGGTTATTTTTTAAATTTTTTAATTTTTTAACTTGTTTTGAAATTTTTTTTAAATTCGTTTAAATTTTTGAAAATTTTGGATATTTTGAATATTTTTAAATTTTGGAAAATTTTGTTTTGAAAATTTTTTAAAATTTTGAAATTTTTTGGAATTTCGACGGTTTGTGAAAATGTTGACATATTTTTAAAAATTTAAAAAATTTCCATAACTGATAACAAATTCTTAATTTCCTTTAATTATTGAATTTATTGTGCTGCTAGTTTGGAGCGGCGAGCCTGCAGATGCAACTCAGGATGCCGTGGTTGACATGTGTAGCCTGGACCCTATCGGTGCTGCCAGGGGGATTATAAGAAATAATTGAAATTTTTGAGGAATTTAGAATAAGTTAGGATATTTTAGGAATTTTTGGAATTTGGACGATTTTTGAAAATTTTTTTAATTTTTGAAATTAGAGAAAATGTTTGAAAATTTTGGATATTTTGAAAATTTTTTAAATTTTTTAAAATTTTGAAGTTTTTCAAGATTTTTTAAAATTTTGACAATTTTTTAAAATTTTGAATTTTTATTGGAATTTCGATTTTAAAAGTTTTGACAAGTTTTTTAAAATATAATAAAATTTTGATAACTGTAACAAATTCTTAAATTTCCTTTGATTATTGAACTTATTGTACTGCAAGTTTGGACCGGCGAGCCTGCAGATGCAACACAGAGGATGCCGTGGTTGACACGGAGCCTATCGGTGCTGACTGGGGGATTATAAGAAATAATTGAAATTTTTGAGCAATTTAGAAAAAGTTGGGAAATTTTCAGAATTTTTGGAATTTTGACAAATTTTTATTTTTTTTTTAAATTTGGAAGAATTTTTGAAAATTTGAAAAATTTTTGAAAATTTTGGATTTATTCAAATTTTTTGAAATTTTTGAAAATTTTGAAGTTTTTGAAAATTTTTGAAAATTATGAAAATTCTTGAAAATTTTGAAATTTTTTGGAATTTCGACGGTTTTTGAAAATTTTGACTAATTTAAAAAAATTTAGAAAATTTTGATAACTCTAGGAAATTCTTAATTTCCTTTAATTATTGAACTTATTGTTCTGCTTGTTTGTAGCGGCGAGCCTGCAGATGCAACTCAGAGGATGCCGTGGTTTACATGTGTTGCATGGAGCCTATCGGTGCTGCCAGGGTGAGTGTAGGAAATAATTGAAATTTTTAAGGAATTTAGTAAAAGCTGGGAAATTTTCAGAATTTTTGGAATTTCGACAAAATTTTTAATTGTTTTTTTAAATTTGGAAGAATTTTTAACGTTGTTGAAATTTTTGAACAACTTGAAGTTTTTGAAAATATTTGAAAAATTTGAAATTTTTGGAATTTCGACGATTTTTGAAACTTCTGACAAGTTTTTTAAAATTTAAAAAATTTTGATAACTCTAACAAATTCTTAAATTTCCTTTAATTATTGAACTTATTGTATGCTAGCTTAGACAGGCAAGCCAGCAGATGCAACCCAGAGGATGCCGTGGTTGACACGTGTAGCATAGAGCCTATCGGTGCTGACTGGGGGATTATAAGAAATAATTGAAATTTTTGAGGAATTTAGAATAAGTTAGGATATTTTAAGAATATTTGGAATTTTGACAAATTTTTTAATTTTTTTGAAAATTTCGAAAAAATTTTAACGTTTTTGAAATTTTAGAAAATATTGAAATTTTTGAAAATTTTCAATTTTTTTTAATTTTTTTTAAATTTTTGAAAATGTTGAAGTTTTAAAAATTTTTGAAAATTTTGAAATTTTTGAAAATTTTTGTAAATTTTGAAATTTTTTGGAATTTGGACGATGTTTGAAAATTTTTGAAATTTTTTAAGTTCTTGAAAACTTTTCAAAATTTTGAAATCTTTTGGAATTTCGAAGATTTTTGAAAATTTTGAAATTTTTGGAAATTTTGAATTTTTTTGAAAATTTTTGAATTTTTTGAAAATTTTGAAGTTTTTGAAGATTTTTTAAAATTTTGCAAATTTTTGAAAATTTTGAAATTTTTGGGATTTCTACGATTTTTGAAAATTTTGACGAATTTTTTAAAATTTAAAAAATTGTGATAATTCTAACAAATTCTTAATATATCCTTTAATTTTTGAACTTATTGTAGTGCTAGTTGTTAGCGGCGTGCATGATGATGCAACGCAGAGGATGCCGTGGCTGACATGTATAGCCTCGAGCCTATCGTTGCTGCCAGGGGGAGAATTGGAAATCATTGAAAATTGTTGAGGAATTTGCAAAATGTTAGCAGATTTTCAGAGTTTTTGGAATTTTGACAAATTTTAAATTTTTTTGAAAATATGGAAGAATTTTTAACGTTTTTGAAATTTTTGAAAATTTTTGAAAATTTTGAAGGTTTTGAAAATTTTTTAAATTTTTGAAAATTTGTAAGTTTTTGAAAATTGTTTAAATTATTGAAAATTATTGAAAATTTTGAAAATTTTTTAAAATTTTGAAATTTCTTGGAATTTGGACGATTTTTGAAAATTGTTTAAATTTTTGAAAATCTTTCAAAATTTTGAAGTTTTTGAAAATTTTGTTGTTTTTGAAAATTTTGAAATTTTTTTGGAATTTGGACTATTTTCTTAAATTTTTGAAATTTTTTAATTTTTTTAAGTTTTCAAAATTTTGAAATTTTTTGGAATTTGGACGATTTTTGAAAATTTTTAAAATTTTTGAAATACGTAAAAATTTTTGAATATTTTGGATATTTTGATAATTTTTTTAATTTTTGAAAATTTTGAAGTTTATGAAAATTTTTGAATATTTTGCAAGTTTTTTAAAATTATGAAATTTTTGGGATTTCGACCATTTTTGAAAATTTTGACGAATTTTTTAAAATTTAAAAAATTTTGATAATTCTAACAAATTCTTAAAATTTCCTTTAATTTTTGAACTTATTGTAGTGCTAGTTGGTAGCGTCGAGCCTGCTGATGCAACGCAGAGGATGCCGTGGCTGACATGCATAGCCTCGAGCCTATCGTTGCTGCCAGGGGGAGTATTGGAAATCATTGAAATTTTTGAGGTATTTGCGAAATATTAGCAAATTTTCAGAATTTTTGGAATTTCGACAAATTTTTAAAGTTTTTTGAAAATATGGAAGAATTTTTAACGTTGTTGAAATTTTTGAAATTTTTGAAAATTTTTTTAAATTTTTGAAAATTTTGAAATTTTTTTGGAATTTAGACGATTTTTTTAAATTTTTGAAATTTTTTAATTTTTTAAAATTTTTCAAAATTTTGAAATTTTTGAAAATTCTCAAAATTTTGAATTTTTTGGAATTTGGACGATTTTTGAAATTATTTTTTTTTAAATTCGTGAAAATTTTTGAAAATTTTGGATATTTTAAATATTTTTTAAATTTTTGAAAATTTCGTTTTGAAAATTTTTTAAAATTATGAAAAAATTTTTGAAAATTTTGAATTTTTTTGGAATTTCGACGATTTTTGAAAATTTTGACAAGTTTTTTAATATTTAAAAATTTTGGTAACTCTAACAAATTCTTAAATATCCTTTAATTATTGAACTTATTGTACTGCTAGTTTTGCCCGGCGAGCCTGCAGATGCATCCCAGAGAATGCCGTGGTTGACATGTGTAGCATGAAGCCTATCGGTGCTGACTGGGGGATAATGAGAAATAATTGAACTTTTTGAGGAATTTAGAATAAGTTACGAAATTTTCAGAATTTCTGGAATTTCGACAAAATTTTAAAATTTTTTTTGAAAATTTGGAATAATTTTTAACGTTGAAATTTTTGCAAATTTTTGAAAATTTTGAAAATTTTTGAAAATTTTGAAATTTTTTGGAATTTCGGCGATTATTTAAAGTTTTTGAAATTTTTTTAAATTTTGAAATTTTTTGCAATTTCGACGATTTTTGTAAGATTTTTAAATTTCTGAAATTTTTGAAAATGTTTGAAAATTTTGCATTTTTGAAAATTTTTTAAATATTTGAAAATTCGTAAACTTTGAAAATTATTGAAAATTTTGAAAATTTTTGAAAATTTTGAAATTTTTGACAATTTTTGTAAATTTTGAAATTTTTTGGAATTTGGACGATTTTTGAAAATTTTTTAATGTTTTTGAAAATTTGAAATTTTTTTGGAATTTGGACGATTTTTTTAAATTTTCGAAATTTTCTTATTTTTTAATATTTTTCAAAATTTTGGAATTTTTGAAAATTTTGAAATTTTTTGGAATTTGGACGATTTTAGAAAATTTTTTAATTTTTTGAAATTCGTGAAAATTTTGAAAATGCTGGAAATTTTGAAAATTTTTTAAATTTTTGAAAATTTCGAAATTTTTTGGAATTTCGACGATTTTTGAAAATTTTGAGAATTTTTTTTAAATTTAAAAAATTTTGATAACTCTAACAAATTCTTAAATTTCCTTCTATTATTGAAATTATTGTACTGCTAGTTTGGACCGGCGAGCCTGCAGATGCAACCTAGAGGATGCCGTGTTTGACATGTGTAGCATGGAGCCTAGCGGTGCTGACTCGGGGATTATAAGAAATAATTGAAATTTTTTAAGAATTTAGAATGTTAGGAAATTTTCAGAATTTTTGGAATTTCGAAAAATGTTTTAAATTTTTGAAAATTTGGAAGAAATTTTAACGTTTTTGAAATTTTTGAAAATTTTGAAATTTTTCAAAATTTTGGATTTTTTGAAAATTTTTTAAATTTTTGAAAATTTTGAAGTTTTTGAAAATTTTTGAAAATTTTGAAAATTTTTGGAAATTCGACGGTTTTTGAAAATTTTCACAAATTTTTTAAAATTTAAAAAATTTTGATAACTAACAAATTCTTAATTTCCTTTAATTATTGAACTTGTACTGCTAGTTTGGAGCGTCGAGCCTGCAGATGCAACTCAGAGGATGCCGTGTTTGACATGTGTAGCATGGATCCTATCGGTGCTGCCAGGAGTGTAGGAAATAACTGAAATTTTTGAGGAATTTAGAAAAAGTTGGAAAATTTTCAGAATTTTTGGAATTTTGACAAATTTTTATTTTTTTTTTCAAAATTTGGAAGAATTTTTAACGTTTTTTAAATTTTTGAAAATTTTTGAAAATTTTGAAATTTTTGAGAATTTTTTAAATTTTTTAAAAATTTTGAAGTTTTTGAAACTTTTGAAAATTTTGAAAATTTTAAAAATTTTGAAATTTTTTGTACTTGCGAGGATTTTTGATAATTTTTGAAATTTTTGAAGTTTTTGGAAATTTAGGATTATTTTGAAAATTTTTGAAAATTGTTATTTTTTTGAGAATTTTCTTAATTTTTTAAAATTTCGAAGTTTTTGAAACTTTTTGAAAATGTTGAAAATTTTTTAAAATTCTGAAATTTTTTGGAATTTCGACGGTTTTTGAAAATTTTGACATATTTTTTTTAAATTTAAAAAATTTTTATAACTCTAAGAAATTCTTAATTTCCTTTAATTATTGAACTTATTGTACTGCTAGTTTAGAGCGGCGATCCTGCAGATGCAACTCGGAGGATGCCTTGGTTGACAGATGTGTAGCCTGGAGCCTATCGGTGCTGCCCCTAGTGTAGGAAATAAGTGAAATTTTTGAGGAATTTAGAAAAATTTGAAAAATTTTCAGAATTTTTGGAATTTCGACAAAATTTTTATTTTTTTTTTGAAAATTTGAAGAATTTTTAACGTTGTTGAAAATTTTAAAATTTTTGAAAATTTTTGTAAATTTTGAAATTTTTTGGAATTTGGACGATTTTTGAAATTTTTGAAAATTTTTCAAAATTTTGAAGTTTTTGAAAATTTTTGAAAATTTTGAAATTTTTTGGATTTCGACAATTTTTGAAAATTTTGACGAATTTAAAAAAATTTAAAAAATTTTGATAATTCTAATAAATTCTTAAAATTTCCTTTAATTTTTGAACATATTGTAGTGCTAGTTGGTAGCGGCGAGCCTGCTGATGCAACGCAGAGGATGCCGTGGCTGACATGCATAGCCTCGAGCCTATCGTTGCTGCCAGCGGGAGAATTGGAAATCATTGAGATTTTTTAGTAATTTGCATTATGTTAGCAGATTATCAGAATTTTTGGAATTTTGACAAATTTTTAGATTTTTTCGAAAATATGGAAGAATTTTTAACGTTTTCGAAATTTTTGAAAATTTTTGAAAATTTTGAAAGATTTGAAAATTTTGAAATTTTTTGGAAATTGGACGATTTTTGAAAATTTTTTAAATCTTTGAAATTTGTGAAAATTTTTGAAAATTTTGGATATTTTGAAAATTTTTTTAATTTTTGAAAATTTTGAAAAATTTTGGAATTTCGACGATTTTTGAAAATTTCGAATTTTTCGAAGCTTTTGAAAATTTTTGAAAATTTTGAAATTTTTTGGAATTTGGACGATTTTTGGAAATTTTTAAAATTTTTGAAATTCGTGAAAATTTTTGAAAATTTTGGATATTTTGAAAACTATTTAAATTTTTGAAAATTTTGAAGTTTTTGAAAATTTTTTAAAAGTTTGAAAATTTTCGAAAATTTTGAAATTTTTTGGAATTTCGACGATTTTTGAAAATTTTGAAAGTTTCTTAAAATTTAAAAAATTTTGATAACTAACAAATTCTTAAATTTCCTTTAATTATTGAACTTATTGTACTCCTAGTTTGGACCGGCGAGCCTGCAGATGCAACCCAGAAGATGCCGTGGTTGACATCAGTAGCGTGGACCCTGTCGGTGATGGCTGGGGAATTATAAGAAATAATTGAAATTTTTGAGGAATTTATGTTAAGAAATTTTCAGAATTTTTGGAATTTCGACAAATTTTTTAAATTTTTTGAAAATTTGGAAGAATATTTAACGTTTTTGAAATTTTTGAAAATTTTGAAATTTTTGAAAATTTTGAATTTTTTGAAAATTTTTTAAATTTTTGAAAATTTTTTAAATTTTTGAAAATTTTGAAAAATTTGAAAATTTTGAATTTTTTTGGAATTTCGACCATTTTTGAAAATTTTGACAGATTTCTAAAAATTTTGAAAATTTTGATAACTTAAATTCTTAAATTTCCTTTGATTATTGGCCTTATCGTACTGCTAGTTTGGAGTGGCGAGCCTGCTGATGCAACCTAGAGAAAACCGTGGTTGACAGATGAGTAGCCTGGAGCCTATCCGTGCTGCCAGGGGAGAATAGGAAATAATTGAAATTTTTGAGGAATTAGAAAAAGTTAGGGAATTTGCAGAATTTTTGGAATTTCGAAAAAAATTTTTATTTTTTTTTTGAAAATTTGGAATAATTTTTAACGTTGAAATTTTTGAAAATTTTTGAAAATTTTGAAAATTTTTGAAAATTTTGAAATTTTTTGGAATTTCGGCGATTTTTTAAAATTTTTGAAATTTTTTAAATTTTTGAAATTTTTTAAATTTTTGAAATTTTTTAAATTTTTTAAATTTTTTGCAATTTCGACGGTTTTTGTAAGTTTTTTAAATTTCTGAAATTTTTGAAAATGTTTGAAAATTTTGTATTTTTGAAAATTTCTTAAATATTTGAAAATTTGTAAGTTTTTGAAAATTTTTTAAATTTTTGAAAATTATTGAATATTTTGAAAATTTTTGAAAATTTTGAAATTTTTGAAAATTTTTGTAAATTTTGAAATTTTTTGGAATTAGGACGATTTTTTTAAATTTTTTAAATTTTTTTATTCTTTTAAATTTTTCAAAATTTTGAAATTTTTGAAAATTTTGAAATTGTTTGGAAATTGGACGATTTTTGAAAATTTTTTTTTTTTTGAAATTTGTGAAAATTTTTGAAAATTTTGGATATTTTGAAAATTTTTTAAATTTTTGAAAATTTTGAAATTTTTTGGAATTTCGACGATTTTTGAAAATTTTGAGAATTTTTTTATAATTTAAAAAATTTTGATAACTCTAACAAATTCTTAAATTTCCTTATATTATTGAAATTATTGTACTGCTAGTTTGGAACGGCGAGCCTGCAGATGCAACCTAGAGTTTGCCGTGGTTGACATGTGTAGCATGGAGCCTATCGGTGCTGACTCTTGGATTATAAGAAATAATTGATATTTTTGAGGAATTTAGAATGTTAGGAAATTTTTGAGAATTTTTGGAATTTCGACAAATGTTTTAAATTTTTGAAAATTTCAAGAAATTTTATAGATTTTGAAATTTTAGAAAAATTTGAAAATTTTCAAAATTTTGGATTTTTTGAAAATTTTTTAAATTTTTTAAAATTTTGATGCTTTTGAAAATTTTTGAAAATTTTGAAAATTTTGAAAATTTTTGGAATTTCGACGGTTTTAGACAATTTTCAATAATTTTTAAAAATTTAAAAAATTTTGATAACTCTAACAAATTCTTAATATTATTCAATTATTGAACTTATTGTACTGCTAACTTGGAGCGGCGAGCCTGCAGATGCAACTCAGACGATGCCGTGTTTGACAGATTTGTAGCATGGAGCCTAACGGTGCTGCCTGGAGTGTAAGAAATAACTGAAATTTTTGAGGAATTTAGAAAAAGTTGGAAAATTTTCAGAATTTTTGGAATTTTGACAAATTTTTATTTTTTCTTGAAAATTTGGTAGAATTTTTAATGTTTTTGAAGATTTTGAAACTTTTTGAAAATTTTGAAAATTTTTTAAAATTTTGAAATTTTTTGTACTTGCGACGATTTTTGATAATTTTTGATATTTTTGAAGTTTTTGGAAATTTAGGATTATTTTGAAAATTTTTCAATTTTGATTTTTTTGAGAATTTTTTAAATTTTTGAAAATTTTGAAGTTTTTGAAACTTTTTGAAAATTTTGAAAATTTTTGAAAATTCTGAAACTCTTTGGAATTTCGACGGTTTTTGAAAATTTTGACATATTTTTAAAAATTTGAAAAATGGTTATAACTCTAAGAAATTCTTAATTTCCTTTAATTATTGAACTTATTGTACTGCAAGTTTGGAGCGGCGAGCCTGCAGATGCAGCTCAGAGGATGCCGTGGTTGACAGATGTGTAGCCTGGAGCCTATCGGTGCTGGCTGGGGGAGTATTGGAAATCATTGAAATTTTTGACGAATTTCCGAAATGTTAGCAAATTTTGAGAATTTTTGGAATTTCGACATATTTTTTTAGTTTTTTGAAAATGTGGAAGACTTTTTAACGTTTTTGAAATCTTTGAAAATCCTTCAAAATTTTGAAATTTTTGAAAATTTTTGCAAATTTTTGAATATTTTGAAATTTTATTGGAATTTGGACGATATTTTAAATTTTTTAAATTTTTTTAAATTTTAATATTTTATGAAAATTGTGAAATTTTGGAAAATTTTTAAATTTTTTGGAATTTGGAGCTTTTTTTAAATTTTTTAAATTTTTGAAATTCGTGAAAATTTTTGAAAATTTTGAAGTTATTGAAAATTTTTTAAAAGTTTGAAAATTTTCGAAAATTTTGAAATTTTTTGGAATTTCGACGATTTTTGAAAAATTTAACAAGTTTTTTATAGTTTAAAAAATTTTGATATCTCTAACAAATTCTTAAATTTCCTTTAATTATTGAACTTATTGTACTGCTAGTTCGGACCGGCGAGCATGCAGATGCAACGCTGAGGATGCCGTGGTTGACACGTGTAGCATGGAGCCTACCGGTGCTGACTGGGGGAGGTTAAGAAATAATTGAAATTTTTTAGGAATTTAGAATAAGTTAGGAAATTTTCAGAATTGTTGGAATTTCGACAAAAGTTTTAATTTTTTTTTTAAATTTTAACAATTTTGAAAATTGTGAAATTTTTGAAAATTTTGAATTTTTTTTGGAATTTGGACGATTTCTTTAAATTTTTGAAATTGTTTAAATTTTTTAAAATTTTTCAGAATTTAGGATATTTTGAAAATTATTTACATTTTTGAAAATTTTGAAGTTTTGAAAATTTTTTAAAATCTTTAAAATTTTCGAAAAATTTGAAATTTTTTCTAATTTCGACGATTTTTGAAAATTTTGACAAGTTTTTTGTAATTTAAAAAAATTTTGATAACTCTAACAAACTCTTAAATTTCCTTTAATTATTGAACTTGTACTGCTAGTTCTAACCGGCGAGCCTGCAGATGCAACCCAGAGGATGCCGTGGTTGACATGTGTAGCATGCAGCCTATCGGTACTGAATGGGGGATTATAATAATTGAAATTTTTTAGGAATTTAGAATAAGTTAGGAAAATTTAAGAATTTTTGGAATTTTGACAAATTTTTTAATTTTTTGAAAAATTTGGAAGAATTTTTAACGTTTTTTAAATTTTTGAAAATTTTGAAAATTTTGGATTTTTTGAAAATATTTTAAATTTTTGAAAGTTTTGAAGTTTTGAAAATTTTTGAAAATTTATGTGTATTTTGAAATTTTTTGGAATTTGGACGATTTTTGAAAAAGTTTTTTAAATTTTTTAAATTTTTTAGAATTTTTCAAAATTTTCAAGTTTTTGAAAATTTTTAAAAATTTTGAAATTTTTTGGAATTTCGATGGTTTATGAAAATTTTGACAAATTTCTAAAAATTTAAAAAAATTTGATAACTCTAAGAAATTCTTAATTTCCTTTAATTACTGAACTTATTGTACTGCTAGTTTGGAGCGGCGTGCCTGCAGATGCAACTCACTATCGGTGCTGCCAGGGGGAGTGTAGGAAATAATTGAAATTTTTGAGGAATATAGAAAAAGTTAGGAAATTTTCAAAATTGTTGGAATTTCGAAAAAATTTTTAATTTTTTTTTGAAAATTTGGAAAAATTTTTAACGTTGTTCTAATTTTTCAAAATTTTTGAAAATTTTGAAAATTTTTGAAAATTTTGAAATTTTTTGGAATTTCGACGATTTTTGAAAGTTTTTAAATTTCTGACATTTTTAAAATTGTTTGAAAATTTTGCATTTTTGAAAATTTTTAAAATATTTGAAAATTTGTAAGATTTGAAAATTTTTGAAATTTTTTAAAATTATTGAAAATTTTTTAAATTTTTGAAAATTTTTTACAATTTTGAAGTTTTTGAAAAATTTTGAAAATTTTAGAATTTGTTGGAATTTTATCGATTTTTGGAAGTTTTGAATTTTTTTGAAAATTTTTGAATTTTTTGAAAATTTTGAAGTTTTTGAAAATTTTTGAAAATTTTGAAATTTTTTGGAATATGGACGATTTTTGAAAATTTTTAAAATTTTTGAAATCCGTGAAAATTTTTGAAAATTTTGGATATTTTGAAAATATTTTAAATTTTTGACAATTTTGAAGTTTTTGAAAATTTTTTAAAATTTTATGAATTTTTGAAAATTTTGAAATTTTTTTGGAATTTCGACGATTTTTGAAAATTTTGAATTTTTCGAAAATTTTGAAAGTTTTTTGAAAATTTTGAAATTTTTTGGAATTTGGACGAGTTTTTACAATTTTTGAAATTTTTTAATTTTTTAAAGTTTTTGAAAATTTTGAAATTTTTTGGAATTTGGACTATTTTTAAAAATTCTTAAAATTTTTGAAATTCGTGAAAATTTTTTAAAATTTTGAAATTTTTTGGAATTTCGACGATTTTTGAAAATTTTGACGTTTCTTAAAATTTAAAAAATTTTGATAACTAACAAATTCATAAATTTCCTTTAATTATTGAAATTATTGTACTGCTAGTTCGGACCGGCGAGCCTGCAGATGTAACCCAGAGGATGCCGTGGTTGACATGTGTAGCATGGAGCATATCGGTGCTGACTGGGGGATTATAAGAAATAATTGAAATTTTTGAGGAATTTAGAATAATTTAGGAAATTTTCAGAATTTTTGGAATTTTGACAAATTTTTAAATTTTTTGAAAATTTGTAAGAATTTTTAACGTTTTTGAAATTTTTAAAAATTTTTGAAAATTTTGAAATTTTTGAAAATTTTGAAATTTCTGAAAATTTTTGAAAATTTTGAAATTTTTTGGAATTTCGACGATTTTTGACAATTTTTGAAATTTTTTAAGTTTTTGGAAATGTAGGATTATTTTGAAAATTTTTTAATTTTTTGAAAATTTTGAAGATTTTGAAAATTTTTGAAACTTTTGAATTTTTTGAAAATTTTTGAAGTTTTTGAAAATTTTTGAAAATTTAAAAATTTTTGAAAATTTAAAAATTTTTGAAAATTTAAAAATTTTTGAAAATTTTGAAATTTTTTGGAATTTCGACCATTTTTAAAAACTTTGACAGATTTTAAAAAATTTTTAAAATTTTGATAAGTTAAATTCTTAAATTTCCTTTATTGAACTTATTGTACTGCTGGTTTGGAGCGGCGAGCCTGCAGATGCAACTCAGAGGATGCCGTGGTTGACAGATGTGTAGCCTGGAGCCTATTGGTGCTGCCAGTGTGAGTGTAGGAAATAATTGAAATTTTTTAGGAATTTAGAAATAGTTTGAAAATTTTGTGAATTTTTTTTTAATTTCGACAAAATTTTTGATTTTTTTTTGAAAATTTGGAAGAATGTTTAGCATTGAAAATTTTGAAAATTTTGAAGTTTTTGATAATTTTTGAAAAATTTATAATTTTTTGGAATTTCGAAGATTTTTGAAAATTTTGACATGTTTTTTAAAATTTAAAAAATTTTGATAACTCTAACAAATTCTTAAATTTCCTTTATTGAACTAATCTGCTAGTTTGGACTGGCGAGCCTGCAGATGCAACCCAGAGGATGCCGTGGTTGACATGTGTAGCATGGAGCCTATAGTTGCTGACTGGGGGATTATAAGAAATAATTGAAATTTTTGAGGAATTTAGAATAAGTTAGGATATTTTAAGAATTTTTGAAATTTCAACAAATTTTTAAATTTTTTTGAAAATTTGGAAGAATTTTTAACGCTTTTGAAATTTTGAAATTTTTGAAAATTTTTGTAAATTTTGAAATTTTTTAAAATTTGGACGATTTTTGAAAATTTTTTAAATTTTTTAAAATTTTTCAATATTTTGAAGTTTTTGAAAACTTTGCAAAATTTTGAAATCTTTTGGAATTTCGACGATTTTTGAAAATTTTGAAATTTTTGGAAATTTTTAATATTTTTTATGAAAATTTGGAAGAATTTTTAACGTTGAAATTTTTAGAAAATTTTGAAGTTTTTGAAAGTTTTTGAAAATGTTGAAATTTTTTGGAATTTCGACGATTTTTGAAAATTTTGACAAGTTTTTTAAAATTCAAAAAATCTTGATAACTCTAACAAATTCTTAAATTTCCTTTAATTATTGAACTTACTGTACAGCTAGTTTGGAGCGGCGAGGATGCAGATGCAAGTCAGAGGTTGCCGTGGTTGACATGTGTAGCCTGGAGCGTATCGGTGCTGCCAGGGGGAGTGTAGGAAATAATTGAAATTTTTGAGGAATTTAGAAAGAGTTGGGAAATTTTCAGAATTTTTGGCATTTTGACAAATTATTATTTTTTGTAATTTGGAAGAATTTTTAACGTATTTGAAATTTTTGAAAATTTTTGAAGATTTTGAAATTTTTGAAAATTTTTGAAAATTTTCACATTTTTTGGAATTTCGACGAGTCTTGAAAATTTTTGATATTTTTGAAGTTTTTGGAAAATTAGGATTATTTTGAAAATTTTTCAGTTTTTGAAAATTTTGAAGAGGTTGAATATTTTTAAAAATTTTGAATTGTTTGAGAAGTTTTTAAATTTTTGAAAATTTTGAAGTTACTGAAACTTTTTGAAAATTTTGAAATTTTTTGGAATTTCGACGGTTTTAGAAAATTTTGACAAATTTTTATATTAAAAATTTTGATAACTAAGAAATTCTTAATTTCCTTTAATTATTGAACTTATAGTACTGCTAGTTTGGAGCGGCGAGCCTGCAGATGCAACTCAGAGGATGCCGTGGTTGACAGTGTAGATTGGGGCCTAACGGTGCTGCCAAGGGGAGTGTAGGAAATAATTGAAATTTTTGTGGAATTTAGAAAAAGTTGGGAAATATTCAGAATTTTTGGAATTTCGACAAAATTTTTATTTTTTTTTTTGAAAATTTGGAAGAATTTTTAACGTTGTAGAAATTTTTGAAAATTTTCGAAAATTTGAAAATTTTTGAAAATTTTGAAATTTTTTTTTAATTTTTGCGATTTTTTAAATTTTTGAAATTTTTTAAATTTTTGAAATTTTTTGCATTCTCGACAATTTCTTAGTTTTTTAAATTTCTGAAATTTTTTAAAATGTTTGAAAATTTTGCATTTTTGAAAATTTGTAAGTTTTTTGAAAATTTTTGAAATTTAAAAATTTATTGAAAATTATGAAAATTTTTTAAAATTTTGAAATTTCTTAAAATTTTGAAATTTTTAAAAATTTTTGTAAATTATGAAATTTTTTGGAATTAGGACGATTTTTGAAAAGTTTTGAAATTTTTTAAATTTTTTTAAATTTTTCTAAATTTTGAAATTATTAGGAATTTCGACGATTTTTGAAAATTTTGAAATTTTTGGTAATTTTGAATATTTTTGAAAATTTTTTAATTTTTTGAAAATTTTGAAGTTTTTGAAGATTTATGAACATTTTGCAAATTTTTTAATATTTTGAAATTTTTTTGTAATACTCACCCTGGCAACGATAGGCTCGAGGCTATACATGTCAGCCACGGCATTCTCTGAGTTGCATCTGCAGGCTCGCCGCTCCAAACTAGCACTACAATAAGTTCAAAAATTAAAGGAAATTTTAAGAATTTGTTAGAATTATCAAAATTTTTTAAATTTTTAAAAATTCGTCAAAATTTTCAAAAATCGTCGAAATCCCAAAAATTTAAAAATTTTCAAAAATTTGCAAAATTTTCAAAAATTTTCGGAAACTTAAAAATTTTCAAAAAATTCAAAAATTTTCAAAAAAATTCAAAATTTCCAAAATTTCAAAATTTTCAATAATCGTCGAAATTCCAAAAAATTTCAAAATTTTCAAAAATTTTCAAAACTTCAAAATTTTGAAAAATTTTCAAAAATTTAAAAAATTTTTAAAATTTAAAAAATTTCAAAAATTTTCAAAAATCGTCCAAATTCAAAAAAAATTTCAAAAATTACAAAAAATTTGAAAAATTTCAAAATTTTAAAAAATTTTCAAAATATCAACAATTATCAAATATTTCAAAAATTTTCAAAAACTTACAAGTTTTCAAAAATTTAATAAATTTTCAAAAATTCAAAATTTTCATTTTCAAAAATTTCAGAAATTTAAAAAACTTTCAAAGATAGTCGAAATTGTAAAAGATTTCAAAATTTTGAAAAGTTTTAAGATTTTGAAAAATTTAGAAATATTAAAAAATTTCAAAAATTTAAAAAATCGCAGAAATTTCAAAAAATTTCAAAATTTTTGAAAATTTTAAAAAATTTCAACAACGTTAAAAATTCTTCCAATTTTTCAAAAAAAAAAAAATTAAAAATTTTGTCGAAATTCCAAAAATTCTGCAAATATCCTAAATTAAGAATTTCTTAGAGTTATCAATATTTTTTAAATTTTTAAAAATTTGTCAAAATTTTCAAAAACTCGAAATTCCAAAAAATTTCAAAATTTTAAAAAATTTTCAAAATTTTCAAAAAGCTTCAAAAACTTCATAATTTTCAAAAATTTAAAAAATTCTCAAAAAATTCAAAATTTTCAAAAATTTTCAAACCAAATTTTCAAAAAATTGAAAAATTTTCAAAATAATCCTAAATTTCCAAAAACTTAAAAATTTTCAAAAATCGTCGAAATACCAAAAAATTTCAAAATTTTCAAAAATTTTCAAAGATTTCAAAATTTTCAAAAATTTTCAAAAATTTAAAAATTGTTAAAAATTCTTTCAAATTTAAAAAAAAAATAAAAATTTGTCAAAATCCAAAAAATTCTGAAAATTCCCCAACCTTTTCTAAATTCCTCAAAAATTTCAATTATATCCTACAATCCCCTTGGCAGAACCGATATTCTCCAGGCTACACATGTCAACCACGGCAACCTCTGAGATGCATCTGCAGCCTCGCCGTTCCAAACTAGCAGTACAATAAATTCAATAATTAAAGAAAATTAAGAATTTGTTAGAGTTATCGAAATTTTTTTAATTTTTAAAAATTTGTAAAAATTTGAAAAATGTCGAAATTCCAAAAAATTTCAATATTTTCCAAAATCGTCGAAATTTTAAAAAAAATTTCAAAATTTTCAAAAATTTTTTAAATTTTAAAAAACCTTCAAAAACTTCAAAATTTTCAAAAATTCAAAAAATTTTCAAAATATCCAAAATTTTCAAAAATTTTCACGAATTTCAAAAATTTTAAAAATTCTCAAAATCGTCCAAATTCCAAAAAATTTTTCAAAATTTTAAAAAATTTGAAAATTCTGAAAAATTAAAAAAAATTAAAATATTTCAATAATTTTAAAAAATCGTCCAAATTCCAAAAAAATTTCAAAATTTTCAAAAATTTCAAAATTTTAAAAAATGTTCAAATAATCCAAAAACGTTAAAAATATTTCCATATTTTGAAAAAAATTTAAAAATTTGTCGAAATTCCAAAAATTCTGAAAATCTGCTAACATTTTGTAAATTCCTAAAAAATTTCAATGATTTCCAATATTCCCCCTGGCAGCAACGATAGGCTCGAGGCTATACAGGTCAGCCACGGCATCCTCTGCGTTGCATCAGCAGTCTCGCCGCTACAAACTAGCACAAGTTCAAAAATTAAAGGAAATTTTAAGAATTATTTAGAATTATCAAAATTTTTTAAATTTTTAAAAATTCGTCAAAATTTTTAAAAATCGTCGAAATCCCAAAAATTTCTAAATTTTCAAAAATTTGCAAAAACTTGAAAATTTTCAAAAAATTAAAAAATTTTCAAAAAAATTCAAAATTTCCAAAATTTCAAAATTATCAAAAATCGTCGAAATTCCAAAAAATTTCAAAATTTTAAAAAATTTTCAAAAGTTCATAATTTTGAAAAATTTTCAAAAATTTAAAAAATTTCAAAAATTTTCAAAAATTGTCCAAGTTCCAAAATATTTCAAAATTTACAAAAATTTTCAAAAATTTTAAAATTTTCAATAATTTTCAAAAATTTCAAAAATTTTCAAAAACTTACAAATTTTCAAAAATTTAAAAAATTTTCAAAAATGCAAAATTTTCATTTTCAAAAATTTCAGAAATTTAAAAAAATTCAAATATCGTCGAAATTGCAAAAAATTTCAAAATTTTGAAAATTTTCAAAAATTTCAAGATTTTGAAAAATTTCGAAAAATTAAAAAAATTTCAAAAATTTTAAAAAATCGCCGAAATTCCAAAAGATATCAAAATTTTCAACAAATTTCAAAATTTTCAAAAATTTTCAACAAATTTCAAAATTTTCAAAAATTTTCAAACATTTCAACAACGTTAAAAATTCTTCCAATTTTTTCAAAAAAAAAAAAAATTAAATTTTGTTGAAATTCCAAACATTCTGCAAATATCTTAAATTAAGAATTTCTTTGCGTTATCAATATTTTTTAAATTTTTAAAAATTTGTCAAAATTTTCAAACACTGTCGAAATTCCAAAAAATTTTAAAATTTTCAAAAATTTTAAAAATTTTCAAAAAGTTTCAAAAACTTCATAATTTTAAAAAATTTAAAAAATTCTCAAAAAATTCAAAATTTTCAAAAATTTTCACTTCTCAAAATTTTCAAAAAATTGAAAAATTTTCAAAATAATAATAAATTTCCCAAAACTTCAAAAATTTCAAAAATTTTCAAAAATCGTCCAAATTCCAAAAAATTTCAAAATTTTCAAAAATTTTCAAAAATTTCAAAATTTTCAAAAATTTTCAAAAATTTCAAAAACGTTAAAATTTCATTCAAATTTAAAAAAAAAATTTGTCAAAATTCCAAAAATTCTGAAAATTCCCCGTTTTCTAAATTCCTAAAAAATTTCAATTATTTCCTACAATCCCCCTGGCAGCACCAATAGGCTCCAGGCTACACATCTGTCAACCACGGCAACCTCTGAGTTGCATATGCAGGCTCGCAGCTCCAAACAAGCAGTACAATAAATTCAATAATTAAAGGAAATTAAGATTTTTTTAGAGTTATCGAAATTTTTTAATTTTTAAAAACTTGTAAAAATTTGAAAAACCGTCGAAATTCCAAAAAATTTCAGAATTTTCAAAAATTTTCAATATATTCAAAAATCTTCAAAACTTCAAAATTTTCAAAAATTAAAAAAATTTTCAAAAAATCCAAAATTTTCAAAAATTTCAAAAACGTTAAAAATTCTTCCAAATTTAAAAAAAAAAAATAAAAAATTTGTCGAAATTCCAAAAATTTTGAAAATTTCCTAACTTATTCCTGACACCTCAAAAATTTCAATTATTTCTTATAATACCCCAGTCAGCACCGATAGGCTCCATGCTACACATGTCAACCACGGCATCCTCTGGGTTCCATCTGCAGGCTCTCCGGTCCAAACTAGCAGTACAATAAGTTCAATAAATAAAGGAAATTTAAGAATTTGTTAGTTATCAAAATTTTTTAAATTATAAAAAACTTGTCAAAACTTTGAAAAATCATCGTAATTCCAAAAAATTTCAATATTTTCGAAAATTTTCAAAATTTTAAAAAACATTCAAAAACTTCAAAATTTTCAAAAATTTAAATAATTTTCAAAATATCCAAAATTTTCAAAAATTTTCACGAATTTCAAAAATTTAAAAAAATTTTCAAAAATCGTCCAAATTCCAAAAAATTTCAAAATTTTCAAAAATTTCAAAATTTTGATAAAAATTGTAGAAATTTAAAAAATTTGAAGAATTGAAAAAACGTCCAAATTAGAAAAAAAATTTTAAAATTTTAAAAAATTTGCAAAAATTTTTAAAAATTTCAAAATTTTAAAAAATTTTCAAAAATTTCAAAAACGTTAAAATTCTTCCAAATTTAAAAAAAAAAATAAAAATTTGTCAAAATTCCAAAAATTCTGAAAATTCCTCAACTTTTTCTAAATTCCTCAAAAATTTCAATTTTTTCTTATAATCCCCCATTCAGCACCGATAGGCTCCATGCTACACATGTCAACCACGGCATCCTCTGGGTTGCATCTGCAGGCTCGCCGGTCCAAACTAGCAGTACAATATGTTCAATAATTAAAGGAAAGTTATGAATTTGTTAGAGTCATCAAAATATTTAAAATTTAAAAAAACTTGTCAAAATTTTCTAAAACCGTCGAAATTCCAAAAAATTTCAAAATTTTCAAAAAGTTTCAGTAACTTCAAAATTTTCAAAAATCTAAAAAATTCTCAAACAATTCAAAATTTTTAAAAATATTCATCCTCTTCAAAATTTTCAAAAACTGAAAAATTTTCAAAATAATCCTAATTTTCCAAAAACTTCAAAAATATAAAAAATTTTCAAGACTCGTCGAAATTCCAAAAAATTTGAAAATTTTCAAAAATTTTCAAAAATTTCAAAATCTTCAAAAATTTTCAAAAATTTCAAAATTTTCAAAAATTTCAAATACGTTAAAAATTCTTCCAAATTACAAAAAATAATAATTTGTCAAAATGCCAAAAATTCTGAAAATTTCCCAACTCTTTCTAAATTCCTCAAAAATTTCAATTATTTCCTACACTCCCCCTGGCAGCACCGATAGGCTCCAGGCTACACATGTCAACCACGGCAACCTCTGACTTGCATCTGCATCCTCGCCGCTCCAAACTAGCTGTACAGTAAGTTCAATAATTAAAGGAAATTTAAGAATTTGTTAGAGTTATCAAGATTTTTTGAATTTTAAAAAACTTGTCAAAATTTTCAAAAATCGTCGAAATTCCAAAAAATTTCAAAATTTTCAAAAAATTTCAAAATTTTCAAAAGTTTTCAAAAACTTCAAAATTTTCAAAAATTTCAAAAATTTTGGGAAAATTTTAGAACATGGAATGCACCTTCCATCCCCTCCCCAAGTCACTAAGGGACGGTGGGAATTATGGGTAATGAAGGGTGGGGGGCATGCCAACATAAGCTCTGAAGGGAAAAAATTACCTGCTAGACGGTAATTTCCCTTTTCCTTTCCCTCCTGTCTTCTCTCTCTCTCCTCTTTTTCTTTCTCTCTCTCTTCATCTCTTCATGGGGTGGTGTTCTGTTCTTCTATGTCCTTGTTGTATATGTTGTTATTATTCTTCATGTGTTCATCTTCATTGTTGGATCCTCTAGTCCTCAGCAGCCGGAATCCTCAACAGTCTCTCTGGAGAACACGTGTTCTTGGTAGAAAAAATTCGGAACTCGTATATATGTTCACGAAGAAGAAAAACGTGCAACATTCGGGTTGCAAGTGTCAATCATCAAGAATAAATTAATGTGTAGACGTGATGGTATTTAAGATAAATCATCATGAAAGCAATATTTTTTCGCATGTAATAATGTTGAGGGATATATATGTTATAATGAAGCGATTTTAAGTTGTATTTTAAGTGCATAAATTAATGTAAATTCATGCGACTAGATGGCGGGCGGGCGGGTGAATGAGTAAAGGAGCGTTGAGTTAACGGGACTTAAGCCACGAAAAGCCAATCAGAGAAAGAAGGGGTGGCGAAATTAACAGGTGACGCTGGACATCTTGGCGTGGCGACAGTTTTGTGCCGACGTGCGAAAGGGTTGGATGTGCGACTGTGTTACTCTACCAGGAACATGGAATCGTTCGTCGATATTTTCGCCGTGCATAACTTTAGGAGCGATATCAGTAATTTGATGCGGTTTTTGCAGCAGAAAGGGTTATTAGCAAGTACGTACACTTGCCCTAAGTGTGGTGGCGACATGAAATTAACTTCGCGCACAGATACTGGTGATGGGTTGTCAAATGAGCACCATGTTTTCCAAAAGGCACTTTTCAGTGCCCGACACCCCTCGTCAGGGCTTGCAGCCCCGACACCCCGCTTTTTTCGTCATGTGCTACACGTCGGAACATCATCGGGGCTTGCAGCCCCGATACCCCACTTTTTTCATCATGTGCTACACGTCGGATCATCATCGGGGCTTGCAGCCCCGATACCCCGCTTTTTTCATCATGTGCTACACGTCGGATCATCGGCGCGATGTTTACGGAGATCGTCAGTGGCCGCCATGATGTTTTGAGGTGGCGCGTGTCTCGGACGGAGCGAGATGAAGCGTGAGAACGCGAGAGAGGGAGGAGTCTGCAAGGAAAGTAGATAGTTGCATGGTAGGTGCGGTGGGGGAGAGGGGATGGGTGCAATCCATGTTCTGGAGTTTAGCCAAAATTTTAAAAAAATTGCAAAATTTTCAAAAATTTTCAAAAATTTCAAAAATTTTCAAAAATTTCAAAAATTTAAAAAATTTAAAAAATCGTCCAAATTCCAAAAAATTTCAAAATTTTCAAAAATTTTCAAAAATCGTCGAAATTCCAAAAAATTTCAAAATTTAAAAAAATTTTCAAAAATCACAAAAACGTTAAAAATTCTTCCAAATTTTCAAAAGATTTTAAAAACTTTTCGAAATTCCAAAAATTCTGAAAATTTCCTAACATTTTGTAAATTCCTCAAAAATTTCATTGTTTTCCAAACTCCCCCTGGCAGCACCGATAGGCTCGAGGCTACACGTCAGCCACGGCATCATCTCGGTTGCATCTGCAGGTTCGCCGCAACCAACTTGCACTACAATAAGTTCAAAAATTAAAGGAAATTTAACAATATGTTAGAATTATAAATATTTTTAAAATTTTTAAAAATTCTTCAAAATTTTCAAAAATTGTCGAAATCCCAAAAAATTTCAAAATTTTTAAAAATTTTCAAAATTTTCAATAATTTTCAAAACTTTATTAACGTTACAAATTCTTCCAAATTTTAAAAAAAATTAAAAAATTTTGACGAAATTCCAAAAATTCTGCAAATTTCCTAACATTTTCTACATTTCTCAAATATTTAAATTATTCCCTATACTCCTGGCAGCACCGATAGGCTCCAGGCTACACAATTGTCAACCACGGCATCGCCTAGGTTGCATCTGGAGGCTCGCCGCTCCAAACTAGCAGTGCAAGTTCAATAATTACAGGAAATTTAAGAATTTGTTAGAGTTACCAAAATTTTTTACATTTTAAAAAATTTGTCAAAATTTTCAAAAATCGTCGAAATTCCAAAAATTTTCAAGAAATCCAAAATTTTCAAAAATTTTAAAAAATTGAAAAAAAAAATTAAAAAAACCGTCCAAATTCCAAAAAATTTCAAAATTTTGAAAAAATTTTTAAAAATTTGAACATTTTGAAAAATTTTAAAAATTTAAAAATTTCAAAAATTTTCAAAAATCGTCCAAATTCCAAAAAATTTGAAAATTTTCAAAAATTTTCAAAAAATTGAAAATATTCAATTATTTTCAAAAATGTCAATATTTTAAAAAATTTTCTAATATATCAAAAACGTAAAAATTCTTCCAAATGTTCAAAAAATTTTAAAAATTTGTCGAAATTCCAAAAATTCTGAAAATTTCCTAACATTTTTTAATTCCTAAAAAATTTCAATGATTTCGATAGCACCGATAGGCTCGAGGCTACACATGTCAGACACCTCATTCCCTAGGTTGCATCTGCAGTCTCACGGCTCCCAACTAGCAGTACAGTAAGTTCAATAATTAAGGGAAATTTAAGAATTAGTTAGAGTTATCAAAATTTTTTAAATTTTTAAAAATTCTTCAAAATTTTCAAAAATCATCGAAATTCAAAAAAATTTCAAAATTTTCAAAAATGTTCAAAATTTTCAATAATTTTCAAAAACTTCAACATTTTCAGAAAATTTATAAATTTTCAAAAAAATCCAAAATTTCCAAAAATTTCAACAATTTTCAAAACTTGTCGAAATTCCTAAAACTATCAAAATTTTTCAAAAATTTTCAAAAATTTCAAGAACGTTAAAAATCCTTCCAAATTTTCAAAAAAATAAAAATTTTGTCGAAATTCCAAAAATTCTGCAAATTTCCTAACTTTTTCTAAATTCCTCAAAAATTTCAATTATTTCCTATACTCCCCCTGGCAGCACCGATAGGCTCCAGGCTACACATCTGTCAACCACGGCATCCTCTAGGTTGCATCTGCAGACTAGCCGCTCCGAACTAGCAGTACAAGTTCAAAAATTAAATGAAATTTAAGAATTTAAGAGTTATCAAAATTTTTTAAATTTTAAAAAATTCGTCAAAATTTAAAAAAATCGTCGAAATTCCAAAATATTTCAAAATTTTCAAATATTTTCTAAATTTTCAAAAATTTTCAAAAACTTCAATATCTTCAAAAAATTTATAAATTTTCAAAAAAAACCAAAATTTCCAAAAATTTAAAAAATTTCCAAAATTTTCAAAAGTCCTCGTAATTCTTGAAACTAACAAAATTTTTCAAAAGTTTTCAAAAATTTCAAAATTTAAAAAAATTTTCATGATTTTCAAATAATTTCAAAATTTTCAAAAAATTTCCAAAATTTTGAAAAACGTTAAAAATCCTTCCAAATTTTCAAAAAAAACTAAAACTTTTGTCGAAATTCCAAAAATTCTGCAATTTTCCTACCTTTTTCTAAATTCCTCAAAAATTTCAATTATTTCCTATACTCCCCCTGGCAGCACCGATAGGCTCCAGGCTACACATCTGTCAAAGACGGCATCCTCTAGGTTGCATCTGCTGGCACGCCGCTCCAAACTAGCAGTACAAAGAGTTCAATAATTAAAGGGAATTTAAGAATTTGTTAGAGTTATCAGAATATTTTAAATTTTAAAAAACTTGTCAAAACTTTAAAAAATCGTGGAAATTCCAAAAAATTTCAATATTTTCAAAAATTTTCAAAATTTTCAAAAGTTTTCAAAAACTTCAAAATTTTCACAAATTTCAAAAATTAAAAAAAAATGCAAAAATTTTCAAAAAATACAAAATTTTTAAAAAATTTGAAAAATTAAAAAAAAACTGTCCAAATTCCAATAAATTGCAATAATTTCAAAAAATTTCAAAAATTTCAAAATTTTGAACAATTTTCAAAAATTTTCAGATATCGTCCAAATTCCAAAAAATTTCAAAATTTTCAAAAATTTTCAAAAGTTCTCAAAAATTTCAAAATTTTAAAAAATTTTCATAATTTTCAACAATTTTCAAAATTTTCAAAAGCGTTAAAAATCCTTCCAAATTTAAAAAAAAAAAAACTAAAAATTTTGTCGAAATTCCAAAAATTCTGCAAATTTCATAACTTTTTCTAAATTTCTCGAATACTACTAGGTTCAAAAAGTTCCCGGAATTTTACTACCATTTTTCGTATTAATATATAACAAGGGATATTATACATTTGTTTTGTTGGTAACATTCATGATGTCATTTTCTTTAAGTGTGTTGATAATGGCGATAGTTGGTTTTGAGTTGTAGGCAATTGTTTATCATAGTGTTTTTGTTTGTTCGTCGCATTTTGTAATTATGTCCACAGAGCAACGTACAAACATCAAGTTCTGTGTTTTGATACACAAAACTCCTGCAGAGACATTAAGATTGTTGGAAGAAGCATATGGCGAAGTAGCAATGAAAAAAAACTCAAGTGTATGCCTGGCATAAACACTTTTCTGACCGACGTAAAACCATAAAAGAGATAGCATCAGAGGTCGGAATATCAGTCGGAAGTGTACACAATTTCTTCACAAGCATCTCAACATGCATTACGTGTCTCAGAAGTTAGTTCCGAAAATGTTGTCGCCAGAACAGAAAGAAACAAGAATGACATGATCAGTATGGCTGATGAAGATGGTGATTTCTTAAACAAAATTATTGCTGGTGATGAACTTGGTGCTACTTGTACGACCCAGTCCCTAAACGACAGTCATCTGAGAGGAAATAGAAAACATCTCCTCGGAAGCAAACATTTCCTAGGGACAATTTCAAAGGCAAAGTTATGTTGGAAGTTTTCTTCTACTCTCAGGGTCTCATCCACCATGAGTTCATTCCAGAAGGTCGTACTGTAACGAAATAATTGTACGTAGAAATCCTCCGTCGCCTCCGGGACGCAGTGAGAACTGCTTTGGACCTCCCACCATACTATCCTGATCTCTCACCGCCTGATTACTTTCTGTTTCCCCGTCTGAAAAGTCATCTGAAAGGACGGAGATTCAATGCTGAAGAGGTTATCGCAAACGCGACGAGAGCACTAAGACGGGTTTCACAAAATGGCTTCCAGGCCTGCTTCCAGGAACTCTACACGCGTTGGCAAAAGTGTGTTGTTGCGGAAGGCAACTATTTTGAAGGGAATGCTGTAGGATAGTGTTTAAGGTAGGTTGTTTCTATGATACTAGCAAATTCCGGGAACTTTTTGAACCTAGTATGTATTTCAATTATTTCCTGTACTCCCTCTGGCAGCACCGATAGGCTCCAGGCTACACATCTGTCAAACACGGCACACACTAGGTTGCATTTGCAGGCACGCCACTCTAAACTAGCAGTACAATAAGTTCAATATTTAAAGGAAATTTAAGAATTTGAAATCAAAATATTTTAAATTTTAAAAAACTTGTCAAAATTTTCAAAAATCGTCGAAATTCAAAAAAAATTTCAAAATTTCCATAAACTTTCAAAATTTTCAAAAGTTTTCAAAAACTTCAAAATTTTCAAAAACTTCAAAAGTTTTCAAAAAATGCAAAATTTTCATTGATTTTCAAAAATTTCAAAAATTTAAAAAACTCGTCCAAATTCCAAAAAATTTAAAAATTTTCAAAAATTTTCAAAAAATTTAAAATTTTCAAATATTTTCATAAATTTCAAAATTTTAAATATTTTTTAAAATATCAAAAACGTACAAATTCTTCCAAATTTTCAAAAAATTTTAAAAATTTGTCGAAATTCCAAAAATTCTGAAAATTTCCTAACATTTTGTAAATTCCTAGAAAATTTCAATGATTTCGAATACTCCCCCTGGCAGCACCGGTAGGCTCGAGGATACTCATGTCAGACACCTCATCCTCTAGGTTGCATCTGAAGGGTCACCGCTCCTAACTAGCAGTACAATAAGCTCAATAATTAAAGGAAATTTGAGAATTTGTTAGATTCTTCAAAATTTTAAAAAATCGTCGAAATTTTCAAAAATCTTCAAAATTTTCAAAATTTTTCAAAAACTTCAAAATTTTCAAAAAATTTAAAAACTTTCAAAATAATCCAAAATTTCCAAAAATTTCAACAATTTTCGAAACTCGTCGAAATTCCTAAAACTATCAAAATTTTTCAAAAATTTTCAAAAATATCAAGAACGTTAAAAATTCTTCCAAATTTTCAAAAAAAATAAAAATTTTGTCGAAATTCCAAAAATTCTGCAAATTTCCTAACTTTTTCTAAATTCCTCAAAAATTTCAATTATTTCCTATACTCCCCCTGGCAGCACCACTAGGCTCCAGGCCACAAATATGTAAACCACGGCATCCTCTAAGTTGCATCTGCAGACTCGCCGCTCCGAACTAGCAGTACAAGTTCAAAAATTGAATGAAATTTAAGAATTTGAGAGATATCAAAATTTTTAAATTTAAAAAAATTCGTCAAAATTTCCAAAAATGGTCGAAATTCCAAAAAACTTCAAAATTTTCAAATATTTTCAAAATTTTCAAAAATCTTTTTAAAACTTCAAAATTTTCAAAAAACTTATAAATTATGAAAAAATCCAAAATTTCCAAAAATTTAAAAAACTTCCTAAATTTTCAAAACTCCTCGTAATTCTTAAAACTATCAAAATTTTTCAAAAGTTTTCAAACATTTCAAAATTTTAAAAAATTTTCATAATTTTCAAAAATTTTTAAAATTTTCAAAAATTTTCAAAAATTTCAAAATCGTTAAAAATCCTTTCAAATTTTCAAAAAAAAAAACTAAAAATTTTGTCGAAATTCCAAAAATTCTGCAAATTTCCTAACTTTTTCTAAATTAAAAAAAAATATCAATGACTTCGAAGACTCCCCTTGGCAGCACCGATAGGCTCGGGGATACACATATCAGACACATCCTCTAGGTTGCATATGCAGGCTCACAGCTCCCAACTAGCAGTACAATAAGTTCGATAATTAAAGGAAATTTAAGAATTTGTTAGAGTTATCAAAATTTTTTAAACTTTTTAAAAATTCTTCAAAATTTTCAAAAATCATCGAAATTCCAAAAAATTTCAAAATTTTCAAAACTTTCAAAATTTTCAATAATTTTCAAAAACTTCAAAATTTTCAAAAAATTTATAAATTTTCAAAAAAATCCAAAATTTCCAAAAATTTCAAAAATTTTCAAAACTCGTCGAAATTCCTAAAACTATCAAAAATTTTTCAAAAATTTTCAAAAATTTCAAAATTTTCAAAATTTTCAAAAATTTTCAAAATTTTCAAAAATTTCAAGAACATTAAAAATTCGTCCAAATTTTCAAAAAAAAATAACAATTTTGTCGAAATTCCAAAAATTATGCAAATTTCCTAACTTTTTCTACATTCATTAAAAATTTCAATTATTTTCTATACTCCCCCTGGCAGCACCGATAGGCTCCAGGCTACACGTCTGTCAACTACGGCATCGTCTATGTTGCATCTGCAGACGCGCCGCTCCGAACTAGCAGTACAAGTTCAAAAATTAAATTAAATTTAAGAATTTGAGAGTTATCAAAATTTTTTAAATTTTAAAAAAAAATCCAAAATTTTTAAAAATTTAAAAAACTTCCAAAATTTTCAAAACTCTTCGTAATTCTTAAAATTATCAAAATTTTTCAAAAGTTTTCAAAAATTTTCATAATTTTAAAAAATTTTCATAATTGTCAAAAATTTTCAAAATTTTCAAAAATTTCAAGAACGTTAAAAATCCTCTCAAATTTTCAAAAAAACTAAAAATTTTGTCGAAATTCCAAAAATTCTGCAAATTTCCTAACTTTTTCTAAACTCAAAAATTTCAATTATTTCCTATACTCCCCCTGGAAGCACTGGTAGGCTCCAGGCTACCCATTTGTCAACCACGGCATCCTCTAGGTTGCATCTGCAGGCACGCCGCTCTATACTAGCAGTACAATAAGTTCAATAATTGAAGGAAATTTAAGAATTTGTTAGAGTTATCAAAATATTTTAAATTTTAAAAAACTTGTCAGAATTTTAAAAAATCGTCGAAACTCCAAAAATTTTCAAAAATAAAAGAAAAAAATTTCAAAAACCCTCCAAATTCCAAAAAATTTCAAAATTTTGAAAGATTTTTAAAAATTTTTAAAAATTTCAAAAATTTTCAAAAATCGTGCAAATTCCAAAAAATTTGAAAATTTTCAAAAATTTTCAAAAAATTGAAAATTTTCAATTATTTTCAAAAATTTAAATATTTTTAAAAATTTTCAAAAATATCAAAAACGTAAAAATTTTCCAAATTTGCAAACAATTTAAAAAATTTGTCGAAATTCCAAAAATTCTGCAATTTTCCTACCTTTTTCTAAATTCCTCAAAAATTTCAATCATTTCCTATACACCCCCTGGCAGCACCGATAGGCTCCAAACTACACATCTGTCAAACACGGCATCCTCTATGTTGCATCTCCAGGCACGCAAGCTCCAAACTAGCAGTACAAAATGTTCAATAATTAAAGGAAATTTAAGAATTTGTTAGAGTTATCAGAATATTTTAAATTTTAAAAAACTTGTCAAAAATTTAAAAAATCGTCGAAATTCCAAAAAATTTCAAAATTTTCAATAATTTTCAAAATTTTCAAAAGTTTTCAAAAACTTCAAAATTTTCACAAATTTTTTAAAAATTTTCAAAAAATGCAAAAATTTTCAAAAAATGCAAAATTTTCAAAAATTTTCACAAATTTGATAAATTAAAAAAAAATTGTCCAAATTCCAAAAAATTGCAATATTTTCAAAAAATTCCAAAAAATTTCAAAATTTTTAAAATTTTTCAGAAGTTTTAAAAAATTTCAAAATTTTAAAAAAATTTCAAAATTTTAAAAAATTTTCATAATTTTGAAAAATTTTCAAAAATTTCAAAAGCGTTAAAAATCCTTCCAAATTTTCAAAAAAAAATAAAAATTTTGTCGAAATTCCAAAAATTCTGCAAATTTCATAACTTTTTCTAAATTTCTCAAATATTTCAATTATTTCCTGTGCTCCCTCTGGCAGCACTGATAGGCTCCAGGCTTCACATCTGTCAACCACGGCACCCTCTAGGTTGCATTTGCAGGCACGCCACTCCAAACTAGCAGTACAAAATTTCAATATTTAAAGGAAATTTAAGAATTTGAGTTATCAATATATTTTAAATTTTAAAAAACTTGTCAAAATTTTCAAAAATCGTCAAATTCCAAAAAATTTCAAAATTTCATTAAACATTCAAAAATTTCAAAAGTTTTCAAAAACTTCAAAATTTTCATAAATTTCAAAAATTTTGAAAAAATGCAACATTTTCAATAATTTTCAAAAATTTCAAAAATTTTCAAAAATCGTCCAAATTCCAAAAAATTAAAAAATTTTAAAAAATTTTCAAAAAATTGAAAATTTTCAAATATTTTCAAAAATTTCAATATTTTTTAAACTTTTTAAAATATCAAAAACATAAAAATTCTTCCAAATTTTCAAAAAATTTAAAAAATTTGTCGAAATTCCAAAATTTCTGAAAATTTCCTAACACTTTGTAAATTCCTAAAAAATTTCAATGATTTCGAATACTCCCCTTGGCAGCACCGTTAGGCTCGAAGCTACTCATGTCAGACACCTCATCCTCTAGGTTGCATCTGCAGGGTCACCGCTCCCAACTAGCAGTACAATAAGTTCAATAATTAAAGGAAATTTAAGAATTTGTTAGAGATATCAAAATTTTTAAAATGTTTAAAAATTCTTCAAAATTTTTAAAAATCGTCGAAATTTTCAAAAATCTTCAAAATTTTCAAAATTTTTCAAAGACATCAAAATTTTTAAAAAATTTATAAATTTTCAAAAAAATCCAAAATTTCCAAAAATTTCAACAATTTTCAAAACTCGTCGAAATTCCTAAAACTATCAAAATTTTTCAAAAATTTTCAAAAATTTTCAAAATTTTCAAAAATATCAAGAACGTTAAAAATTAGTCCAAATTTAAAAAAAAAATTAAAATTTTGTCGAAATTCCAAAAATTCTGCAAATTTCCTAACTTTTTCTACATTCCTTAAAAATTTCAATTATTTTCTATACTCCCCGTGGCAGCACAGATAGGCTCCAGGCTACACGTCTGTCAACCACGGCATCGACTATGTTGCATCTGCAGACTCGCCGCTCCGAACTAGCAGTACAAGTTCAAAAATTAAATTAAATTTAAGAATTTGAGAGTTATCAAAATTTTTAAAATTTTTAAAAATTCGTCAAAATTTTCAAAAATCGTCGAAATTCCAAAATATTTCAAAATTTTCAAATATTTTCAAAATTTTCTAAAATTTTCAAAAACTTCAAAATTTTCAAAAAATTTATAAATTTAAAAAAAATCCAAAATTTCCAAAAATTTAAAAAACTTCCAAAATTTTCAAAACTCCTGGTAGTTCTTAAAACTATCAAAATTTTTCAAAAGTTTTCAAAAATTTTCAAAATTTTAAAAAATGTTCATAATTTTCAAAAATTTTCAAAATTTTCAAAAATTTAAAAAACGTTAAAAATCCTTCCAGATTTTCAAAAAAAACTAAAAATTTTGTCGAAATTCCAAAAATTCTGCAAATTTCCTAACATTTTTATAACTCAAAAATTTCAATAATTTCCTATACTCCCCCTGGCAGAACCGATAGGCTCCAGGCTCCTGTCAAACACGGCATCCTCTATGTTGCATCTGCAGGCACGCCGCTCCAAACTAGCAGTACAAAAAGTTCAATAATTAAAGGAAATTTAAGAATTTGAGTTATCAATATATTTTAAATTTTAAAAAACTTGTCAAAATTTTCAAAAATCGTCAAATTCCAAAAAATTTCAAAATTTCATTAAACATTCAAAATTTTCAAAAGTTTTCAAAAACTTCAAAATTTTCAAAAATTTCAAAAATTTTCAAAAAATGCAAAAATTTTCAAATAATGCAAAATTTTCAAAAATTTTCAAAAATTTGAAAAATTAAAAAAAAGAAAATTGCCCAGATTACAAAAAATTGCAATATTTTAAAAAAATTTCAAAAATTTCAAAATTTTTAACAATTTTCAAAAATTTTCAGATGTCCAAATTCCAAAAAATTTCAAAAATTTTCAAAAATTTTCAAAAGTTTTCAAAAATTTCAAAATTTAAAAAAATTTTCATAATTTTCAAAAATTTTCAAAAATTTCTAAAGCGTTAAGAATCCTTCCAAATTTAAAAAAAACTAAAAAATGTTATCGAAATTCCAAAAATTCTGCAAATTTCCTAACTTTTTCTAAATTTCTCAAATATTTCAATTATTTAGTGTACTCCCTCTGGCAGCACCGATAGGCTCCAGGCTAAACATCTGTCAACCACATCACACTCTAGGTTGCATTTGCAGGCACGCCACTCCGAACTAGCAGTACAATAAGTTCAATATTTAAAGGAAATTTAAGAATTTCAGTTATCAAAATATTTTTAATTTTAAAAAAACTTGTCAAAATTTTCAAAAATCGTCGAAATTCCAAAAAATTTCAAAATTTTCAAAAGTTTTCAAAAACTTCAAAATTTTCAAAAAATTTATAAATTATCAAAAAAATCCAAAATTTCCAAAAATTTCAACAATTTTCAAACCTCGTCGAAATTCCTAAAACTATCAAAATTTTTCAAAAATTTTCAAAAATTTCAAGAACGATAAAAATTCTTCCAAATTTAAAAAAAAATACAAATTTTGTGGAAATTCCAAAAATTCTACAAATTTCCTAACTTTTTCTAATTTCCTCAAAAATTTCAATTATTTCCTATACTCCCCCTGGCAGCACCGATAGGCTCCAGGCTACACATGTGTAAACCACGGTATCCCTTAGGTTGCATCTGCAGACTAGCAGCTCCGAATACCAGTACAAGTTCAAAAATTAAATGAAATTTAAGAATTTAAGAGTTATCAAAATTTTTTAAATTTTTAAAAATTCGTCAAAATTTTCAAAAATCGTCGAAATTCCAAAATATTTCAAAATTTTCAAAAATTTTCAAAAACTTCAAAATTTTGAAAAAATTTATAAATTTTCAAAAAAATCCAAAATTACCAAAAATTTAAAAAATCTCCAAAATTTTCAAAATTCCTCGTAATTCTTGAAACTATCAAAATTTTTCAAAAGTTTTAAAAAATTTCAAAATTTAAAAAAATTTTCATGATTTTCAAATATTTTCAAAATTTTTCAAAAATTTTCAAAAATTTCAAGAACGTTAAAAATTCTTCCAAATTTTCAAAAAAAAAATAAAAATTTTGTCGAAATTCCAAAAATTCTGAAAATTTCCTAACACTTTGTAAATTCCAAAAAAATTTCAATGATTTCGAATTCTCCCCCTGGCAGCACCGGTAGGCTCGAGGCTACTCATGTCAGACACCTCATCCTCTAGGTTGCACCTGCAGGCTCACCGCTCCCAACTAGCAGTACAATAAGTTCAATAATTAAAGGAAATTTAAGATTTGTTAGAGTTATCAAAATTTTTAAAATTTTTAAAAATTCTTCAAAATTTTCAAAAATCATCGAAATTCCAAAAAATTTCAAAATTTTCAAAATCTTTCAAAATTTTCAATAATTTTCAAAAACTTCAAAATTTTAAAAAAATTTATAAATTTTCAAAAAAATCCAAAATTTCCATAAATTTCAAAAATTTTCAAAAATTTCAAGAACGTTAAAAATTCTTCCAAATTTTGAAAAAATAAAAATGTTGTCGAAATTCCAAAAATTCTGCAAATTTCCTAACTATTTCTAAATTCCTAAAAAATTTCAATTATTTCCTATACTCCCTCTGGCAGCACCGATAGGCTCCAGGCTACACATCTGTCAACCACGGCATTCTCTAGGTTGCATCTGCAGACTAGCCGCTCCGAACTAGCAGTACAAGTTCAAAAATTAAATGAAATTTAAGAATTTAAGAGTTATCAAATTTTTTAAATTTTTAAAATTTAGTCAAAATTTTCAAAAATCGTCGAAATTCCAAAATATTTAAAAATTTTCGAATATTTTCAAAATTTTCAAAAATTTTCAAAAACTTCAAATTTTTCAAAAATTTATAAATTTTCAAAAAAATCCAAAATTTCCAAAAATTTGAAAAATTTCCAAAATTTTCAAAATTCCTCGTAATTCTTGAAACTATCAAAATTTTTCAAAAGTTTTTCAAAAATTTCAAAATTTTAAAAAATTTTCATGATTTTCAAATATTTTCAAAATTTTCAAAAAATTTCAAAAATTTCAAAAACGTTAAAAATCCTTCCAAATTTTCAAAAAAAATCTAAAAATTTTGTCGAAATTCCAAATATTCTGCAATTTTCCTACCTTTTTCTAAATTCCTCAAAAATTTCAATCATTTCCTATACTCCCCCTGGCAGCACCGATAGGCTCCAAACTACACATCTGTCAACCACGGCATCCTCTATGTTGCATCTGCAGGCACGCTGCTCCAAAGTAGCAGTACAAAAAGTTCAATAATTAAAGGAAATTTAAGAATTTGTTAGAGTTATCAGAATATTTTAAATTTTAAAAAACTTGTCAAAAATTTAAAAAATCGTCGAAATTCCAAAAAATTTCAAAATTTTCAAAAATTTTCAAAATTTTCAAAAATTTTCAAAATTTTCAAAAATTTTCAAAAACTTCAAAATTTTCACAAATTTTTTAAAAATTTTCAAAAAATGCAAAAATTTTCAAAAAATGCAAAATTTTCAAAAATTTTCACAAATTTGATAAATTAAAAAAAAAATTGTCCAAATTCCAAAAAATTGCAATATTTTCAAAAAATTCCAAAAAATTTCAAAATTTTTAAAATTTTTCAAAAGTTTTAAAAAATTTATAAATGTTTTAAAATTTTTGAAAAGTTTTAAAAAATTTCAAAATTTTAAAAAATTTTCATAATTTTGAAAAATTTTCAAAAATTTCAAAAGCGTTAAAAATCCTTCCAAATTTTCAAAAAAAAACTAAAAATTTTGTCGAAATTCCAAAAATTCTGCAAATTTCATAACTTTTTCTAAATTTCTCAAATATTTCAATTATTTCCTGTACTCCCTCTGGCAGCACTGATAGGCTCCAGGCTACACATCTGTCAACCACGACACCCTCTAGGTTGCATTTGCAGGCACGCCACTCCAAACTAGGAGTACAAAAAGTTCAATATTTAAAGGAAATTTAAGAATTTGAGTTATCAATATATTTTAAATTTTAAAAAACTTGTCAAAATTTTCAAAAATCGTCGAAATTCCAAAAAATTTCAAAATTTCATTAAACTTTCAAAATTTTCAAAAGTTTTCAAAAACTTCAAAATTTTCATAAATTTCAAAAATTTTGAAAAAATGCAAAATTTTCAATAATTTTCAAAAATTTCAAAAATTTTCAAAAATCGTCCAAATTCCAAAAAATTAAAAATTTTAAAAAATTTTCAAAAGATTGTAAAATTTTCAAGTATTTTCAAAAATTTCAAAATTTTTTAAACTTTTTAAAATATCAGAAACATAAAAATTCTTCCAAATTTTCAAAAAATTTAAAAAATTTGTCGAAATTCCAAAATTTCTGAAAATTTCCTAACACTTTGTAAATTCCTAAAAAATTTCAATGATTTCGAATACTCCCCTTGGCAGCACCGTTAGGCTCGAAGCTACTCATGTCAGACACCTCATCCTCTAGGTTGCATCTGCAGGGTCACCGCTCCCAACTAGCAGTACAATAAGTTCAATAATTAAAGGCAATTTAAGAATTTGTTAGATATATCAAAATTTTTATAATTTTTAAAAATTCTTCAAAATTTTTAAAAATCGTCGAAATTTTTAAAAATCTTCAAAATTTTCAAAATTCTTGAAATACTTCAAAATTTTCAAAAAATTTATAAATTTTCAAAAAATCCAAAATTTCCAAAGATTTCAACAATTTTCAAAACTCGTCGAAATTCCTAAAACTATCAAAATTTTTCAAAAATTTTCAAAAATTTCAAAATTTTCAAAAATTTTCAAAATTTTCAAAAATTTCAAGAACGTTAAAAATTCTTCCAAATTTAAAAAAAAAAATAAAAATTTTGTCGAAATTCCAAAAATTCTGCAAATTTCCTAACTTTTTCTACATTCCTTAAAAATTTCAATTATTTTCTATACTCCCCCTGGCAGCACCGATAGGCTCCAGGCTACACGTCTGTCAACCACGGCATCGACTATGTTGCATCTGCAGACTCGCCGCTCCGAACTAGCAGTACAAGTTCAAAAATTAAATTAAATTTAAGAATTTGAGAGTTATCAAAATTTTTAAAGTTTTAAAAATTCGTCAAAATTTTCAAAAATCGTCGAAATTCCAAAATATTTAAAAAATTTCAAATATTTTCAAAATTTTCTAAAATTTTCAAAAACTTCAAAATTTTCAAAAAATTTATAAATTTAAAAAAAATCCAAAATTTCCAAATATTTTAAAAACTTCCAAAATTTTCAAAACTCCTCGTAATTCTTAAAATTATCAAAATTTTTCAAAAGTTTTCAAAAATTTTCAAAATTTTAAAAAATTTTCATAATTTTCAAAAATTTTCAAAATTTTCAAAAATTTAAAAAACGTTAAAAATCCTTCCAGATTTTCAAAAAAAACTAAAAATTTTGTCGAAATTCCAAAAATTCCGCAAATTTCCTAACATTTTTATAACTCAAAAATTTCATTTATTTCCTATACTCCCCCTGGCAGCACCGATAGTCTCCAGGCTACACATCTGTCAACCACGGCATCCTCTATGTTGCATCTGCAGGCACGCCACTCCGAACTAGCAGTACAATAAGTTCAATATTTAAAGGAAATTTAGGAATTTGAGTTATCAAAATATTTTTAATTTCAAAAAAAAACTTGTCAAAATTTTCAAAAATCGTCGAAATTCCAAAAAATTTCAAAATTTTCTTAAACTTTCAAAATTTTCAAAAGTTTTAAAAAACTTCAAAATTTTCAAAAACTTTATAAATTATCAAAAAATCCAAAATTTCCAAAAATTTCAACAATTTTCAAACCTCGTCGAAATTCCTAAAACTACCAAAATTTTTCAAAAATTTTCAAAAATTTCAATAACGTTAGAAATTCATCCAAATTTTCAAAAAAATACAAATTTTGTCGAAATTCCAAAAATTCTGCAAATTTCCTAACTTTTTCTAATTTCCTCAAAAATTTGAATTATTTCCTATACTCCCCTGGCAGCACCGATAGGCTCCAGGCTACACATCTGTAAACCACGGCATCCTCTACGTTGCATCTGTAGACTAGCAGCTCCGAATACCAGTACAAGTTCAAAAATTAAATGAAATTTAAGAATTTAAGAGTTATCAAAATTTTTTAAATTTTAAAAAATTCGTCGAAATTTTCAAAAATCGTCGAAATTCCAAAATATTTCAAAATTTTCAAATATTTTCAAAATTTTCAAAAATTTTCAAAAACTACAGAATTTTGAAAAAATTTATAAATTTTCAAAAAAATCCAAAATTTCCAAAAATTTAAAAAATCTCCAAAATTTTCAAAATTCCTCGTAATTCTTGAAACTATCAAAATTTTTCAAAAGTTTTCAAAAATTTCAAAATTTAAAAAAATTTTCATGATTTTCAAATATTTTCAAAAATTTTCAAAAATTTTCAAAAATTTCAAGAACGTTAAAAATTCTTCCAAATTTTCAAAAAAAATAAAAATTTTGTCGAAATTCCAAAAATTCTGAAAATTTCCTAACACTTTGTAAATTCCTAAAAAATTTCAATGATTTCGAATTCTCCCCCTGTCAGCACCGGTAGGCTCGAGGCTACTCATGTCAGACACTTCATCCTCTAGGTTGCACCTGCAGGCTCACCGCTCCCAACTAGCAGTACAATAAGTTCAATAATTAAAGGATATTTAAGATTTGTTAGAGTTATCAAAATTTTTAAAATTCTTAAAAATTCTTCAAAATTTTCAAAAATCATCGAAATTCCAAAAAATTTCAAAATTTTCAATAATTTTCAAAAACTTCAAAATTTTAAAAAAAGTTATAAATTTTCAAAAAAATCCAAAATTTCCAAAAATTTCAAAAATTTTCAAAAATTTCAAGAACGTTAAAAATTCTTCCAAATTTTCGAAAAAATAAAAATTTTGTCGAAATTCCAAAAATTCTGCAAATTTCCTATTTCTAAATTCCTCAAAAATTTCAATTATTTCCTATACTCCCTCTGGCAGCACCGATAGGCTCCAGGCTACACATCTGTCAACCACGGCATCCTCTAGGTTGCATCTGCAGGCTCGCCGCTCCGAACTAGCAGTACAAGTTCAAAAATTAAATGAAATTCACGAATTTGAGAGTTATAAAAATTTTCAAATTTTTAAAAATTCGTCAAAATTTTCAAAAATCGTCGAAATTCCAAAAAACTTCAAAATTTTCAAATATTTTCAAAATTTTCAAAATTTTTTTTAAAACTTCAAAATTTTCAAAAAATTTATAAATTTTTAAAAAATTTATAAATTTTTAAAAAATCAAAAATTTCCAAAAAATTTAAAAACTTCCATAATTTTCAAAACTCCTCGTAATTCTTAAAACTATCAAAATTTTTCAAATGTTTTCAAATATTTCAAAATTTTTAAAAACTTTCATAATTTTCAAAAATTTTCAAAATTTTCAAAAATTTTCAAAATTTCAAAAACGTTAAAAATCCTTCCAAATTTTCAAAAAAACTAAAAATTTTGTCGAAATTCCAAAAATTCTGCAAATTTCCTAACTTTTTCTAAATTCCAAAAAAATTTCAATGACTTCGAATACTCCCCCTGGCAGCACCGATAGGCTCGAAGCTACACATATCAGACACATCCTCTAGGTTGCATCTGCAGGCTCACCGTTCCCAACTAGCAGTGCAATAAGTTCAATAATTAAATGAAATTTAAGAATTTGTTAGAGTTATCAAAGTTTTTAAAAATTTTTAAAAATTCCTCAAAATTTTCAAAAATCGTCGAAATTCCAAAAAATTTCATAATTTCCAAAAATTTTCAAAATTTTCAAAAATTTTCAAAAGCTTCAAAATTTTCAATAAATTTATAAATTTAAAAAAAAATCAAAAATTTCCAAAAATTTAAAAAATTTTCAAAACTCGTCGAAATTCCTAAAACTATCAAAAAATTTTTGAAAAATTTTCAAAAATTTCAAAATTTTCAAAAATTTTCAAAATTTTCAAAAATTTTCAAAAATTTCAAGAACGTTAAAAATTCGTCCAAATTTTCAAAAAAAAAAATAAAAATTTTGTCGAAATTCCAAAAATTCTGCAAATCTACTTTTTTCTAAATTCCTCAAAAATTTCAATTATTTCCTATACTCCCCCTCGCAGCACCGATAGGCTCCAGGCTACACATCTGTCAACGACGGCATCCTCTAGGTTGCATCTGCTGTCACGCCGCTCCAACCTAGCAGTACAAATGTTCAATAATAAAAGGAAATTTAAGAATTTGTTAGTTATCAGAATATTTTAAATTTTAAAAAACTTGTCAAAACTTTAAAAAATCGTGGAAAATCCAAAAAATTTCAAAATTTTCAAAAATTTTCAAAATTTTCAAAACTTTTCAAAAACTTCAAAATTTTCACAAATTTAAAAAATTTTCAAAAAATGCAAAAATTTTCAAAAAATGCAAAATTTTCAAAAATTTTTTAAAAAATTTGAAAAATTAAAAAAAAAAAATTGTCCAAATTCCAAAAAATTGCAATATTTTCAAAAAATTTCAAAAATTTCAAAATTTTGAACAATTTTCAAAAATTTTCAGATATCGTCCAAATTCCAAAAAATTTCAACATTTTCAAAAATTTTCGAAAGATTTCAAAAATTTCAAAATTTTAAAAAATTTTCAAAATTTTCAAAAGCGTTAAAAATCCTTCCAAATTAAAAAAAAACTAAAAATTTTGTCGAAATTCCAAAAATTCTGCAAATTTCATAACTTTTTCTAAATTTCTCAAATATTTCAATTATTTCCTGTACTCCCTCTGGCAGCACCGATAGGCTCCAGGCTACACATCTGTCAACCACTCTAGGTTGCATTTGCAGGCACGCCACTCTAAACTAGCAGTACAATAAGTTCAATATTTAAAGGAAATTTAAGAATTTGAGATCAAAATATTTTAAATTTTAAAAAACTTGTCAATGATTTCAAAAATCGTCGAAATTCCAAAAAATTTCAAAATTTCCATAAACATTCAAAATTTTCAAAAGTTTTCAAAAACTTCAAAATTTTCAAAAATTTCAAAAATTTTCAAAAAATGCAAAATTTTCAATAATTTTCAAAAATTTCAAAAATTTAAAAAAATCGTCCAATGTCCAAAAAATTTAAAAATTTTCAAAAATTTAAAAAAAAATTGAAAATTTTCAAATATTTTCAAAACTTTCAAAATTCTAAATATTTTTTAAAATATCAAAAACGTAAAAATTCTTCCAAATTTTCAAAAAATTTTGAAAATTTGTCGAAATTCCAAAAATTCTGAAAATTTCCTAACATTTTGTAAATTCCTAAAAAATTTCAATGATTTCGAATACTCCCCATGGCAGCACCGGTAGGCTCGAGGATACTCATGTCAGACACCTCATCCTCTAGGTTGCATCTGCAGGGTCACCGCTCCCAACTAGCAGTACAATAAGTTCAATAATTAAAGGAAATTTAAGAATTTGTCAGATTCTTCAAAATTTTAAAAAATCGTCGAAATTTTCAAAAATCTTCAAAATTTTCAAAATTTTTCAAAAACTTCAAAATTTTCAAAAAATTTATAAACTTTCAAAAAAATCCAAAATTTCCAAAAATTTCAACAATTTTCGAAACTCGTCGAAATTCCTAAAACTATCAAAGTTTTTCAAAAATTTTAGAAATTTCAACGTTAAAAATTCTTCCAAATTTTCAAAAAAATAAAAATTTTGTCGAAATTCCAAAAATTCTGCAAATTTCCTAACTTTTTCTAAATTCCTCAAAAATTTCAATTATTTCCTATACTCCCCCTGGCAGCACCACTAGGCTCCAGGCTACACATGTCAACCACGGCATTCTCTAGGTTGCATCTGCAGACTCGCCGCTCCGAACTAGCAGTACAAGTTCAAAAATTAAATGAAATTTAAGAATTTGAGTGTTATGAAAATTTTTAAATTTTAAAAAATTCGTCAAAATTTTCAAATTCGTCGACATTCCAAGAAACTTCAAAATTTTTAAATACTTTCAAAATTTTCAAACATTTTTTTAAAACTTCAAAATTTGCAAGAAATTTATAAATTATCAAAAAATCCAAAATTTCCAAAAATTTAAAAAACTTCCAAAATATTCAAAACTCCTTTAATTCTTAAAACTATCAAAATTTTTCAAAAGTTTTCAAAAATTTTCATAATTTTAAAAAATTTTCATAATTTTCAAAAATTTTCAAAATTTTCAAAAATTTTCAAAATTTTCAAAAATTTCAAAAACGTTAAAAATCCTTCCGAATATTCAAAAAAACTAAAAATTTTGTCGAAATTCGAAAAATTCTGCAAATTTCCTAACTTTTTCTAAACTCAAAAATTTCAATTATTTCCTATACTCCCCCTGGAAGCACTGGTATGCTCCAGGCTACCCATTTGTCAACCACGGCATCCTCTAGGTTGCATCTGCAGCCACGCCGCTCTATACTAGCTGTACAATAAGTTCAATAATTGATGGAAATTTAAGAATTTGTTAGAGTTATCAAAATATTTTAAATTTTAAAAAACTTGTCAAAATTTTAAAAAATCGTCGAAACTCCAAAAATTTTCAAGAAATCCAAAATTTTCAAAAATTTTCAAAAATAAAATAAATAAATTTCAAAAACCGTCCAAATTCCAAAAAATTTCAAAATTTTGAAAATTTTAAACAATTTAAAATTTTGAAAGATTTTAAAAAATTTTTTTAAATTTTAAAAATTTTCAAAAATCGTGCAAAATCCAAAAAATTTGAAAATTTTCAAAAATTTTCAAAAATTGAAAATTTTCAATTATCTTCAAAAATTTAAATATTTTAAAAAATTTTCAAAAATATCAAAAACGTAATAATTCTTCCAAATTTGCAAACAATTTAAAAAATTTGTCGAAATTCCAAAAATTCTGAAAATTTCCTAACATTTTTTAATTCCTAAAAAATTTCAATGATTTCGAATAATACCCCTGGCAGCACCGATAGGCTCGAGGCTACAAATGTCAGACACCTCATTGCCTAGGTTGCATCTGCAGGCTCACCGCTCCCAACTAGCAGTACAATAAGTTCAATAATTAAAGGAAATTTAAGAATTTGTTAGGGTTATCAAAATTTTTTAAATTTTTAAAAAATTTCAAAATTTTCAAAAATCATCCAAATTCCAAAAAATTTCAAAATTTTCAAAAACTTTCAAAATTTGCAAAAGTTTTCTAAAACTTCAAAATTTTCAAAAAATTTATTCATTATCAAGAAAATCCAAAATTTACAAAAATTTCAACAATTTTCAAAACTCGTAGAAATTCCATAAACTATCAAAATTTTTCAAAAATTTTCGAAAATTTCGAGAACGATAAAAATTCTTCCAAATTTTCAAAAAAATAAAAATTTTGTCGAAATTCCAAAAATTCTGCAAATTTCCTAACTTTTTCTAATTTCCTCAAAAATTTCAATTATTTCCTATACTTCCCCTGGCAGCACCGATAGGCTCCAGGCTACACATCTGTCAACCACGGCATCCCCTAGGTTGCATCTGCAGGCACGCCGCTCCAAACTAGCAGTACAAAAAGTTCAATAATTAAAGGAAATTTAAGAATTTGTTAGAGTTATCAGAATATTTTAAATTTTAAAAAACTTGTCAAAAATTTAAAAAATCGTCGAAATTCCAAAAAATTTCAAAATTTTCAAAAATTTTCAAAATTTTCAAAAGTTTTCAAAACTTCAATATTTTCAAAAACTTCAAAAATTTTCAAAAAATGCAAAAATTTTAAAATAATGCAAAATTTTCAAACATTTTAAAAAATTTGAAAAATTAAAAAAAAGAAAATTGCCCAAATTCCAAAAAATTTTAATATTTTAAAAAAATTTCAAAAATTTCAAAATTTTGAACAATTTTCAAAAATTTTCAGATATCGTCCAAATTCCAAAAAATTTCAAAATTTTCAAAAATTTTCAAAAGTTTTCAAAAATCTCAAAATTTTAAAAAATTTTCATAATTTTCAAAAATTTTCAAAAATTTCTAAAGCGTTAAGAATCCTTCCAAATTTAAAAAAAACTAAAAAATTTTGTCGAAATTCCAAAAATTCTGCAAATTTCCTAACTTTTTCTAAATTTCTCAAATATTTCAATTATTTCCTGTACTCCCTCTGGCAGCACCGATAGGCTCCAGGCTAAACATGTCAACCACATCACACTCTAGGTTGCATTTGCAGGCACGCCACTCCGAACTAGCAGTACAATAAGTTCAATATTTAAAGGAAATTTAAGAATTTGAGTTATCAAAATATTTTAAATTTTAAAAAACTTGTCAAAATTTTCAAAAATCGTCGAAATGCCAAAAAATTTAAAAATTTCCATAAACATTCAAAATTTTCAAAAGTTTTCAAAAACTTCAAAATTTTCAAAAATTTCAAAATTTTTCAAAAAATGCAAAATTTTCAATAATTTTAAAAAATTTCAAAAATTTTCAAAAATCGTCCAAATTCCAAAAAAAAATTAAAAATTTTCAAAAATTATCAAATATTTTCAAAAATTTCGATATTTTAAAAATTTTTTAAAATATCAAAAACGTAAAAATTCTTCCAAATTTTCAAATTTTGAAAATTTGTCGAAATTCCAAAAATTCTGAAAATTTCCTAACACTTTGTAAATTCCTAAAATATTTCAATGATTTCGAATACTCCCCCTGGCAGCACTGGTAGGATCGAGGCTACTCATGTCAGACACCTCAACCTCTAGGTTGCAACTGCAGGGTCACTGCTCCCAACTAGCAGTACAATAAGTTCAATAATTAAAGGATATTTAAGAAATTGTTTGAGATATCAAATTTTTTTAAATTTTTAAAAATTCTTCAAAATTTTTAAAAATCGTCGAAATTTCCAAAAATCTTCAAAATTTTCAAAATTTTTCAAAAACTTCAAAATTTTCAAAAAATTTATAAATTTTCAAAAAAATCCAAAATTTCCAAAAATTTCAACAATTTTCAAAACTCGTCGAAATTCCTAAAATTATCAACATTTTTCAAAAATTTTCAAAAATTTCAAGAACGTTAAAAATTCTTCCAGATTTTCAAAAAAATACAAATTTTGTCGAAATTCCAAAAATTCTGCAAATTTCCTAACTTTTTCTAAATTCCTCCAAAATTTTAATTATTTGCCTATACTCCCACTGGCAGCACCACTAGGCTCCAGGCTACACTTCTGTCAAACACAGCATCTTCTAGGTTGCATCTGCAGACTCGCCGCTCCGAACTGGCAGTACAAGTTCAAAAATTAAATGAAATTTAAGAATTTGAGAGTTATTAAAATTTTTAAATTTTAAAAAATTCGTCAAAAATTTTCAAAAATCGTCAAAATTCCAAAAAATTTTAAAATTTTCAAATATTTTCAAAATTTTCAAAAATTTTTACAACTTCAATTTTTTCAAAAAATTTATAAATTTAAAAAAAAAATACAAAATTTCCAAAAATTTAAAAAACTTCCAAAATTTTCAAAACTCCTCGTAATTCTTAAAACTATCAAAATTTTTCAAAAGTTTTCAAAAATTTTCAAAATTTTAAAAAATTTTCATAATTTTCTAAAATTTAAAAATTTTCAAAAATTTCAAAAACGTTAAAAATCCTTCCAAATTTTCAAAAAAATAAGAAAATTTTGTCGAAATTCCAAAAATTCTGCAAATTTCCTAACTTTTTCTAAACTCAAAAATTTCAATTATTTCCTATACTCCCCCTGGAAGCACTGGTAGGCTCCAGGCTACCCATTTGTCAACCACGGCATCCTCTATGTTGCATTTGCAGGCACGCCGCTCTATACTAGCAGTACAATAAGTTCAATAATTAAAGGAAATTTAAGAATTTGTTAGTTATCAAAATATTTTAAATTTAAAAAAACTTGTAAAAATTTTCAAAAATCGTCGAAATTCCAGAAATTTTCAAGAAACCAAATTTTTGAAAAATTTTCAATAATTAAAAAAAAAATTCAAAAACCGTCCAATTTCCAAAAAAATTTCAAAATTTTGAAAAATTTTCAAAAATTTAAAAATTTTGTAAAATGTAAAAAAACTTAAAAAATTTAAAAAATTTTCAAAAATTGTGCAAATTCCAAAAAAATTTGAAAATTTTGAAAAATTTAAAAAAAATTGAAAATTTTCAATTATTTTCAAAAATTTAAATATTTTAAAAAATTTTCAAAAATATCAAAAACGTAAACATTTATCCAAATTTTCAAACAATTCTAAAAATTTGTCGAAATTCCAAAAATTCTGAAAATTTCCTAACATTTTTTAATTCCTAAAAAATTTCAATGATTTCGAATAATCCCCCTGGCAGCACCGATAGGCTCGAGGCTACACATGTCAGACACCTCATTCCCTAGGTTGCATCTGCAGGCTCACCGGTCCCAACTAGCAGTACAATAAGTTCAATAATTAAAGGAAATTTAAGAATTTGTTAGAGTTATCAAAATTTTTTAAATTTTTAAAAATTCTTCAAAATTTTCAAAAATCATCGAAATTCCAAAAAATTTCAAAATTTTCAAAAACTCAAAATTTTCAATAATTTTCAAAAACTTCAAAATTTTCAAAAAATATATAAATTTTCAAAAAAATCCAAAATTTCCAAAAATTTCAACAATTTTCAAAACTCGTCGAAATTCCTAAAACTATCAAAAATTTTCAAAAATTTTCAAAAATTTCAAGAACTATAAAAATTCTTCCAAATTTTCAAAAAATTAAAAATTTTGTCGAAATTCCAAAAATTCTGCAAATTTCCTATTTCTAAATTCCTCAAAAATTTCAATTATTTCCTATACTCCCCCTGGCAGCACCGATAGGCTCCAGGCTACACATCTGTCAAACACGGTATCCTCTAGGTTGCATCTGCAGACTAGCCGCCTCGAACTAGCAGTACAAGTTCAAAAATTAAATGAAATTTAAGAATTTTAGAGTTATCAAATTTTTTTAAATTTTTAAAAATTCGTCAAAATTTTCAAACATCGTCGAAATTCCAAAACATTTCAAAATTTTCAAATATTTTCAAAATTTTCAAAAATATTAAAAAACTTCAAAATTTTCAAAAAATTTATAAATTTTCAAAAAAATCCAAAATTTCCAAAAATTTAAAAAATTTCCAAAATTTTCAAAATTCCTCGTAATTCTTAAAACTATCAAAATTTTTCAAAAGTTTTCAAAAATTTCAAAATTTTAAAAATTTTCCATGATTTTCAAATATTTTCAAAAATTTCAAAAGCTTTAAAAATCCTTCCAAATTTAAAAAAAAAACTAAAAATTTTGTCGAAATTCCAAAAATTCTGCAAATTTCATAACTTTTTCTAAATTTCTCAAATATTTCAATTATTCCCTGTACTCCCTCTGGCAGCACCGATAGGCTCCAGGCTACACTTCTGTCAACCACGGCACCCTCTAGGTTGCATTTGCAGGCACGCCACTCCAAACTAGGAGTAGAATAAGTTCAATATTTAAAGGAAATTTAAGAATATGAGTTACCAAATATTTTAAATTTTAAAAAACTTGTCAAAATTTTCAAAAATCGTCGAAATTCCAAAAAAATTCAAAATTTCCATAAACTTTGAAAATTTTCAAAAGTTTTCAAAAACTTCAAAATTTTCAAAAATTTCAAAAATTTTCAAAAATTTTCATAAACTTCAAAATTTTCAAAAATTTCAAAAATTTTCAAAAATCGTCCAAATTCCAAAAAATTTAAAAATTTTCAAAAATTTTCAAAAAATTGAAAATTTTCAAATATTTTCAAAAATTTCAAAACTTTAAAAAATTTTTAAAATATCAAAAAAGTAAAAATTCTTCCAAATTTTCGAAAAATTTTAAAAATTTGTCGAAATTCCATAAAGTTCTGAAAATTTCCTAACAGTTTGTAAATTCCTAAAACATTTCAATGATTTCGAATACTCCCCCTGGCAGCACTGGTAGGCTCGAGGCTACCGCTCCCAACTAGCAGTACAATAAGTTCAATAAAGGAAATTTAAGAAATTGTTAGAGATATCAAAATTTTTTAAATTTTTAAAAATTCTTCATAATTTTCAAAAGTAGTCGAAATTTTAAAAAATCTTCAAAATTTTCAAAATTTTTCAAAAACTTCAAAATTTTCAAAAAATTTATAAATTTTCAAAAAAACACAAATTTCCAAAAATTTCAACAATTTTCAAAACTCGTCGAAATTCCTAAAACTATCAAAATTTTTCAAAAATTTTCAAAAATTTCAAGAACTTTAAAAAGTCTTCCAAATTTAAAAAAAAAATAAAAATTTTGTCGAAATTCCAAAAATTTTGCAAATTTCCTAACTTTTTCTAAATTCCACAAAAATTTTAATTATTTCCTATACTCTCCCTGGCAGCAACACTAGGCTGCAGGCTACACATCTGTCAACCACGGCATCCTCTAGGTTGCATCTGCAGACTCGCCGATCCGAACTAGCAGTACAAGTTCAAAAATTAAATGAAATTTAAGAATTTGAGAGTTATTAAAATTTTTAAATTTTAAAAAATCCGTCAAAAATTTTCAAAAATCGTCAAAATTCCAAAAAATTTTAAAATTTTCAAATATTTTTAAAATTTTCAAATATTTTTAAAATTTTCAAAAATTTTTACAACTTCAATTTTTTCAAAAAATTTATAAATTTAAAAAAAAAATCCAAAATTTCCAAAAATTTAAAAAACTTCCAAAATTTTCAAAACTCCTCGTAATTCTTAAAACTATCAAAATTTTTCAAAAGTTTTCAAAAATTTTCAAAATTTTAAAAAATTTTCATAATTTTCTAAAATTTAAAAATTTTCAAAAATTTCAAAAACGTTAAAAATCCTTCCAAATTTTCAAAAAAATAAGATAAAATTTTGTCGAAATTCCAAAAATTCTGCAAATTTCCTAACTTTTTCTAAACTCAAAAATTTCAATTATTTCCTATACTCCCCCTGGAAGCACTGGTAGGCTCCAGGCTACCCATTTGTCAAACACGGCATCCTCTAGGTTGCATTTGCAGGCACGCCGCTCTATACTAGCAGTACAATAAGTTCAATAATTAAAGGAAATTTAAGAATTTGTTAGAGTTATCAAAATATTTTAAATTTAAAAAAACTTGTAAAAATTTTCAAAAATCGTCGAAATTCCAGAAATTTTCAAGAAACCAAATTTTTCAAAAATTTTCAATAATTAAAAAAAAAATTCAAAAACCGTCCAATTTCCAAAAAATTTCAAAATTTTGAAAAATTTTCAAAAATTTAAAAATTTTGTAAAATGTAAAAAAACTTAAAAAATTTAAAAAATTTTCAAAAATCGTGCAAATTCCAAAAAAATTTGAAAATTTTCAAAAATTTAAAAAAATTGAAAATTTTCAATCATTTTCAAAAATTTAAATATTTTAAAAAATTTTCAAAGATATCAAAAACGTAAAAATTTATCCAAATTTTCAAACAATTTTAAAAATTTGTCGAAATTCCAAAAATTCTGAAAATATCCTAACATTTTTTAATTCCTAAAAAATTTCAATGATTTCGAATAATCCCCCTGGCAGCACCGATAGGCTCGAGGCTACACATGTCAGACACCTCATTCCCTAGGTTGCATCTGCAGGCTCACCGGTCCCAACTAGCAGTACAATAAGTTCAATAATTAAAGGAAATTTAAGAATTTGTTAGAGTTATCAAAATTTTTTAAATTTTTAAAAATTCTTCAAAATTTTCAAAAATCATCGAAATTCCAAAAAATTTCAAAATTTTCAAAAACTCAAAATTTTCAATAATTTTCAAAAACTTCAAAATTTTCAAAAAATATATAAATTTTCAAAAAAATCCAAAATTTCCAAGAATTTCAACAATTTTCAAACCTCGTCGAAATTCCTAAAACTATCAAAATTTTTCAAAAATTTTCAAAAATTTCGAGAACGATAAAAATTCTTCCAAATTTTCAAAAAAATAAAAATTTTGTCGAAATTCCAAAAATTCTGCAAATTTCCTAACTATTTCTAAATTCCTCAAAAATTTCAATTATTTCCTATACTCCCCCTGGCAGCACCGATAGGCTCCAGGCTACACATCTGTCAAACACGGTATCCTCTAGGTTGCATCTGCAGACTAGCCGCCTCGAACTAGCAGTACAAGTTCAAAAATTAAATGAAATTTAAGAATTTAAGAGTTATCAAATTTTTTTAAATTTTAAAAAATTCTTCAAAATTTTCAAAAATCGTCGAAATTCCAAAACATTTCAAAATTTTCAAATATTTTCAAAATTTTCAAAAATATTAAAAAACTTCAAAATTTTCAAAAAATTTATAAATTTTCAAAAAAATCCAAAATTTCCAAAAATTTAAAAAATTTCCAAAATTTTCAAAATTCCTCGTAATTCTTAAAACTATCAAAATTTTTCAAAAGTTTTCAAAAATTTCAAAATTTTTAAAATTTTTCATGATTTTCAAATATTTTCAAAAATTTCAAAAGCTTTAAAAATCCTTCCAAATTTTCAAAAAAAACTAAAAATTTTGTCGAAATTCCAAAAATTCTGCAAATTTCATAACTTTTTCTAAATTTCTCAAATATTTCAATTATTCCCTGTACTCCCTCTGGCAGCACCGATAGGCTCCAGGCTACACTTCTGTCAAACACGGCACCCTCTAGGTTGCATTTGCAGGCACGCCACTCCAAACTAGCAGTAGAATAAGTTCAATATTTAAAGGAAATTTAAGAATATGAGTTACCAAATATTTTAAATTTTAAAAAACTTGTCAAAATTTTCAAAAATCGTCGAAATTCCAAAAAAATTCAAAATTTCCATAAACCTTGAAAATTTTCAAAAGTTTTCAAAAACTTCAAAATTTTCAAAAATTTCAAAAATTTTCAAAAATTTTCATAAACATCAAAATTTTCAAAAATTTCAAAAATTTTCAAAAATCGTCCAAATTCCAAAAAATTTAAAAATTTTCAAAAATTTTCAAAAAATTGAAAATTTTCAAATATTTTCAAAAATTTCAAAATTTTAAAAATTTTTTAAAATATCAAAAACGTAAAAATTCTTCCAAATTTTAAAAAAATTTTAAAAATTTGTCGAAATTCCATAAAATTCTGAAAATTTCCTAACAGTTTGTAAATTCCTAAAACATTTCAATGATTACGAATACTCCCCCTGGCAGCACTGGTAGGCTCGAGGCTACCGCTCCCAACTAGCAGTACAATAAGTTCAATAATTAAAGGGAATTTAAGAAATTGTTAGAGATATCAAAATTTTTTAAATTTTTAAAAATTCTTCATAATTTTTAAAAGTCGTCGAAATTTTCAAAAATCTTCAAAATTTTGAAAATTTTTCAAAAACTTCAAAATTTTCAAAAAATTTATGTTTTCAAAAAAATCCAAAATTTCCAAAAATTTTAACAATTTTCAAAACTCGTCGAAATTCCTAAAACTATCAAAATTTTTCAAAAATTTTCAAAAATTTCAAGAACTTTAAAAATTCTTCCAAATTTAAAAAAAAAATAAAAATTTTGTCGAAATTCCAAAAATTCTGCAAATTTCCTAACTTTTTCTAAATTCCACAAAAATTTCAATTATTTCCTATACTCTCCCTGGCAGCAACACTAGGCTCCAGGCTACACATCTGTCAACCACGGCATCCTCTAGGTTGCATCTGCAGACTCGCCGATCCGAACTAGCAGTACAAGTTCAAAAATTAAATGAAATTTAAGAATTTGAGAGTTATCAAAATTTTTTAATTTTAAAAAATTCGTCGAAATTTTTAAAAATCGTCGAAATTCCAAAAAATTTCAAAATTTTCAAATATTTTCAAAATTTTCAAAAATTTTCATAAACTTCAAAATTTTCAAAAAATTTATAAATTTTCAAAAAATCCAAAATTTCCAAAAATTAAAAAAACTTCCAAAATTTTCAAAACACCTCGTAACTCTTAAAACTATCAAAATTTTTTAAACGTTTTCAAAAATTTCAGAATTTTAAAAAATGTTCATAATTTTCAAAAATTTTCAAAATTTTCAAAAATTTTCCAAAATTTCAAAAACGTTAAAAATTATGCAAAATTTTCAAAAAAACTAAAAATTTTGTCGAAATTCCAAAAATTCTGCAAATTTCCTAACTTTTTCTAAATTCCAAAAAAATTTCAATGACTTCGAATACTCCCCCTGGCAGCACCGATAGGCTCGAGGCTACACATATCAGACACATCCTCTAGGTTGCATCTGCAGGCTCACCGTTCCCAACTAGCAGTGCAATAAGTTCAATAATTAAAGGAAATTTAAGAATTTGTTAGAGATATCAAAATTTTTTAAAATTTTTAAAAATTCTTCAAAATTTTCAAAAATCGTCGAAATTCCAAAAAATTTCATAATTTCCAAAAATTTTCAAAATTTTCAAAAATTTTCAAAAGCTTCAAAATTTTCAAAAAATTTATAAATTTAAAAAAATCCAAAATTTCCAAAAATTTAAAAAATTTTCAAAACTCGTCGAAATTCCTAAAACTATCAAAAAATTTTTCAAAAATTTTCAAAAATTTCAAAATTTTCAAAAATTTTCAAAAATTTCAAGAACGTTAAAAATTCGTCCAAATTTTCAAAAAAAAAAATAAAAATTTTGTCGAAATTCCAAAAAATCTGCAAATCTCCTACTTTTTTCTAAATTCCTCAAATATTTCAATTATTTCCTATACTCCCCCTCGCAGCACCGATAAGGCTCCAGGCTACACATCTGTCAACGACGGCATCCTCTAGGTTGCATCTGCTGGCACGCCGCGCCAACCTAGCAGTACAAAAGTTCAATAATAAAAGGAAATTTAAGAATTTGTTAGTTATCAGAATATTTTAAATTTTAAAAAACTTTTCAAAACTTTAAAAAATCGTGGAAATTCCAAAAAATTTCAAAATTTTAAAAAATTTTCAAAATTTTCAAAAGTTTTCAAAAACTTCAAAATTTTCACAAATTTCAAAAATTTTCAAAAAATGCAAAAATTTTCAAAAAATGCAAAATTTTCAAAAATTTTTTAAAAAATTTGAAAAATTAAAAAAAAAAAAATTGTCCAAATTCCAAAAAATTGCAATATTTTCAAAAAATTTCAAAAATTTCAAAATTTTGAACAATTTTCAAAAATTTTCAGATATCGTCCAAATTCCAAAAAATTTCAACATTTTCAAAAATTTTCGAAAGTTTTCAAAAATTTCAAAATTTTAAAAAATTTTCATAATTTTCAAAAATTTTCAAAATTTTCAAAAGCGTTAAAAATCCTTCCAAATTAAAAAAAAAAAAAACTAAAAATTTTGTCGAAATTCCAAAAATTCTGCAAATTTCATAACTTTTTCTAAATTTCTCAAATATTTCAATTATTTCCTGTACTCCCTCTGGCAGCACCGATAGGCTCCAGGCTACACATCTGTCAACCACTCTAGGTTGCATTTGCAGGCACGCCACTCTAAACTAGCAGTACAATAAGTTCAATATTTAAAGGAAATTTAAGAATTTGAGATCAAAATATTTTAAATTTTAAAAAACTTGTGAAGGATTTCAAAAATCGTCGAAATTCCAAAAAATTTCAAAATATCCATAAACATTCAAAATTTTCAAAAGTTTTCAAAAACTTCAAAATTTTCAAAAATTTCAAAATTTAAAAAAAAATGCAAAATTTTCAATAATTTTCAAAAATTTCAAAAATTTAAAAAAATCGTCCAAATTCCAAAAAATTTAAAAATTTTCAAAAATTTAAAAAAAATTGAAAATTTTCAAATATTTTCAAAACTTTCAAAATTTTAAATAATTTTTAAAATATCAAAAACGTAAAAATTCTTCCAAATTTTCAAAAAATTTTGAAAATTTGTCGAAATTCCAAAAATTCTGAAAATTTCCTAACATTTTGTAAATTCCTAAAAAATTTCAATGATTTCGAATACTCCCCCTGGCAGCACCGGTAGGCTCGAGGATAGTCATGTCAGACACCTCATCCTCTAGGTTGCATCTGCAGGGTCACCGCTCCCAACTAGCAGTACAATAAGTTCAATAATTAAAGGAAATTTAAGAATTTGTCAGATTCTTCAAAATTTTAAAAAATCGTCGAAATTTTCAAAAATCTTCAAAATTTTCAAAATTTTTCAAAAACTTCAAAATTTTCAAAAAATTTATAAACTTTCAAAAAAATCCAAAATTTCCAAAAATTTCAACAATTTTCGAAACTCGTCGAAATTCCTAAAACTATCAAAGTTTTTCAAAAATTTTACAAATTTCAACAACGTTAAAAATTCTTCCGAATTTAAAAAAAAATAAAAATTTTGTCGAAATTCCAAAAATTCTGCAAATTTCCTAACTTTTTCTACGTTCCTTAAATATTTCAATTATTTTCTATACTCCCCCTGGCAGCACCTATAGGCTCCAGGCTACACGTGTCAACCACGGCATCGTCTATGTTGCATCTGCAGACTCGCCGCTCCGAACTAGCAGTACAAGTTCAACAATTAAATTAAATTTAGGAATTTGAGAGTTATCCAAATTTTTTAAATTTTTAAAAATTCGTCAAAATTTTCAAAAATCGTCGAAATTCCAAGAAATTTCAAAATTTTCAGATATTTTAAAAATTTTAAAAAATTTCAAAAACGTTAAAAATCCTTCCAAATTTTCAAAAAAATAAAATAAAATTTTGTCGAAATTCCAAAAATTCTGCAAATTTCCTAACTTTTTCTAAACTCAAAAATTTCAATTATTTCCTATACTCCCCCTGGAAGCACTGGTAGTCTCCAGGCTACCCATTTGTCAACCACGGCATCCTCTAGGTTGCATTTGCAGGCACGCCGCTCTATACTAGCAGTACAATAAGTTCAATAATTAAAGGAAATTTAAGAATTTGTCAGATTCTTCAAAATTTTAAAAAATCGTCGAAATTTTCAAAAATCTTCAAAATTTTCAAAATTTTTCAAAAACTTCAAAATTTTCAAAAAATTTATAAACTTTAAAAAAAATCCAAAATTTCCAAAAATTTCAACAATTTTCGAAACTCGTCGAAATTCCTAAAACTATCAAAGTTTTTCAAAAATTTTAGAAATTTCAACAACGTTAAAAATTCTTCCATATTTTCAAAAAAATAAAAATTTTGTCGAAATTCCAAAAATTCTGCAAATTTCCTAACTTTTTCTAAATTCCTCAAAAATTTCAATTATTTCCTATACTCCCCCTGGCAGCACCACTAGGCTCCAGGCTACACATATGTCAACCACGGCATCCCCTAGGTTGCATCTGCAGACTCGCCGCTCCGAACTAGCAGTACAAGTTCAAAAATTGAATGAAATTCAGGAATTTGAGAGTTATAAAAATTTTTAAATTTTAAAAAATTCGTCAAAATTTTCAAAAATCGTCGAAATTCCAAAAAACTTCAAAATTTTCAAATATTTTCTAAATTTTCAAAATTTTTTTTAAAACTTCAAAATTTTCAAAAAATTTATAAATTTTCAAAATATTTATTAATTTTCAAAAAATTTATAAATTTTCAAAAAATCAAAAATTTCCAAAAAATTTAAAAACTTCCATAATATTCAAAACTCCTCGTAATTCTTAAAACTATCAAAATTTTTCAAATGTTTTCAAATATTTCAAAATTATTAAAAACTTTCATAATTTTCAAAAATTTTCAAAATTTTCAAAAATTTTCAAAAATTTCAAAAACGTTAAAAAATCCTTCCAAATTTTCAAAAAAACTAAAAATTTTTTCGAAATTCCAAAAATTCTGCAAATTTCCTAACTTTTTCTAAATTCCAAAAAAATTTCAATGACTTCGAATACTCCCCCTGGCAGCACCGATAGGCTCGAGGCTACACATATCAGACACATCCTCTAGGTTGCATCTGCAGGCTCACCGTTCCCAACTAGCAGTGCAATAAGTTCAATAATTAAAGGAAATTTAAGAATTTGTTAGAGTTATCAAAAATTTTTTAAAATTTTTAAAAATTCTTCAAAATTTTCAAAAATCGTCGAAGTTCCAAAAAATTTCATAATTTCCAAAAATTTTCAAAATTTTCAAAAATTTTCAAAAGCTTCAAAGTTTTCAAAAAATTTATAAATTTAAAAAAAAATCCAAAATTTCCAAAAATTAAAAAAATTTTCAAAACTCGTCGAAATTCCTAAAACTATCAAAAAATTTTTCAAAAATTTTCAAAAATTTCAAAATTTTCAAAAATTTCAAGAACGTTAAAAATTCGTCCAAATTTAAAAAAAAAAAATAAAAATTTTGTCGAAATTCCAAAAATTCTGCAATTCTCCTACTTTTTTCTAAATTCCTCAAAAATTTCAATTATTTCCTATACTCCCCCTCGCAGCACCGATAGGCTCCAGGCTACACATCTGTCAACGACGGCATCCTCTAGGTTGCATCTGCTGGCACGCCGCCCCAACCTAGCAGTACAAAAGTTCAATAATAAAAGGAAATTTAAGAATTTGTTAGTTATCAGAATATTTTAAATTTTAAAAAACTTGTCAAAATTTTAAAAAATTGTCGAAACTCCAAAAATTTTCAAGAAATCCAAAATTTTCAAAAATTTTCAAAAATAAAAGAAAAAAATTTCAAAAACCGTCCAAATTCCAAAAAATTTCAAAATTTTGAAAAATTTTAAAAAATTTAAAAATTTTGAAAGATTTTAAAAAATTTTTAAAATTTCAAAAATTTTCAAAAATCGTGCAAAATCCAAAAAATTTGAAAATTTTCAAAAATTTTAAAAAAATTGAAAATTTTCAATTATTTTCAAAAATTTAAATATTTTAAAAAATTTTCAAAAATATCAAAAACGTAATAATTCTTCCAAATTTGCAAACAATTTAAAAAATTTGTCGAAATTCCAAAAATTCTGAAAATTTCCTAACATTTTTTAATTCCTAAAAAATTTCAATGATTTCGAATAATCCCCCTGGCAGCACCGATAGGCTCGAGGCCACAAATGTCAAACACCTCATTGCCTAGGTTGCATCTGCAGGCTCACCGCTTCCAACTAGCAGTACAATAAGTTCAATAATTAAAGGAAATTTAAGAATTTGTTAGGGTTATCAAAATTTTTTAAATTTTTAAAAAATTTCAAAATTTTCAAAAATCATCCAAATTCCAAAAAATTTCAAAATTTTCAAAAACTTTCAAAATTTTCAAAAGTTTTCTAAAACTTCAAAATTTTCAAAAAATTTATACATTATCAAGAAAATCCAAAATTTCCAAAAATTTCAACAATTTTCAAAACTCGTCGAAATTCCATAAACTATCAAAATTTTTCAAAAATTTTCGAAAATTTCAAGAATGTAAAAATTCTTCCAGATTTTCAAAAAAATAAAACTTTTGTCGAAATTCCAAAAATTCTGCAAATTTCCTAACTTTTTCTAATTTCCTCAAAAATTTCAATTATTTCCTATACTTCCCCTGGCAGCACCGATAGGCTCCAGGCTACACATCTGTCAACCACGGCATCCCCTAGGTTGCATCTGCAGGCACGCCGCTCCAAACTAGCAGTACAAAAAGTTCAATAATTAAAGGAAATTTAAGAATTTGTTAGAGTTATCAGAATATTTTAAATTTTAAAAAACTTGTCAAAAATTTAAAAAATCGTCGAAATTCCAAAAAATTTCAAAATTTTCAAAAATTTTCAAAATTTTCAAAAGTTTCCAAATACTTCAATATTTTCAAAAATTTCAAAAATTTTCAAAAAATGCAAAAATTTTCAAATAATGCAAATTTTTCAAACATTTTCAAAAATTTGAAAAATTAAAAAAAAGAAAATTGCCCAAATTCCAAAAAATTGCAATATTTTAAAAAAATTTCAAAAATTTCAAAATTTTGAACAATTTTCAAAAATTTTCAGATATCGTCCGAATTCCAAAAAATTTCAAAATTTTCAAAAATTTTCAAAAGTTTTCAAAAATCTCAAAATTTTAAAAAATTTTCATAATTTTCAAAAATTTTCAAAAATTTCTAAAGCGTTAAGAATCCTTCCAAATTTAAAAAAAAAACTAAAAAATTTTGTCGAAATTCCAAAAATTCTGCAAATTTCCTAACATTTTCTAAATTTCTCAAATATTTCAATTATTTCCTGTACTCCCTCTGGCAGCACCGATAGGCTCCAGGCTAAACATCTGTCAACCACATCACACTCTAGGTTGCATTTGCAGGCACGCCACTCCGAACTAGCAGTACAATAAGTTCAATATTTAAAGGGAATTTAATAATTTGAGTTATCAAAATATTTTAAATTTTAAAAAACTTGTCAAAATTTTCAAAAATCGTCGAAATTCCAAAAAATTTAAAAATTTCCATAAACATTCAAAATTTTCAAAAGTTTTCAAAAACTTCAAAATTTTCAAAAATTTCAAAATTTTTCAAAAAATGCAAAATTTTCAATAATTTTAAAAAATTTCAAAAATTTTCAAAAATCGTCCAAATTCCAAAAAAATTTAAAAATTTTCAAAAATTATCAAATTTTTTCAAAAATTTCGATATTTGAAAAATTTTTTAAAATATCAAAAACGTAAAAATTCTTCCAAATTTTCAAAAAAATTTAAAAAATTTGTCGAAATTCCAAAAATTCTGAAAATTTCCTAACACTTTGTAAATTCCTAAAAAATTTCAATGATTTCGAATACTCCCCCTGGCAGCAATGGTAGGATCGAGGCTACTCATGTCAGACACCTCAACCTCTAGGTTGCAACTGCAGGGTCACTGCTCCCAACTAGCAGTACAATAAGTTCAATAATTAAAGGAAATTTAAGAAATTGTTTGAGATAACAAATTTTTTTAAATTTTTAAAAATTCTTCAAAATTTTTAAAAATCGTTGAAATTTTCAAAAATCTTCAAAATTTTCAAAATTTTTCAAAAACTTCAAAATTTTCAAAAAATTTATAAATTTTCAAAAAAATCCAAAATTTCCAAAAATTTCAACAATTTTCAAAACTCGTCGAAATTCCTAAAATTATCAACATTTTTCAAAAATTTTCAAAAATTTCAAGAACGTTAAAAATTCTTCCAGATTTTCAAAAAAATACAAATTTTGTCGAAATTCCAAAAATTCTGCAAATTTCCTAACTTTTTCTAAATTCCTCAAAAATTTTAATCATTTGCCTATACTCCCACTGGCAGCACCACTAGGCTCCAGGCTACACATCTGTCAAACACAGCATCTTCTAGGTTGCATCTCCAGACTCGCCGCTCCGAACTGGCAGTACAAGTTCAAAAATTAAATGAAATTTAAGAATTTGAGAGTTATTAAAATTTTTAAATTTTAAAAAATTCGTCAAAAATTTTCAAAAATCGTCAAAATTCCAAAAAATTTTAAAATTTTCAAATATTTTCAAAATTTTCAAAAATTTTTACAACTTCAATTTTTTCAAAAAATTTATAAATTTAAAAAAAATCCAAAATTTCCAAAAATTTAAAAAACTTCCAAAATTTTCAAAATTCCTCGTAATTCTTAAAACTGTCGAAATTTTTCAAAAGTTTTCAAAAATTTTCAAAATTTTAAAAAATTTTCATAATTTTCTAAAATTTTAAAAATTTTCAAAAATTTCAAAAACGTTAAAAATCCTTCCAAATTTTCAAAAAAATAAGAAAATTTTGTCGAAATTCCAAAAATTCTGCAAATTTCCTAACTTTTTCTAAACTCAAAAATTTCAATTATTTCCTATACTCCCCCTGGAAGCACTGGTAGGCTCCAGGCTACCGATTTGTCAACCACGGCATCCTCTAGGTTGCATTTGCAGGCACGCCGCTCTATACTAGCAGTACAATAAGTTCAATAATTAAAGGAAATTTAAGAATTTGTTAGAGTTATCAAAATATTTTAAATTTAAAAAAACTTGTAAAAATTTTCAAAAATCGTCGAAATTCCAGAAATTTTCAAGAAACCAAATTTTTTAAAAATTTTCAATAATTAAAAAAAAATTCAAAAACCGTCCAATTTCCAAAAAAATTTCAAAATTTTGAAAAATTTTCAAAAATTTAAAAATTTTGTAAAATGTAAAAAAACTTAAAAAATTTAAAAAATTTTCAAAAATCGTGCAAATTCCAAAACAATTTGAAAATTTTCAAAAATTTAAAAAAAATTGAAAATTTTCAATTATTTTCAAAAATTTAAATATTTTAAAAAATTTTCAAAAATATCAAAAACGTAAACATTTATCCAAATTTTCAAACAATTCTAAAAATTTGTCGAAATTCCAAAAATTCTGAAAATTTCCTAACATTTTTTAATTCCTAAAAAATTTCAATGATTTCGAATAATCCCCCTGGCAGCACCGATAGGCTCGAGGCTACACATGTCAGACACCTCATTCCCTAGGTTGCATCTGCAGGCTCACCGGTCCCAACTAGCAGTACAATAAGTTCAATAATTAAAGGAAATTTAAGAATTTGTTAGAGTTATCAAAATTTTTTAAATTTTTAAAAATTCCTCAAAATTTTCAAAAATCAACGAAATTCCAAAAAATTTCAAAATTTTCAAAAACTCAAAATTTTCAATAATTTTCAAAAACTTCAAAATTTTCAAAAAATATATAAATTTTCAAAAAAATCCAAAATTTCCAAAAATTTCAACAATTTTCAAAACTCGTCGAAATTCCTAAAACTATCAAAAATTTTCAAAAATTTCAAGAACGATAAAAATTCTTCCAAATTTTCAAAAAAATAAAAATTTTGTCGAAATTCCAAAAATTCTGCAAATTTCCTAACTATTTCTAAATTCCTCAAAAATTTCAATTATTTCCTATACTCCCCCTGGCAGCACCGATAGGCTCCAGGCTACACATCTGTCAAACACGGTATCCTCTAGGTTGCATCTGCAGACTAGCCGCCTCGAACTAGCAGTACAAGTTCAAAAATTAAATGAAATTTAAAAATTTAAGAGTTATCAAATTTTTTTAAATTTTTAAAAATTCGTCAAAATTTTCAAAAATCGTCGAAATTCCAAAACATTTCAAAATTTTCAAATATTTTCAAAATTTTCAAAAATATTAAAAAACTTCAAAAGTTTCAAAAAATTTATAAATTTTCAAAGAAATCCAAAATTTCCAAAAATTTAAAACATTTCCAAAATTTTCAAAATTGTCTCGTAATTCTTAAAACTATCAAAATTTTTCAAAAGTTTTCAAAAATTTCAAAATTTTAAAAAATTTTCATGATTTTCAAATATTTTCAAAAATTTCAAAAGCTTTAAAAATCCTTCCAAATTTAAAAAAAAAAACTAAAAATTTTGTCGAAATTCCAAAAATTCTGCAAATTTCATAACTATTTCTAAATTTCTCAAATATTTCAATTATTCCCTGTACTCCCTCTGGCAGCACCGATAGGCTCCAGGCTACACTTCTGTCAACCACGGCACCCTCTAGGTTGCATTTGCAGGCACGCCACTCCAAACTAGCAGTAGAATAAGTTCAATATTTAAAGGAAATTTAAGAATATGAGTTACCAAATATTTTAAATTTTAAAAAACTTGTCAAAATTTTCAAAAATCGTCGAAATTCCAAAAAAATTCAAAATTTCCATAAACATTGAAAATTTTCAAAAGTTTTCAAAAACTTCAAAATTTTCAAAAATTTCAAAAATTTTCAAAAATTTTCATAAACTTCAAAATTTTCAATAATTTCAAAAATTTTCAAAAATCGTCCAAATTCCAAAAAATTTAAAAATTTTCAAAAATTTTCAAAAAATTGAAAATTTTCAAATATTTTCAAAAATTTCAAAACTTTAAAAATTTTTAAAATATCAAAAACGTAAAAATTCTTCCAAATTTTCAAGAAATTTTAAAAATTTGTCGAAATTCCATAAAATTCTGAAAATTTCCTAACAGTTTGTAAATTCCTAAAACATTTCAATGATTTCGAATACTCCCCCTGGCAGCACTGGTAGGCTCGAGGCTACCGCTCCCAACTAGCAGTACAATAAGTTCAATAATTGAAGGAAATTTAAGAAATTGTTAGAGATATCAAAATTTTTTAAATTTTTAAAAATTCTTCATAATTTTTAAAAGTCGTCGAAATTTTCAAAAATCTTCAAAATTTTCAAAATTTTTCAAAAACTTCAAAATTTTCAAAAAATTTATAAATTTTCAAAAAAATCCAAAATTTCCAAAAAAATCCAAAATTTCCAAAAATTTTAACAATTTTCAAAACTCGTAATTCCTAAAACTATCAAAATTTTTCGAAAATTTTCAAAAATTTCAAGAACTTTAAAAATTCTTCCAAATTTAAAAAAAAAATAAAAATTTTGTCGAAATTCCAAAAATTCTGCAAATTTCCTAACTTTTTCTAAATTCCACAAAAATTTCAATTATTTCCTATACTCTCCCTGGCAGCAACACTAGGCTCCAGGCTACACATCTGTCAACCACGGCATCCTCTAGGTTGCATCTGCAGACTCGCCGATCCGAACTAGCAGTACAAGTTCAAAAATTAAATGAAGTTTAAGAATTTGAGAGTTATCAAAATTTTTGAATTTTAAAAAATTCGTCAAAATTTTTAAAAATCGTCGAAATTCCAAAAAATTTCAAAATTTTCAAATATTTTCAAAATTTTCAAAAATTTTCATAAACTTCAAAATTTTCAAAAAATTTATAAATTTTCAAAAAATCCAAAATTTCCAAAAATTAAAAAAACTTCCAAAATTTTCAAAACACCTCGTAACTCATAAAACTATCAAAATTTTTCAAACGTTTTCAAAAATTTCAAAATTTTAAAAAATTTTCATAATTTTCAAAAATTTTCAAAATTTTCAAAAATTTTCCAAAATTTCAAAAACGTTAAAAATCCTGCCAAATTTTCAAAAAAACTAAAAATTTTGTCGAAATTCCAAAAATTCTGCAAATTTCCTAACTTTTTCTAAACTCCAAAAAAATTTCAATTTCCTATACTCTCCCTGGCAGCAACACTAGGCTCCAGGCTACACATCTGTCAACCACGGCATCCTCTAGGTTGCATCTGCAGACTCGCCGATCCGAACTAGCAGTACAAGTTCAAAAATTAAATGAAATTTAAGAATTTGAGAGTTATCAAAATTTTTAAATTTTAAAAAATTCGTCAAAATTTTTAAAAATCGTCGAAATTCCAAAAAAATCCAAAATTTCCAAAAATTTCAAAAATTTTCAAAACTCGTCGAAATTCCAAAAACTATCAAAATTTTTCAAAAATTTTCAAAAATTTCAAAATTTTCAAAAATTTTCAAAATTTTCAAAAATTTTCAAAAATTTCAATAACGTTAAAAATTCGTCCAAATTTTCCAAAAAAAAATAAAAATTTTGTCGAAATTCCAAAAATTCTGCAAATTTCCTAACTTTTTCTACGTTCCTTAAATATTTCAATTATTTTCTATACTCCCCCTGGCAGCACCGATAGGCTCCAGGCTACACGTCTCAACCACGGCATCGTCTATGTTGCATCTGCAGACTCGCCGCTCCGAACTAGCAGTACAAGTTCAACAATTAAATTAAATTTAAGAATTTGAGAGTTATCAAAATTTTTTAAATTTTTAAAAATTCGTCAAAATTTTCAAAAATCGTCGAAATTCCAAGAAATTTAAAAATTTTCAAATATTTTTAAAATTTTCAAAAATTTCAAAAACGTTAAAAATCCTTCCAAATTTTCAAAAAAATAAAATAAAATTTTGTCGAAATTCCAAAAATTCTGCAAATTTCCTAACTTTTTCTAAACTCAAAAATTTCAATTATTTCCTATACTCCCCCTGGAAGCACTGGTAGGCTCCAGGCTACCCATTTGTCAACCACGGCATCCTCTAGGTTGCATTTGCAGGCACGCCGCTCTATACTAGCAGTACAATAAGTTCAATAATTAAAGGAAATTTAAGAATTTGTTAGAGTTATCAAAATATTTTAAATTTAAAAAAACTTGTAAAAATTTTCAAAAATCGTCGAAATTCCAAAAATTTTCAAGAAACCAAATTTTTCAAAAATTTTCAATAATTAAAAAAAAAAATCAAAAACCGTCCAATTTCCAAAAAATTTCAAAATTTTGAAAAATTTTCAAAATTTTAAAAATTTTGTAAAATGTAAAAAAACTTAAAAAATTTAAAAAATTTTCAAAAATCGTGCAATTCCAAAAAAATTTGAAAATTTTCAAAAATTTAAAAAAAATTGAAAATTTTCAATTATTTTCAAAAATTTAAATATTTTAAAAAATTTTCAAAAATATCAAAAACGTAAAAATTTATCCAAATTTTCAAACAATTTTAAAAATTTGTCGAAATTCCAAAAATTCTGAAAATTTCCTAACATTTTTTAATTCCTAAAAAATTTCAATGATTTCGAATAATCCCCCTGGCAGCACCTATAGGCTCGAGGCTACACATGTCAGACACCCCATTTCCTAGGTTGCATCTGCAGGCTCACCGGTCCCAACTAGCAGTACAATAAGTTCAATAATTAAAGGAAATTTAAGAATTTGTTAGAGTTATGAAAATTTTTTAAATTTTTAAAAATTCCTCAAAATTTTCAAAAATCATCGAAATTCCAAAAAATTTCAAAATTTTCAAAAACTCAAAATTTTCAATAATTTTCAAAAACTTCAAAATTTTCAAAAAATATATAAATTTTCAAAAAAATCCAAAATTTCCAAAAATTTCAACAATTTTCAAAACTCGTCGAAATTCCTAAATCTATCAAAAATTTTCAAAAATTTCAAGAACGATAAAAATTCTTCCAAATTTTCAAAAAAATAAAAATTTTGTCGAAATTCCAAAAATTCTGCAAATTTCCTATTTCTAAATTCCTCAAAAATTTCAATTATTTCCTATACTCCCCCTGGCAGCACCGATAGGCTCCAGGCTACACATCTGTCAAACACGGTATCCTCTAGGTTGCATCTGCAGACTAGCCGCCTCGAACTAGCAGTACAAGTTCAAAAATTAAATGTAATTTAAGAATTTAAGAGTTATCAAATTTTTTTAAATTTTTAAAAATTCGTCAAAATTTTCAAAAATCGTCGAAATTCCAAAACATTTCAAAATTTTCAAATATTTTCAAAATTTTCAAAAATATTAAAAAACTTCAAAATTTTCAAAAAATTTATAAATTTTCAAAAAAATCCAAAATTTCCAAAAATTTAAAAAATTTCCAAAATTTTCAAAATTCTCTCGTAATTCTTAAAACTATCAAAATTTTTCAAAAGTTTTCAAAAATTTCAAAATTTTAAAAAATTTTCATAATTTTCAAATATTTTCAAAAATTTCAAAAGCTTTAAAAATCCTTCCAAATTTAAAAAAAAAACTAAAAATTTTGTCGAAATTCCAAAAATTCTGCAAATTTCATAACTTTTTCTAAATTTCTCAAATATTTCAATTATTCCCTGTACTCCCTCTGGCAGCACCGATAGGCTCCAGGCTACACTTCTGTCAACCACGGCACCCTCTAGGTTGCATTTGCAGGCACGCCACTCCAAACTAGCAGTAGAATAAGTTCAATATTTAAAGGAAATTTAAGAATATGAGTTACCAAATATTCTTAATTTTAAAAAACTTGTCAAAATTTTCAAAAATCGTCGAAATTCCAAAAAAATTCAAAATTTCCATAAACATTGAAAATTTTCAAAAGTTTTCAAAAACTTCAAAATTTTCAAAAATTTCAAAAATTTTCAAAAATTTTCATAAACTTCAAAATTTTCAATAATTTCAAAAATTTTCAAAAATCGTCCAAATTCCAAAAAATTTAAAAATTTTCAAAAATTTTCAAAAAATTGAAAATTTTCAAATATTTTCAAAAATTTCAAAACTTTAAAAATTTTTAAAATATCAAAAACGTAAAAATTCTTCCAAATTTTCAAAAAATTTTAAAAATTTGTCGAAATTCCATAAAATTCTGAAAATTTCCTAACAGTTTGTAAATTCCTAAAACATTTCAATGATTTCGAATACTCCCCCTGGCAGCACTGGTAGGCTCGAGGCTACCGCTCCCAACTAGCAGTACAATAAGTTCAATAATTGAAGGAAATTTAAGAAATTGTTAGAGATATCAAAATTTTTTAAATTTTTAAAAATTCTTCATAATTTTTAAAAGTCGTCGAAATTTTCAAAAATCTTCAAAATTTTCAAAATTTTTCAAAAACTTCAAAATTTTCAAAAAATTTATAAATTTTCAAAAAAATCCAAAATTTCCAAAAAAATCCAAAATTTCCAAAAAAAATTTTAACAATTTTCAAAACTCGTCGTAATTCCTAAAACTATCAAAATTTTTCGAAAATTTTCAAAAATTTCAAGAACTTTAAAAATTCTTCCAAATTTAAAAAAAAAAATAAAAATTTTGTCGAAATTCCAAAAATTCTGCAAATTTCCTAACTTTTTCTAAATTCCACAAAAATTTCAATTATTTCCTATATCTCCCTGGCAGCAACACTAGGCTCCAGGCTACACATCTGTCAACCACGGCATCCTCTAGGTTGCATCTGCAGACTCGCCGATCCGAACTAGCAGTACAAGTTCAAAAATTAAATGAAGTTTAAGAATTTGAGAGTTATCAAAATTTTTAAATTTTAAAAAATTCGTCAAAATTTTTAAAAATCGTCGAAATTCCAAAAAATTTCAAAATTTTCAAATATTTTCAAAATTTTCAAAAATCTTCATAAACTTCAAAATTTTCAAAAAATTTATAAATTTTCAAAAAATCCAAAATTTCCAAAAATTAAAAAAACTTCCAAAATTTTCAAAACACCTCGTAACTCTTAAAACTATCAAAATTTTTCAAACGTTTTCAAAAATTTCAAAATTTTAAAAAATTTTCATAATTTTCAAAAATTTTCAAAATTTTCCAAAATTTTCCAAAATTTCAAAAACGTTAAAAATCCTGCCAAATTTTCAAAAAAACTAAAAATTTTGTCGAAATTCCAAAAATTCTGCAAATTTCCTAACTTTTTCTAAACTCCAAAAAAATTTCAATTATTTCCTATACTCTCCCTGGCAGCAACACTAGGCTCCAGGCTACACATCTGTCAACCACGGCATCCTCTAGGTTGCATCTGCAGACTCGCCGATCCGAACTAGCAGTACAAGTTCAAAAATTAAATGAAATTTAAGAATTTGAGAGTTATCAAAATTTTTAAATTTTAAAAAATTCGTCAAAATTTTTAAAAATCGTCGAAATTCCAAAAAAATCCAAAATTTCCAAAAATTTCAAAAATTTTCAAAACTCGTCGAAATTCCAAAAACTATCAAAATTTTTCAAAAATTTTCAAAAATTTCAAAATTTTCAAAAATTTTCAAAATTTTCAAAAATTTTCAAAAATTTCAAGAACGTTAAAAATTCGTCCAAATTTTCCAAAAAAAAAATAAAAATTTTGTCGAAATTCCAAAAATTCTGCAAATTTCCTAACTTTTTCTACGTTCCTTAAATATTTCAATTATTTTCTATACTCCCCCTGGCAGCACCGATAGGCTCCAGGCTACACGTCTCAACCACGGCATCGTCTATGTTGCATCTGCAGACTCGCCGCTCCGAACTAGCAGTACAAGTTCAACAATTAAATTAAATTTAAGAATTTGAGAGTTATCAAAATTTTTTAAATTTTTAAAAATTCGTCAAAATTTTCAAAAATCGTCGAAATTCCAAGAAATTTAAAAATTTTCAAATATTTTTAAAATTTTCAAAAATTTCAAAAACGTTAAAAATCCTTCCAAATTTTCAAAAAAATAAAATAAAATTTTGTCGAAATTCCAAAAATTCTGCAAATTTCCTAACTTTTTCTAAACTCAAAAATTTCAATTATTTCCTATACTCCCCCTGGAAGCACTGGTAGGCTCCAGGCTACCCATTTGCCAACCACGGCATCCTCTAGGTTGCATTTGCAGGCACGCCACTCTATACTAGCAGTACAATAAGTTCAATAATTAAAGGAAATTTAAGAATTTGTTAGAGTTATCAAAATATTTTAAATTTAAAAAAACTTGTAAAAATTTTCAAAAATCGTCGAAATTCCAAAAATTTTCAAGAAACCAAATTTTTCAAAAATTTTCAATAATTAAAAAAAAATTCAAAAACCGTCCAATTTCCAAAAAATTTCAAAATTTTGAAAAATTTTCAAAAATTTAAAAATTTTTTAAAATGTAAAAAAACTTAAAAAATTTAAAAATTTTTCAAAAATCGTGCAAATTTCAAAAAAATTTGAAAATTTTCAAAAATTTAAAAAAAATTGAAAATTTTCAATTATTTTCAAAAATTTAAATATTTTAAAAAATTTTCAAAAATATCAAAAACGTAAAAATTTATCCAAATTTTCAAACAATTTTAAAAATTTGTCGAAATTCCAAAAATTCTGAAAATTTCCTAACATTTTTTAATTCCTAAAAAATTTCAATGATTTCGAATAATCCCCCTGGCAGCACCTATAGGCTCGAGGCTACACATGTCAGACACCCCATTTCCTAGGTTGCATCTGCAGGCTCACCGGTCCCAACTAGCAGTACAATAAGTTCAATAATTAAAGGAAATTTAAGAATTTGTTAGAGTTATGAAAATTTTTTAAATTTTTAAAAATTCCTCAAAATTTTCAAAAATCATCGAAATTCCAAAAAATTTCAAAATTTTCAAAAACTCAAAATTTTCAATAATTTTCAAAAACTTCAAAATTTTCAAAAAATATATAAATTTTCAAAAAAATCCAAAATTTCCAAAAATTTCAACAATTTTCAAAACTCGTCGAAATTCCTAAATCTATCAAAAATTTTCAAAAATTTCAAGAACGATAAAAATTCTTCCAAATTTTCAAAAAAATAAAAATTTTGTCGAAATTCCAAAAATTCTGCAAATTTCCTATTTCTAAATTCCTCAAAAATTTCAATTATTTCCTATACTCCCCCTGGCAGCACCGATAGGCTCCAGGCTACACATCTGTCAAACACGGTATCCTCTAGGTTGCATCTGCAGACTAGCCGCCTCGAACTAGCAGTACAAGTTCAAAAATTAAATGTAATTTAAGAATTTAAGAGTTATCAAATTTTTTTAAATTTTTAAAAATTCGTCAAAATTTTCAAAAATCGTCGAAATTCCAAAACATTTCAAAATTTTCAAATATTTTCAAAATTTTCAAAAATATTAAAAAACTTCAAAATTTTCAAAAAATTTATAAATTTTCAAAAAAATCCAAAATTTCCAAAAATTTAAAAAATTTCCAAAATTTTCAAAATTCTCTCGTAATTCTTAAAACTATCAAAATTTTTCAAAAGTTTTCAAAAATTTCAAAATTTTAAAAAATTTTCATAATTTTCAAATATTTTCAAAAATTTCAAAAGCTTTAAAAATCCTTCCAAATTTAAAAAAAAAACTAAAAATTTTGTCGAAATTCCAAAAATTCTGCAAATTTCATAACTTTTTCTAAATTTCTCAAATATTTCAATTATTCCCTGTACTCCCTCTGGCAGCACCGATAGGCTCCAGGCTACACTTCTGTCAACCACGGCACCCTCTAGGTTGCATTTGCAGGCACGCCACTCCAAACTAGCAGTAGAATAAGTTCAATATTTAAAGGAAATTTAAGAATATGAGTTACCAAATATTCTTAATTTTAAAAAACTTGTCAAAATTTTCAAAAATCGTCGAAATTCCAAAAAAATTCAAAATTTCCATAAACATTGAAAATTTTCAAAAGTTTTCAAAAACTTCAAAATTTTCAAAAATTTCAAAAATTTTCAAAAATTTTCATAAACTTCAAAATTTTCAATAATTTCAAAAATTTTCAAAAATCGTCCAAATTCCAAAAAATTTAAAAATTTTCAAAAATTTTCAAAAAATTGAAAATTTTCAAATATTTTCAAAAATTTCAAAACTTTAAAAATTTTTAAAATATCAAAAACGTAAAAATTCTTCCAAATTTTCAAAAAATTTTAAAAATTTGTCGAAATTCCATAAAATTCTGAAAATTTCCTAACAGTTTGTAAATTCCTAAAACATTTCAATGATTTCGAATACTCCCCCTGGCAGCACTGGTAGGCTCGAGGCTACCGCTCCCAACTAGCAGTACAATAAGTTCAATAATTGAAGGAAATTTAAGAAATTGTTAGAGATATCAAAATTTTTTAGATTTTTAAAAATTCTTCATAATTTTTAAAAGTCGTCGAAATTTTCAAAAATCTTCAAAATTTTCAAAATTTTTCAAAAACTTCAAAATTTTCAAAAAATTTATAAATTTTCAAAAAAATCCAAAATTTCCAAAAAAATCCAAAATTTCCAAAAAAAATTTTAACAATTTTCAAAACTCGTCGTAATTCCTAAAACTATCAAAATTTTTCGAAAATTTTCAAAAATTTCAAGAACTTTAAAAATTCTTCCAAATTTAAAAAAAAAATAAAAATTTTGTCGAAATTCCAAAAATTCTGCAAATTTCCTAACTTTTTCTAAATTCCACAAAAATTTCAATTATTTCCTATATCTCCCTGGCAGCAACACTAGGCTCCAGGCTACACATCTGTCAACCACGGCATCCTCTAGGTTGCATCTGCAGACTCGCCGATCCGAACTAGCAGTACAAGTTCAAAAATTAAATGAAGTTTAAGAATTTGAGAGTTATCAAAATTTTTAAATTTTAAAAAATTCGTCAAAATTTTTAAAAATCGTCGAAATTCCAAAAAATTTCAAAATTTTCAAATATTTTCAAAATTTTCAAAAATCTTCATAAACTTCAAAATTTTCAAAAAATTTATAAATTTTCAAAAAATCCAAAATTTCCAAAAATTAAAAAAACTTCCAAAATTTTCAAAACACCTCGTAACTCTTAAAACTATCAAAATTTTTCAAACGTTTTCAAAAATTTCAAAATTTTAAAAAATTTTCATAATTTTCAAAAATTTTCAAAATTTTCCAAAATTTTCCAAAATTTCAAAAACGTTAAAAATCCTGCCAAATTTTCAAAAAAACTAAAAATTTTGTCGAAATTCCAAAAATTCTGCAAATTTCCTAACTTTTTCTAAACTCCAAAAAAATTTCAATTATTTCCTATACTCTCCCTGGCAGCAACACTAGGCTCCAGGCTACACATCTGTCAACCACGGCATCCTCTAGGTTGCATCTGCAGACTCGCCGATCCGAACTAGCAGTACAAGTTCAAAAATTAAATGAAATTTAAGAATTTGAGAGTTATCAAAATTTTTAAATTTTAAAAAATTCGTCAAAATTTTTAAAAATCGTCGAAATTCCAAAAAAATCCAAAATTTCCAAAAATTTCAAAAATTTTCAAAACTCGTCGAAATTCCAAAAACTATCAAAATTTTTCAAAAATTTTCAAAAATTTCAAAATTTTCAAAAATTTTCAAAATTTTCAAAAATTTTCAAAAATTTCAAGAACGTTAAAAATTCGTCCAAATTTTCCAAAAAAAAAATAAAAATTTTGTCGAAATTCCAAAAATTCTGCAAATTTCCTAACTTTTTCTACGTTCCTTAAATATTTCAATTATTTTCTATACTCCCCCTGGCAGCACCGATAGGCTCCAGGCTACACGTCTCAACCACGGCATCGTCTATGTTGCATCTGCAGACTCGCCGCTCCGAACTAGCAGTACAAGTTCAACAATTAAATTAAATTTAAGAATTTGAGAGTTATCAAAATTTTTTAAATTTTTAAAAATTCGTCAAAATTTTCAAAAATCGTCGAAATTCCAAGAAATTTAAAAATTTTCAAATATTTTTAAAATTTTCAAAAATTTCAAAAACGTTAAAAATCCTTCCAAATTTTCAAAAAAATAAAATAAAATTTTGTCGAAATTCCAAAAATTCTGCAAATTTCCTAACTTTTTCTAAACTCAAAAATTTCAATTATTTCCTATACTCCCCCTGGAAGCACTGGTAGGCTCCAGGCTACCCATTTGCCAACCACGGCATCCTCTAGGTTGCATTTGCAGGCACGCCACTCTATACTAGCAGTACAATTAGTTCAATAATTAAAGGAAATTTAAGAATTTGTTAGAGTTATCAAAATATTTTAAATTTAAAAAAACTTGTAAAAATTTTCAAAAATCGTCGAAATTCCAAAAATTTTCAAGAAACCAAATTTTTCAAAAATTTTCAATAATTAAAAAAAAAATTCAAAAACCGTCCAATTTCCAAAAAATTTCAAAATTTTGAAAAATTTTCAAAAATTTAAAAATTTTTTAAAATGTAAAAAAACTTAAAAAATTTAAAAATTTTTCAAAAATCGTGCAAATTCCAAAAAAATTTGAAAATTTTCAAAAATTTAAAAAAAATTGAAAATTTTCAATTATTTTCAAAAATTTAAATATTTTAAAAAATTTTCAAAAATATCAAAAACGTAAAAATTTATCCAAATTTTCAAACAATTTTAAAAATTTGTCGAAATTCCAAAAATTCTGAAAATTTCCTAACATTTTTTAATTCCTAAAAAATTTCAATGATTTCGAATAATCCCCCTGGCAGCACCTATAGGCTCGAGGCTACACATGTCAGACACCCCATTTCCTAGGTTGCATCTGCAGGCTCACCGGTCCCAACTAGCAGTACAATAAGTTCAATAATTAAAGGAAATTTAAGAATTTGTTAGAGTTATCAAAATTTTTTAAATTTTTAAAAATTCCTCAAAATTTTCAAAAATCATCGAAATTCCAAAAAATTTCAAAATTTTCAAAAACTCAAAATTTTCAATAATTTTCAAAAACTTCAAAATTTTCAAAAAATATATAAATTTTCAAAAAAATCCAAAATTTCCAAAAATTTCAACAATTTTCAAAACTCGTCGAAATTCCTAAATCTATCAAAAATTTTCAAAAATTTCAAGAACGATAAAAATTCTTCCAAATTTTCAAAAAAATAAAAATTTTGTCGAAATTCCAAAACTTCTGCAAATTTCCTATTTCTAAATTCCTCAAAAATTTCAATTATTTCCTATACTCCCCCTGGCAGCACCGATAGGCTCCAGGCTACACATCTGTCAAACACGGTATCCTCTAGGTTGCATCTGCAGACTAGCCGCCTCGAACTAGCAGTACAAGTTCAAAAATTAAATGTAATTTAAGAATTTAAGAGTTATCAAATTTTTTTAAATTTTTAAAAATTCGTCAAAATTTTCAAAAATCGTCGAAATTCCAAAACATTTCAAAATTTTCAAATATTTTCAAAATTTTCAAAAATATTAAAAAACTTCAAAATTTTCAAAAAATTTATAAATTTTCAAAAAAATCCAAAATTTCCAAAAATTTAAAAAATTTCCAAAATTTTCAAAATTCTCTCGTAATTCTTAAAACTATCAAAATTTTTCAAAAGTTTTCAAAAATTTCAAAATTTTAAAAAATTTTCATAATTTTCAAATATTTTCAAAAATTTCAAAAGCTTTAAAAATCCTTCCAAATTTAAAAAAAAAACTAAAAATTTTGTCGAAATTCCAAAAATTCTGCAAATTTCATAACTTTTTCTAAATTTCTCAAATATTTCAATTATTCCCTGTACTCCCTCTGGCAGCACCGATAGGCTCCAGGCTACACTTCTGTCAACCACGGCACCCTCTAGGTTGCATTTGCAGGCACGCCACTCCAAACTAGGAGTAGAATAAGTTCAATATTTAAAGGAAATTTAAGAATATGAGTTACCAAATATTTTAAATTTTAAAAAACTTGTCAAAATTTTCAAAAATCGTCGAAATTCCAAAAAAATTCAAAATTTCCATAAACTTTGAAAATTTTCAAAAGTTTTCAAAAACTTCAAAATTTTCAAAAATTTCAAAAATTTTCAAAAATTTTCATAAACTTCAAAATTTTCAAAAATTTCAAAAATTTTCAAAAATCGTCCAAATTCCAAAAAATTTAAAAATTTTCAAAAATTTTCAAAAAATTGAAAATTTTCAAATATTTTCAAAAATTTCAAAACTTTAAAAATTTTTTAAAATATCAAAAACGTAAAAATTCTTCCAAATTTTCAAAAAATTTTAAAAATTTGTCAAAATTCCATAAAATTCTGAAAATTACCTAACAGTTTGTAAATTCCTAAAACATTTCAATGATTTCGAATACTCCCCCTGGCAGCACTTGTAGGCTCGAGGCTACCGCTCCCAACTAGCAGTACAATAAGTTCAATAATTAAAGGAAATTTAAGAAATTGTTAGAGATATCAAATTTTTTTAATTTTTAAAAATTCTTCATAATTTTTAAAAGTCGTCGAAATTTTCAAAAATCTTCAAAATTTTCAAAATTTTTCAAAAACTTCAAAATTTTCAAAAAATTTATAAATTTTCAAAAAAATCCAAAATTTCCAAAAATTATAACAATTTTCAAAACTCGTCGAATTTCCTAAAACTATCAAAATTTTTCAAAAATTTTCAAAAATTTCAAGAACTTTAAAAATTCTTCCAAATTTAAAAAAAAAATAAAAATTTTGTCGAAATTCCAAAAATTCTGCAAATTTCCTTTTTCTAAATTCCACAAAAATTTCAATTATTTCCTATACTCCCCCTGGCAGCAACACTAGGCTCCAGGCTACACATCTGTCAACCACGGCATCCTCTAGGTTGCATCTGCAGACTCGCCGATCCGAACTAGCAGTACAAGTTCAAAAATTAAATGAAATTTAAGAATTTGAGAGTTATCAAAATTTTTAAATTTTAAAAAATTCGTCAAAATTTTAAAAAATCGTCGAAATTCCAAAAAATTTCAAAATTTTCAAATATTTTCAAAATTTTCAAATATTTTCAAAATTTTCAAAAATTTTCATAAACTTCAAAATTTTCAAAAAATTTATAAATTTTCAAAAAATCCAAAATTTCCAGAAATTAAAAAAACTTCCAAAATTTTCAAAACACCTCGTAACTCTTAAAACTATCAAAATTTTTCAAATGTTTTCAAAAATTTCTAAATTTTAAAAAATTTTCATAATTTTCAAAAATTTTCAAAATTTTCAAAAATTTTCCAAAATTTCAAAAACGTTAAAAATCCTGCCAAATTTTCAAAAAAACTAAAAATTTTGTCGAAATTCCAAAAATTCTGTAAATTTCCTAACTTTTTCTAAACTCCAAAAAAATTTCAATGACTTCGAATACTCCCCCTGGCAGCACCGATAGGCTCGAGGCTACACATATCAGACACATCCTCTAGTTTGCATCTGCAGGCTCACCGCTCCCAAATAGCATTACAATAAGTTCAATAATTAAAGCAAATTTAACAATTTGTTAGAGTTATCAAAATTTTTTTAAATTCTTAAAAATTCTTCAAAATTTTAAAAAATCGTCGAAATTCTAAAAAATTTCAAAATTTTCAAAAATTTTCAAAAACTTCAAAATTTCAAAAAAATTATAAATTTTCAAAAAAATCCAAAATTTCCAAAAATTTCAAAAATTTTCAAAACTCGTCGAAATTCCAAAAACTATCAAAATTTTTCAAAAATTTTCAAAAATTTCAAAATTTTCAAAAATTTTCAAAATTTTCAAAAATTTTCAAAAATTTCAAGAACGTTAAAAATTCGTCCAAATTTTCCAAAAAAAAATAAAAATTTTGTCGAAATTCCAAAAATTCTGCAAATTTCCTAACTTCTTCTACGTTCCTTGAATATTTCAATTATTTTCTATACTCCCCCTGGCAGCACCGATAGGCTCCAGGCTACACGTCTCAACCACGGCATCGTCTATGTTGCATCTGCAGACTCGCCGCTCCGAACTAGCAGTACAAGTTCAACAATTAAATTAAATTTAAGAATTAGAGAGTTATCAAAATTTTTTTAAATTTTTAAAAATTCGTCAAAATTTTCAAAAATCGTCGAAATTCCAAGAAATTTCAAAATTTTCAAATATTTTAAAAATTTTCAAAAATTTCAAAAACGTTAAAAATCCTTCCAAATTTTCAAAAAAATAAAATAAAATTTTGTCGAAATTCCAAAAATTCTGCAAATTTCCTAACTTTTTCTAAACTAAAAAATTTCAATTATTTCCTATACTCCCCCTGGAAGCACTGGTAGGCTCCAGGCTACCCATTTGTCAACCACGGCATCCTCTAGGTTGCATTTGCAGGCACGCCGCTCAATACTAGCAGTACAATAAGTTCAATAATTAAAGGAAATTTAAGAATTTGTTAGAGTTATCAAAATATTTTAAATTTAAAAAAACTTGTAAAAATTTTCAAAAATCGTCGAAATTCCAAAAATTTTCAAGAAACCAAATTTTTCAAAAATTTTCAATAATTAAAAAAAAAATTCAAAAACCGTCCAATTTCCAAAAAATTTCAAAATTTTGAAAAATTTTCAAAAATTTAAAAATTTTGTAAAATGTAAAAAAACTTAAAAAATTTAAAAAATTTTCAAAAATCGTGCAAATTCCAAAAAAATTTGAAAATTTTCAAAAATTTAAAAAAAATTGAAAATTTTCAATTATTTTCAAAAATTTAAATATTTTAAAAAATTTTCAAAAATATCAAAAACGTAAAAATTTATCCAAATTTTCAAACAATTTTAAAAATTTGTCGAAATTCCAAAAATTCTGAAAATTTCCTAACATTTTTTAATTCCTAAAAAATTTCAATGATTTCGAATAATCCCCCTGGCAGCACCTATAGGCTCGAGGCTACACATGTCAGACACCCCATTTCCTAGGTTGCATCTGCAGGCTCACCGGTCCCAACTAGCAGTACAATAAGTTCAATAATTAAAGGAAATTTAAGAATTTGTTAGAGTTATCAAAATTTTTTAAATTTTTAAAAATTCCTCAAAATTTTCAAAAATCATCGAAATTCCAAAAAATTTCAAAATTTTCAAAAACTCAAAATTTTCAATAATTTTCAAAAACTTCAAAATTTTCAAAAAATATATAAATTTTCAAAAAAATCCAAAATTTCCAAAAATTTCAACAATTTTCAAAACTCGTCGAAATTCCTAAATCTATCAAAAATTTTCAAAAATTTCAAGAACGATAAAAATTCTTCCAAATTTTCAAAAAAATAAAAATTTTGTCGAAATTCCAAAAATTCTGCAAATTTCCTAACTATTTCTAAATTCCTCAAAAATTTCAATTATTTCCTATACTCCCCCTGGCAGCACCGATAGGCTCCAGGCTACACATCTGTCAAACACGGTATCCTCTAGGTTGCATCTGCAGACTAGCCGCCTCGAACTAGCAGTACAAGTTCAAAAATTAAATGAAATTTAAGAATTTAAGAGTTATCAAATTTTTTTAAATTTTTAAAAATTCGTCAAAATTTTCAAAAATCGTCGAAATTCCAAAACATTTCAAAATTTTTAAATATTTTCAAAATTTTCAAAAATATTAAAAAACTTCAAAATTTTCAAAAAATTTATAAATTTTCAAAAAAATCCAAAATTTCCAAAAATTTAAAAAATTTCCAAAATTTTCAAAATTCCTCGTAATTCTTAAAAATATCAAAATTTTTCAAAAGTTTTCAAAAATTTCAAAATTTTAAAAAATTTTCATGATTTTCAAATATTTTCAAAAATTTCAAAAGCTTTAAAAATCCTTCCAAATTTAAAAAAAAAACTAAAAATTTTGTCGAAATTCCAAAAATTCTGCAAATTTCATAACTTTTTCTAAATTTCTCAAATATTTCAATTATTCCCTGTACTCCCTCTGGCAGCACCGATAGGCTCCTGGCTACACTTCTGTCAACCACGGCACCCTCTAGGTTGCATTTGCAGGCACGCCACTCCAAACTAGGAGTAGAATAAGTTCAATATTTAAAGGAAATTTAAGAATATGAGTTACCAAATATTTTAAATTTTAAAAAACTTGTCAAAATTTTCAAAAATCGTCGAAATTCCAAAAAAATTCAAAATTTCCATAAACTTTGAAAATTTTCAAAAGTTTTCAAAAACTTCAAAATTTTCAAAAATTTCAAAAATTTTCAAAAATTTTCATAAACTTCAAAATTTTCAAAAATTTCAAAAATTTTCAAAAATCGTCCAAATTCCAAAAAATTTAAAAATTTTCAAAAATTTTCAAAAAATTGAAAATTTTCAAATATTTTCAAAAATTTCAAAACTTTAAAAAGTTTTTAAAATATCAAAAACGTACAAATTCTTCCAAATTTTCAAAAAATTTTAAAAATTTGTCGAAATTCCATAAAATTCTGAAAATTTCCTAACAGTTTGTAAATTCCTAAAACATTTCAATGATTTCGAATACTCCCCCTGGCAGCACTTGTAGGCTCGAGGCTACCGCTCCCAACTAGAAGTACAATAAGTTCAATAATTAAAGGAAATTTAAGAAATTGTTAGAGATATCAAATTTTTTAAATTTTTAAAAATTCTTCATAATTTTTAAAAGTCGTCGAAATTTTCAAAAATCTTCAAAATTTTCAAAATTTTTCAAAAGCTTCAAAATTTTCAAAAAATTTATAAATTTTCAAAAAAATCCAAAATTTCCAAAAATTATAACAATTTTCAAAACTCGTCGAATTTCCTAAAACTATCAAAATTTTTCAAAAATTTTAAAAAATTTCAAGAACTTTAAAAATTCTTCCAAATTTAAAAAAAAAATAAAAATTTTGTCGAAATTCCAAAAATTCTGCAAATTTCCTTTTTCTAAATTCCACAAAAATTTCAATTATTTCCTATACTCCCCCTGGCAGCAACACTAGGCTCCAGGCTACACATCTGTCAACCACGGCATCCTCTAGGTTGCATCTGCAGACTCGCCGATCCGAACTAGCAGTACAAGTTCAAAAATTAAATGAAATTTAAGAATTTGAGAGTTATCAAAATTTTTAAATTTTAAAAAATTCGTCAAAATTTTTAAAAATCGTCGAAATTCCAAAAAATTTCAAAATTTTCAAATATTTTCAAAATTTTCAAACATTTTCAAAATTTTCAAAAATTTTCATAAACTTCAAAATTTTCAAAAAATTTATAAATTTTCAAAAAATCCAAAATTTCCAGAAATTAAAAAAACTTCCAAAATTTTCAAAACACCTCGTAACTCTTAAAACTATCAAAATTTTTCAAATGTTTTCAAAAATTTCTAAATTTTAAAAAATTTTCATAATTTTCAAAAATTTTCAAAATTTTCAAAAATTTTCCAAAATTTCAAAAACGTTAAAAATCCTGCCAAATTTTCAAAAAAACTAAAAATTTTGTCGAAATTCCAAAAATTCTGTAAATTTCCTAACTTTTTCTAAACTCCAAAAAAATTTCAATGACTTCGAATACTCCCCCTGGCAGCACCGATAGGCTCGAGGCTACACATATCAGACACATCCTCTAGTTTGCATCTGCAGGCTCACCGCTCCCAAATAGCATTACAATAAGTTCAATAATTAAAGCAAATTTAACAATTTGTTAGAGTTATCAAAATTTTTTTAAATTCTTAAAAATTCTTCAAAATTTTAAAAAATCGTCGAAATTCTAAAAAATTTCAAAATTTTCAAAAATTTTCAAAAACTTCAAAATTTCAAAAAAATTATAAATTTTCAAAAAAATCCAAAATTTCCAAAAATTTCAAAAATTTTCAAAACTCGTCGAAATTCCAAAAACTATCAAAATTTTTCAAAAATTTTCAAAAATTTCAAAATTTTCAAAAATTTTCAAAAATTTCAAGAACGTTAAAAATTCGTCCAAATTTTCCAAAAAAAAATAAAAATTTTGTCGAAATTCCAAAAATTCTGCAAATTTCCTAACTTCTTCTACGTTCCTTGAATATTTCAATTATTTTCTATACTCCCCCTGGCAGCACCGATAGGCTCCAGGCTACACGTGTCAACCACGGCATCGTCTATGTTGCATCTGCAGACTCGCCGCTCCGAACTAGCAGTACAAGTTCAACAATTAAATTAAATTTAAGAATTTGAGAGTTATCAAAATTTTTTAAATTTTTAAAAATTCGTCAAAATTTTCAAAAATCGTCGAAATTCCAAGAAATTTCAAAATTTTCAAATATTTTAAAAATTTTCAAAAATTTCAAAAACGTTAAAAATCCTTCCAAATTTTCAAAAAAATAAAATAAAATTTTGTCGAAATTCCAAAAATTCTGCAAATTTCCTAACTTTTTCTAAACTCAAAAATTTCAATTATTTCCTATACTCCCCCTGGAAGCACTGGTAGGCTCCAGGCTACCCATTTGTCAACCACGGCATCCTCTAGGTTGCATTTGCAGGCACGCCGCTCAATACTAGCAGTACAATAAGTTCAATAATTAAAGGAAATTTAAGAATTTGTTAGAGTTATCAAAATATTTTAAATTTAAAAAAACTTGTAAAAATTTTCAAAAATCGTCGAAATTCCAAAAATTTTCAAGAAATCAAATTTTTCAAAAATTTTCAATAATTAAAAAAAAATTCAAAAACCGTCCAATTTCCAAAAAATTTCAAAATTTTGAAAAATTTTCAAAAATTTAAAAATTTTGTAAAATGTAAAAAAACTTAAAAAATTTAAAAAATTTTCAAAAATCGTGCAAATTCCAAAAAAATTTGAAAATTTTCAAAAATTTAAAAAAAATTGAAAATTTTCAATTATTTTCAAAAATTTAAATATTTTAAAAAATTTTCAAAAATATCAAAAACGTAAAAATTTATCCAAATTTTCAAACAATTTTAAAAATTTGTCGAAATTCCAAAAATTCTGAAAATTTCCTAACATTTTTTAATTCCTAAAAAATTTCAATGATTTCGAATAATCCCCCTGGCAGCACCGATAGGCTCGAGGCTACACATGTCAGACACCTCATTCCCTAGGTTGCATCTGCAGGCTCACCGGTCCCAACTAGCAGTACAATAAGTTCAATAATTAAAGGAAATTTAAGAATTTGTTAGAGTTATCAAAATTTTTTAAATTTTTAAAAATTCCTCAAAATTTTCAAAAATCATCGAAATTCCAAAAAATTTCAAAATTTTCAAAAACTCAAAATTTTCAATAATTTTCAAAAACTTCAAAATTTTCAAAAAATATATAAATTTTCAAAAAAATCCAAAATTTCCAAAAATTTCAACAATTTTCAAAACTCGTCGAAATTCCTAAAACTAACAAAAATTTTTCAAAAATTTTCAAAAATTTCAAGAACGATAAAAATTCTTCCAAATTTTCAAAAAAATAAAAATTTTGTCGAAATTTCAAAAATTCTGCAAATTTCCTAACTATTTCTAAATTCCTCAAAAATTTCAATTATTTCCTATACTCCCCCTGGCAGCACCGATAGGCTCCAGGCTACACATCTGTCAAACACGGTATCCTCTTGGTTGCATCTGCAGACTAGCCGCCTCGAACTAGCAGTACAAGTTCAAAAATTAAATGAAATTTTAGAATTTAAGAGTTATCAAATTTTTTTAAATTTTTAAAAATTCGTCAAAATTTTCAAAAATCGTCGAAATTCCAAAACATTTCAAAATTTTCAAATATTTTCAAACTTTTCAAAAATATTAAAAAACTTCAAAATTTTCAAAAAATTTATAAATTTTCAAAAAAATCCAAAATTTCCAAAAATTTAAAAAATTTCCAAAATTTTCAAAATTCCTCGTAATTCTTAAAACTATCAAAATTTTTCAAAAGTTTTCAAAAATTTCAAAATTTTAAAAAATTTTCATGATTTTCAAATATTTTCAAAAATTTCAAAAGCTTTAAAAAATCCTTCCAAATTTAAAAAAAAAACTAAAAATTTTGTCGAAATTCCAAAAATTCTGCAAATTTCATAACTTTTTCTAAATTTCTCAAATATTTCAATTATTCCCTGTACTCCCTCTGGCAGCACTGATAGGCTCCAGGCTACACTTCTGTCAACCACGGCACCCTCTAGGTTGCATTTGCAGGCACGCCACTCCAAACTAGGAGTAGAATAAGTTCAATATTTAAAGGAAATTTAAGAATATGAGTTACCAAATATTTTAAATTATAAAAAACTTGTCAAAATTTTCAAAAATCGTCGAAATTCCAAAAAAATTCAAAATTTCCATAAACTTTGAAAATTTTCAAAAGTTTTCAAAAACTTCAAAATTTTCAAAAATTTCAAAAATTTTCAAAAATCGTCCAAATTCCAAAAAATTTAAAAATTTTCAAAAATTTTCAAAAAATTGAAAATTTTCAAATATTTTCAAAAATTTCAAAACTTTAAAAATTTTTTAAAATATCAAAAACGTAAAAATTCTTCCAAATTTTCAAAAAATTTTAAAAATTTGTCGAAATTCCATAAAATTCTGAAAATTTCCTAACAGTTTGTAAATTCCTAAAACATTTCAATGATTTCGAATACTCCCCCTGGCAGCACTGGTAGGCTCGAGGTTACCGCTCCCAACTAGCAGTACAATAAGTTCAATAATTAAAGGAAATTTAAGAAATTGTTAGAGATATCAATATTTTTTAAATTTTTAAAAATTCTTCATAATTTTTAAAAGTCGTCGAAATTTTCAAAAATCTTCAAAATTTTCAAAATTTTTCAAAAACTTCAAAATTTTCAAAAAATTTATAAATTTTCAAAAAAATCCAAAATTTCCAAAAATTTTAACAATTTTCAAAACTCGTCGAAATTCCTAAAACTATCAAAATTTTTCAAAAATTTTCAAAAATTTCAAGAACTTTAAAAATTCTTCCAAATTTAAAAAAAATAATAAAAATTTTGTCGAAATTCCAAAAATTCTGCAAATTTCCTAACTTTTTCTAAATTCCACAAAAATTTTAATTATTTCCTATACTCTCCCTGGCAGCAACACTAGGCTCCAGGCTACACATCTGTCAACCACGGCATCCTCTAGGTTGCATCTGCAGACTCGCCGATCCGAACTAGCATTACAATAAGTTCTGTAATTAAAGGAAATTTAAGAATTTGTTAGAGTTATCAAAATTTTTTAAAATTTTTAAAAATTCTTCAAAATTTTCAAAAATCGTCGAAATTCCAAAAAATTTCAAAATTTTCAAATATTTTCAAAATTTTCAAAAATTTTCATAAACTTCAAAATTTTAAAAAAATTTATAAATTTTCAAAAAATCCAAAATTTCCAAAAATTAAAAAAACTTCCAAAATTTTCAAAACACCTCGTAACTCTTAAAACTATCAAAATTTTTCAAAAATTTCAAAATTTTAAAAAATTTTCATAATTTTCAAAAATTTTCAAAATTTTCAAAAATTTTGAAAAATTTCAAAAACGTTAAAAATCCTGCCAAATTTTCAAAAAAACTAAAAATTTTGTCGAAATTCCAAAAATTCTGCAAATTTCCTAACTTTTCCTAAACTCCAAAAAAATTTCAATGACTTCGAATACTCCCCCTGGCAGCACCGATAGGCTCGAGGCTACACATATCAGACACATCCTCTAGTTTGCATCTGCAGGCTCACCGCTCCCAACTAGCATTACAATAAGTTCTGTAATTAAAGGAAATTTAAGAATTTGTTAGAGTTATCAAAATTTTTTAAAATTTTTAAAAATTCTTCAAAATTTTCAAAAATCGTCGAAATTCCAAAAAATTTCAAAATTTTCAAAAATTTTCAAAATCTTCAAAATTTCAAAAAAATTATAAATTTTCAAAAAAATCCAAAATTTCCAAAAATTTCAAAAATTTTCAAAACTCGTCGAAATTCCAAAAACTATCAAAATTTTTCAAATATTTTCAAAAATTTCAAAATTTTCAAAAATTTTCAAAAATTTCAAGAACGTTAAAAATTCGTCCAAATTTTCCAAAAAAAAAAATAAAAATTTTGTCGAAATTCCAAAAATTCTGCAAATTTCCTAACTTTTTCTACGTTCCTTAAATATTTCAATTATTTTCTATACTCCCCCTGGCAGCACCGATAGGCTCCAGGCTACACGTGTCAACCACGGCATCGTCTATGTTGCATCTGCAGACTCGCCGCTCCGAACTAGCAGTACAAGTTCAACAATTAAATTAAATTTAAGAATTTGAGAGTTATCAAAATTTTTAAAATTTTAAAAATTCGTCAAAATTTTCAAAAATCGTCGAAATTCCAAGAAATTTCAAAATTTTCAAATATTTTAAAAATTTTCAAAAATTTCAAAAACGTTAAAAATCCTTCCAAATTTTCAAAAAAATAAAATAAAATTTTGTCGAAATTCCAAAAATTCTGCAAATTTCCTAACTTTTTCTAAACTCAAAAATTTCAATTATTTCCTATACTCCCCCTGGAAGCACTGGTAGGCTCCAGGCTACCCATTTGTCAACCACGGCATCCTCTAGGTTGCATTTGCAGGCACGCCGCTCTATACTAGCAGTACAATAAGTTCAATAATTAAAGGAAATTTAAGAATTTGTTAGAGTTATCAAAATATTTTAAATTTAAAAAAACTTGTAAAAATTTTCAAAAATCGTCGAAATTCCAAAAATTTTCAAGAAACCAAATTTTTCAAAAATTTTCAATAATTAAAAAAAAAATTCAAAAACCGTCCAATTTCCAAAAAATTTCAAAATTTTGAAAAATTTTCAAAAATTTAAAAATTTTGTAAAATGTAAAAACACTTAAAAAATTTAAAAAATTTTCAAAAATCGTGCAAATTCCAAAAAAATTTGAAAATTTTCAAAAATTTAAAAAAAATTGAACATTTTCAATTATTTTCAAAAATTTAAATATTTTAAAAAATTTTCAAAAATATCAAAAACGTAAAAATTTATCCAAATTTTCAAACAATTTTAAAAATTTGTCGAAATTCCAAAAATTCTGAAAATTTCCTAACATTTTTTAATTCCTAAAAAATTTCAATGATTTCGAATAATCCCCCTGGCAGCACCGATAGGCTCGAGGCTACACATGTCAGACACCTCATTCCCTAGGTTGCATCTGCAGGCTCACCGGTCCCAACTAGCAGTACAATAAGTTCAATAATTAAAGGAAATTTAAGAATTTGTTAGAGTTATCAAAATTTTTTAAATTTTTAAAAATTCCTCAAAATTTTCAAAAATCATCGAAATTCCAAAAAATTTCAAAATTTTCAATAATTTTCAAAAACTTCAAAATTTTCAAAAAATATATAAATTTTCAAAAAAATCCAAAATTTCCAAAAATTTCAACAATTTTCAAAACTCGTCGAAATTCCTAAAACTATCAAAAATTTTCAAAAATTTTCAAAAATTTCAAGAACGTTAAAAATTCTTCCAAATTTTCAAAAAAATAAAAATTTTGTCGAAATTCCAAAAATTCTGCAAATTTCCTAACTATTTCTAAATTCCTCAAAAATTTCAATTATTTCCTATACTCCCCCTGGCAGCACCGATAGGCTCCAGGCTACACATCTGTCAAACACGGTATCCTCTTGGTTGCATCTGCAGACTAGCCGCCTCGAACTAGCAGTACAAGTTCAAAAATTAAATGAAATTTTAGAATTTAAGAGTTATCAAATTTTTTTAAATTTTTAAAAATTCGTCAAAATTTTCAAAAATCGTCGAAATTCCAAAACATTTCAAAATTTTCAAATATTTTCAAAATTTTCAAAAATATTAAAACACTTCAAAATTTTCAAAAGATTTATAAATTTTCAAAAAAATCCAAAATTTCCAAAAATTTAAAAAATTTCCAAAATTTTCAAAATTCCTCGTAATTCTTAAAACTATCAAAATTTTTCAAAAGTTTTCAAAAATTTCAAAATTTTAAAAAATTTTCATGATTTTCAAATATTTTCAAAAATTTCAAAAGCTTTAAAAAATCCTTCCAAATTTTAAAAAAAAACTAAAAATTTTGTCGAAATTCCAAAAATTCTGCAAATTTCATAACTTTTTCTAAATTTCTCAAATATTTCAATTATTCCCTGTACTCCCTCTGGCAGCACCGATAGGCTCCAGGCTACACTTCTGTCAACCACGGCACCCTCTAGGTTGCATTTGCAGGCACGCCACTCCAAACTAGTAGTAGAATAAGATCAATATTTAAAGGAAATTTAAGAATATGAGTTACCAAATATTTTAAATTTTAAAAAACTTGTCAAAATTTTCAAAAATCGTCGAAATTCCAAAAAAATTCAAAATTTCCATAAACTTTGAAAATTTTCAAAAGTTTTCAAAAACTTCAAAATTTTCAAAAATTTCAAAAATTTTCAAAAATTTTCATAAACTTCAAAATTTTCAAAAATTTCAAAAATTTTCAAAAATCGTCCAAATTCCAAAAAATTTAAAAATTTTCAAAAATTTTCAAAAAATTGAAAATTTTCAAATATTTTCAAAAATTTCAAAACTTTAAAAATTTTTTAAAATATCAAAAACGTAAAAATTCTTCCAAATTTTCAAAAAATTTTAAAAATTTGTCGAAATTCCATAAAATTCTGAAAATTTCCTAACAGTTTGTAAATTCCTAAAACATTTCAATGATTTCGAATACTCCCCCTGGCAGCACTGGTAGGCTCGAGGCTACCGCTCCCAACTAGCAGTACAATAAGTTCAATAATTAAAGGAAATTTAAGAAATTGTTAGAGATATCAAAATTTTTTAAATTTTTAAAAATTCTTCATAATTTTTAAAAGTCGTCGAAATTTTCAAAAATCGTCAAAATTTTCAAAATTTTTCAAAAACTTCAAAATTTTCAAAAAATTTATAAATTTTCAAAAAAATCCAAAATTTCGAAAAAATTATAACAATTTTCAAAACTCGTCGAATTTCCTAAAACTATCAATATTTTTCAAAAATTTTCAAAAATTTCAAGAACTTTAAAAATTCTTCCAAATTTAAAAAAAAAAATAAAAATTTTGTCGAAATTCCAAAAATTCTGCAAATTTCCTAACTTTTTCTAAATTCCACAAAAATTTCAATTATTTCCTATACTCCCCCTGGCAGCAACACTAGGCTCCAGGCTACACATCTGTCAACCACGGCATCCTCTAGGTTGCATCTGCAGACTCGCCGATCCGAACTAGCAGTACAAGTTCAAAAATTAAATGAAATTTAAGAATTTGAGAGTTATCAAAATTTTTAAATTTTAAAAAATTCGTCAAAATTTTTAAAAATCGTCGAAATTCCAAAAAATTTCAAAATTTTCAAATATTTTCAAAATTTTCAAAAATTTTCATAAACTTCAAAATTTTCAAAAAATTTATAAATTTTCAAAAAATCCAAAATTTCCAAAAATTAAAAAAACTTCCAAAATTTTCAAAACACCTCGTAACTCTTAAAACTATCAAAATTTTTCAAACGTTTTCAAAAATTTCTAAATTTTAAAAAATTTTCATAATTTTAAAAAATTTTCAAAATTTTCAAAAATTTTCCAAAATTTCAAAAACGTTAAAAATCCTGCCAAATTTTCAAAAAAACTAAAAATTTTGTCGAAATTCCAAAAATTCTGTAAATTTCCTAACTCTTTCAAAACTCCAAAAAAATTTCAATGACTTCGAATACTCCCCCTGGCAGCACCGATAGGCTCGAGGCTACACATATCAGACACATCCTCTAGTTTGCATCTGCAGGCTCACCGCTCCCAACTAGCATTACAATAAGTTCAATAATTAAAGCAAATTTAACAATTTGTTAGAGTTATTAAATTTTTTAAAATTCTTAAAAATTCGTCAAAATTTTTAAAAATCGTCGAAATTCCAAAAAATTTCAAAATTTTCAAAAATTTTCAAAAACTTCAAAATTTTCAAAAAAATTATAAATTTTCAAAAAAATCGAAAATTTCCAAAAATTTCTAAAATTTTCAAAACTCGTCGAAATTCCTAAAACTATCAAAATTTTTCAAAAATTTTCAAAAATTTCAAAATTTTCAAAAATTTTCAAAATTTTCAAAAATTTTCAAAAATTTCAAGAACGTTAAAAATTCGTCCAAATTTTCCAAAAAAAATTAAAAATTTTGTCGAAATTCGAAAAATTCTGCAAATTTCCTAACTTTTTCTACGTTCCTTAAATATTTCAATTATTTTCTATACTCCCCCTGGCAGCACCGATAGGCTCCAGGCTACACGTGTCAACCACGGCATCGTCTATGTTGCATCTGCACACTCGCCGCTCCGAACTAGCAGTACAAGTTCAACAATTAAATTAAATTTAAGAATTTGAGAGTTATCAAAATTTTTTAAATTTTTAAAAATTCGTCAAAATTTTCAAAAATCGTCGAAATTCCAAGAAATTTCAAAATTTTCAAATATTTTCAAAATTTTCAAAAATTTTCAAAAACTTCCAGATTTTCAAAAATTTTCAAAAACTTCAAAATTTTCAAAAAATTTAAAAATTTAAAAAAATCCAAAATTTCCAAAAATTTAAAAAAACTTCCAAAATTTTCAAAGCTCCTCGTAATTCTTAAAACTAACAAAATTTTTCAAAAGTTTTCAAAAACTTTCAAAATTTTAAAAAATTTTCATTATTTTCAAAAATTTTCAAAATTTTCAAAAATTTCAAAAACGTTAAAAATCCTTCCAAATTTTCAAAAAAAACTAAAAATTTTGTCGAAATTCCAAAAATTCTGCAAATTTCCTAACTTTTTTTAAACTCAAAAATTTCAATTATTTCCTATACTCCCCCTGGAAGAACTGGTAGGCTCCAGGCTACCCATTTGTGAACCACGGCATTCTCTAGGTTGCATTTGCAGGCATGCCGCTCTATACTAGCAGTACAATAAGTTCAATAATTAAAGGAAATTTAAGAATTTGTTAGAGGTATCAAAATATTTTAAATTTAAAAAAACTTGTCAAAATTTTCAAAAATCGTCGAAATTCCAAAAATTTTCAAGAAATCCAAATTTTTCAAAAATTTTCAAAAATTAAAAAAAATTAAAAAACCGTGAAAATTCCAAAAAATTTCAAAATTTTGAAAAATTTTAAAAAATTTAACAATTTTGAAAAATTTAAAAAAATTTAAAAAATTTCAAAAATTTTCAAAAATCGTGCAAATTCCAAAAAATTTGAAAATTTTCAAAAATTTTCAAAAAATTGAAAATGTTCAATTATTTTTAAAAATTTCGATATTTTAAAAAATTTTCAAAAATATCAAAAACGTAAAAATTTATCCAAATTTTCAAACAATTTCAAAATTTTAAAAAAAATTAGAAATTTATGAAAAAATCCAAAATTTCCAAAAATTTCAACAATTTTCAAAACTCGTCGAAATTCCTAAAACTATCAAAAATTTTCAAAAATTTTCAAAAATTTCAAGAACGTTAAAAATTCTTCCAAATTTTCAAAAAAATAAAAATTTTGTCGAAATTCCAAAAATTCTGCAAATTTCCTAACTATTTCTAAATTCCTCAAAAATTTCAATTATTTCCTATACTCCCCCTGGCAGCACCGATAGGCTCCAGGCTACACATCTGTCAACCACGGCATCCTCTAGGTTGCATCTGCAGACTAGCCGCTCCGAACTAGCAGTACAAGTTCAAAAATTAAATGAAATTTAAGAATTTAAGAGTTATCAAATTTTTTTAAATTTTTAAAAATTCGTCAAAATTTTCAAAAATCGTCGAAATTCCAAAACATTTTCAAAATTTTCAAAAATTTTCAAAAACTTCAAAATTTTCAAAAAATTTATAAATTTTCAAAAAAATCCAAAATTTTCAAAATTCCTCGTAATTCTTGAAACTATCAACATTTTTCAAAAGTTTTCAAAAATTTCAAAATTTAAAAAAATTTTCATGATTTTCAAATATTTTCAAAATTTTCAAGGAAATTAAAAAATTTCAAAAACTTTAAAAATCTTTCCAATTTTTCAAAAAAACTACAAATTTTGTCAAAATTCCAAAAATTCTGCAATTTTCCTAACTTTTTCTAAACTCAAAAATTTCAATTATTTCCTATACTCCCCCTGGAAGAACTGGTAGGCTCCAGGCTACCCGTTTGTCAACCACGGCATCCTCTGCGTTGCTTTTGCAGGCACGCCGCTCTATACTAGCAGTACAATAAGTTCAATAATTAAAGGAAATTTAAGAATTTGTTAGAGTTATCAAAATATTTCAAATTTAAAAAAACTTGTCAAAATTTTCAAAAATCGTCGAAATTCCAAAAAGTTTCAAAATTTTCAAAAATATTCAAAATTTTCAAATGTTTTCAAAAACTTCAAAATTTTCAAAAATTTAAAAAATTTTCAAAAAATGCAAAATGTTCAAAAATTTTCAAAAATTTCAAAAATTTAAAAAAATTTAAAATAATCGTCCAAATTCCAAAAAATTTCAAAATTTTCAAAAAATTTCAAAAATTTAAAAATTTTGAAAAATTTTCAAAAATTTTCAGAAATCGTCCAAATTCCAAAAAATTTCAAAATTTTCAAAAATTTTCAAAAGTTTCAAAATTTTATAAAATTTTCAAAAATTTCAAAAACGTTAAAAATTCTTCCAAATTTTGAAAAAATTTTAAAAATTTATCGAAATTACAAAAATTCAGAAAATTTAATAACATTTTGTAAATTCCTCAAAAATTTCAATGATTTCGAATACTCCCACAGGCAGCACCGATAGGCTCGAGGCTACACATCTGTCAACCACGGCATCCTATAGGTTGCATCTGCAGAATCGCCGCTCGCAACTGGCAGTACAATAAGTTCTCGAAAACCGTATAGAAAATGCTCTCAAAACTATTGAAAACACAGCAGACAGCAGCAGTGGCTATCTAAAGAAAGAAAATAGAGAAGACTTACGTAAAGCGGTAAGTGAGATTAGGAAATGTTTTGTGGAAAAGAAAGTAGTCTTAGAAGACAATAGTAGAGAAATAGAAAACGCTGCAAACACAGCAAAAGAGGTTAAGAGTGTACAATCAGAAGGCGACCTACAGAGAGGAGACAGATGGTTGATGAGACAAGTAGTGCCATCTCCCGACCCAGAAGATCAACTAGAGCACGAGCACCAACACCTAGTGGCATCTGACGGCCAACCCGACAAATCGACACTGGCTTCGAGGGAGCAGTCGGCTGTAGCTGAACCGAGCGAGCAAGGTGGACGTACCGAACCGGCCAACGTCATCCTACAGCCACCGTCTCCTAGCGGAAAAACTAGTCTCTATATGGATTTCAACGAAATACAAGAGAAAGTCACTACGAAAGTAACGAAAAAATTAACGAACATGTTAGAAGCACTTACAAACAGTATGCAAGACATGATAAAGAAGGAAATAGAATCCATACAACACCAAGCAATGAATCCACGGCAGAAACCCAGTAAAGCAGACTCAAATTCAAACCTCAACGCAGGAAACAGGGATCCACCGCCACGTATAGGCGGGGCGGAACAAGTCGGTTTATTATACACGGACGAGGAAGACAACAGGGAAGCCGCCGTTACATTAGGCGGTAAAAATGACGCAGAGGAGGTCTCAGCAGCTCATGTGGTCGATACCCAAGATGAAGAAAATTGGACGCGCTACCATTCAAGGAGAAGACAGAGACAAGAAAAAGTCCCGATCATAGGTTCCAAAGAAGGAGATGACAACGACCTAAGACCAGCAGACAGGACTGCCTGGCTGTACGTGGGCAAGGTGAAGCACGGCACGACCGAAGAATCAATCAGAAACTTCCTATTAAAAAACAACATAAAAGAGGGCATAACCTGCGAAAAGCTAACTACAAAAGGATCCATGGAAGCCTTCAGGGTTGGCATTCCTTTTAAACACCTCACCGAAGCAGAGAAGCCAGAGTTCTGGCCTAAAGGGATCCTCGTTAGAAGATACCTTTTTCGAGGCCACAGACGCACCGAAGGGGCTGCCTTCGAATAAGAACACCTTAAAACTGCTCCTATGGAATACTGAGGGACTCAGACACGTTCTGCAATATATTCCACCGGACCTCACAAAACAGTATGACTTAGTGATTATGACGGAAACTTTCCTACAAGAGCCACTAGACCTACCCGGGTTCTATGGAGTGCATGCATACGCAAGAGCGACAGGAGGTAGACCAGCGGGAGGGGTGTCCTGCTTCCTCAAACCGTCAGCTGGAAAGATACTGGAATGCAGGAAAGAGACAAATACCACAATAGTCAAGACAACAAAACTCACATTAATAGGAGTATACATCCCACCAAACACAGCAACTGAAGAAGTAATTGATACCCTACTAAGGACAACAAGCCACGTTGCAGATCAACCAAACGTAATACTGGCGGGGGACATCAACTGCAGAACCGACAAAGCAAGTCAAAAGACGGACCTAGTGCTAGAGGCACTAGAAGAAGAAGGGTACACACTAGTAAACGATAAAACATTCAAAACGTATTTCGCCCACAACGGGGCAAGTGCTATCGACCAAGTGTTTTACAGAGGGAAATCCTTGCGCATCTTGAAACAAGAAGGTTTATGGACTTCAGGAGCAGCACTCATCAGAAAACACATACCTGTGTCTACAACATTAGAAATAACACACCAGATAGCACCAGCGAGAAAAACACCAGAACAAAGACCCTCTAGGAAACTAGACACGGAAAAACTGCAGGACATGGAAGTCATAGACGAAGTAAGCGCACTTATATCAGAGCACCGCACAGAAGAAGCGATGCAACTTGTTAACAGCTCTTTCAACAAGGCTTTTATCCTAAGGAGGAAAAGATACGGTAAAAAATGGTTCGACGCCGAGTGTTACAATTCACGGAAAGAAACACTGCGGGCACTGCACAGAGCAAAGAGCACGAATGAGAAAGAAGATATAGAAATTTACGCCAGGAAGAGGAAAGAATACAAACTAATAATACAAGCAAAAAAAGCAGAGTTCATCGAGAAAGAAGCCAGGGAATCAGCTGAACAAGCGAAATCAGATCCCTTCTTAGCGCTGAGAAGAAAACAAGCTCCCAAGGCAAGAGAGATCCCAATCGAGAGCTGGGAGGAACATTTCTCCAATATACTCAACAGGAACGGCGCAGATACAGCCTACCAAGTCAAAGCTACAAACAGCATACCAGAAGCAAGCATCCTGATCACCGCAAACGAAATCCAGGAAGCTATCATGACTGCAAAGAAGGGAAAGGCAGCAGGACCGGACAGCATATACGCAGAGCACCTAAAGGAAACACAAGAACTGCTACTGCCCATATGGAAAAAGCTATTTAATCAATGCTTGAAAACCGGGTCAATCCCCGACAGCTGGAGAACGGCCCTATTGACAATATTGTATAAAGGGAAAGGGCACACTGAAGACCCTAACTCTTACAGGGGCATAGCTCTACAGAACACTATATATAAGATCTTCTCTAAAATCTTAACTAAAAGACTGATCATGGAAGTGGACAAATTCATCCCAGACTGTCAATTCGGCTTTCGAGAAAAAAGGAGCACTTTACAAGCGGTGAAAGTTCTACAAGAAGAAGCAGAGCAGACCCTTAGATACAAGAAAGGCAAATATCACGCTGTCTTCATTGACTATAGGAAAGCGTTCGACTTAGTCAATCGGAACATCCTCATAAACAAGCTAAAACAGATGCTGGGAGACACACACCCCCTAGCCATTATGATTGAGGCTCTTCTGACATATAACCACATTATTATTAACGACGGCGCAGTCCTATCCGAAAAGGTCAGACAGACAAACGGCGTACCGCAGGGCGACCCTATGAGCCCCCTGCTGTTCAACATCTTAACAGCAGACATCATAGACATAGTTAAGGACCTACCCACAGTGAAGTTAATAATGTATGCAGACGACATGGCTCTAGGGTCGCACTGCAAGAGAGATCTGCAAACAGCACTCGAGAGGCTCGAACAGTGGGCCTGCAAAAACAGCTTCGAGATCAACAAAGAAAAAACAGTGCATATGGTTTTCAGAAAGGGAGGAAAACCAGCAAAAGACGAGAAATTTACCTTGCAAGGAGATATGCTGGAGACCGTGAACACCTTTCGTTACCTAGGTGTATACTTGCAACCGACAATGACTTCCTACAGGATACATATCCAGGAAAGAGCAACGGCAGCCACGAAAGCCATAAACAGAATTCAGAACATCGGCAAACTCTCCCTGACTACAGCTATGTCATTATTTCATGCAGTCATAACACCGATTGCCTCCTATGGAATAGAATTAATATGGGAGAAACTGACGAACAACGACCTTGCAAAGTTAGAAAATGTGAAGGCAAGGTTCCTGAAGAGAGCCCTAGGAGTAGGAAAGCAGTCCCCTACCAGGATCGTCTACGTGCTGGCCAAAGAGAGTTTCTTCATAGAGGACCTCAGGCTGGAACTAATGCTACCATCAACAGGCCCATATCAAGCACACCTGGAGACACGGCGTAGGAAGCAAGAAGACATCGACCCGGACTTCTATTGTACAACCGCAATGACGGACCGGAAGTGGACAGAGACGTGCCAGGACCAAAGACACGTGGTAACCAGACTCGCTATCCACGGCTTCCACCACAAGATATGTAGGACGCAAAGATTCCACCATCCAGACGACGACTGCATTTGCTCACTGTGCGACCGAAAGTGCGAAAGCTATCACATTATAATGTGTGGAAAAAGAACAAAATCCATAACAGACTACAGTGACTAATGTGTCAGTGACAAGATCAACATATATAAAAGTCATACTTAATACTCTTTCGAGTGCTCCTTATATGTATTATTATTATTATTATTATTATTATTATAAGTTCAATAAAAGGAATTTTAAGAATTTGTTAAGAGTTATCAAAATTTTTTAAATTTAAAAAAAAATTGTCAAAATTTTCAAAAATCGTCGAAATTCCAAAAAATTCGAAAAATTTCAAAAATTTTCAAAAACTTCAAGATATTCAAAAAATTTTCAAAATTTTCAAAAATTTTCAAAAATCGTCGAAATTCCAAAAAATTTCAAAAACGTTAAAAATTCTTCCAGAGTTTCAAAAGATTTTAAAAATTTGTCGAAATTCCAAAAATTCTGAAAATTTCCTAACATTTTGTAAATTCCTCAAAAATTTCATTGCTTTCCAAACTCCCCCTGGCAGCACCGATAGGCTCGAGGCTACACGTCAGCCACGGCATCCTCTGGGTTGCATCTGCAGGCTCGCCGCTACCAACTAGCACTACAAAAAGTTAAAAAATTAAAGGAAATTTAGCAATTTTTTAGAATTATCAATATTTTTTTTATTTTTAAAAATTCTTCAAAATTTTCAAAAATAGACGAAATCCCAAAAAATTTCGAAATTTTAAAAAATTTTCAAAATTTGCAATTATTTTCAAAACTTTCATTAAAGTTAAAAATTCTTATAAATTATCAAAAAAATTAAAACATTTTTACGAAATTCCAAAAATTCTGCAAATTTCCTAAGTTTTTCTAAATTTCTCAAATATTTCAATTATTCCCTATACTCCTGGCAGCACCGATAGGCTCCAGGCTACACATGTCAACCACATCATCCTCAAGGTTGCATCTGCAGACTCGCCGCTGCGAACTAGCAGTACAAGTTCAAAAATTAAATGAAATTTAAGAATTTAAGAGTTATCAAAACTTTTTAAATTTTTAAAAATTCGTCAAAATTTTCAAAAATCGTCGAAATTCCAAAAAATTTCAAAATTTTCAAAAACTTTCAAAATTTTCAAAAGTTTTCAAAAACTTCAAAATTTTCACAAATTTCAAAAATTTTCAAAAAATGCAAAAATTTTCAAAAAATGCAAAATTTTCAAACATTTTCAAAAATTTGAAAAATTAAAAAAAAATTGTCCAAATTCCAAAAAAATTGCAATAATTTCAAAAAATTTAAAAAATTTCAAAATTTTGAACAATTTTCAAAAATTTTCAGACATCGTCCAAATTCCAAAAAATTTCAAAATTTTCAAAAATTTTCAAAAGTTTACAAAAATTTCAAAATTTTAAAAAATTTTCATAATTTTCAAAAATTTTCAAAAATTTCAAAAGCGTTAAAAATCCTTCCAAATTTAAAAAAAAAAACAAACTTTTGTCGAAATTCCAAAAATTCTGCATATTTCATAACTTTTCTAAATGTCTCAAATATTTCAATTATTTCCTGTACTCCCTCTGGCAGCACCGATAGGCTCCAGGCTACACATCTGTCAACCACGGCACCCTCTAGGTTGCATTTGCAGGCACGCCACTCCGAACTAGCAGGACAATAAAATCAATATTGAAACGAAATTTAAGAATTTGAGTTATCAAAATATTTTAAATTTTAAAAAAATTTTAAAAATTTTCAAAAATCGTCGAAATTCCAAAAAATTTCAAAATTTCCATAAGCTTTCAAAATTTTCAAAAGTTTTAAAAAACTTCAAAATTTTCAAAAATTTCAAAAATTTTCAAAAAATGCAAAATTTTCAATAATTTTCAAAAATTTCAAAAATTTTAAAAAATCGTCCAAATTCCAAAAAATTTTCAAAAAATTGAAAATTTTCAAATATTTTCAAAAATTTCAATATTTTAAATTTTTTTTTAAATATAAAAAACGTAAAAATTCTTCAAAATTTTCAAAAAATTTTAAAAATTTGTCGAAATTCAAAAAATTCTGAAAATTTCCTAACACTTTGTAAATTCCTAAAAAATTTCAGCACCGGTAGGCTCGAGGCTACTCATGTCACACACCTCATCCTATAGGTTGCATCTGCAGGGTCACCGCTCCCAACTAGCAGTACAATAATTTCAATAATTAAAGGAAATTTAAGAATTTGTTAGAGATATCAAAAGTTTTAAATTTTTAAAAATTCTTCAAAAATTTTAAAAAATCGTCGAAATTTTCAAAAATCTTCAAAATTTTCAAAATTTTTCAAAAACTTCAAAATTTTCGAAAAATTTATAAATTTTCAAAAATCGTCGAAATTCCAAAATATTTCAAAATTTTCAAAAATTTTTAAAATTTTCAAAAATTTTCAGAAACTTCAAAATTTTCGAAAAATTTATAAATTTTCAAAAAAATCCAAAAATTTTCAAGAATTTAAAAAGTTTCAAAATTTTCAAAACTCGTAATTCTTAAAACTATCAAATTTTTTCAAACGTTTTCAAAAATTTTAAAAATTTCAAAAATTTTCAATAATATCAAAAACGTTAAAAATCCTTCCAAATTTTCAAAAAAACTAAAAATTTTGTCGAAATTCCAAATTTCTGCAAATTTCCTAACTTTTTCTAAATTCCTCTATAATTTCAATTATTTCCTATACTACCCCTGGCAGCACCGATAGGCTCCAGGCTACACAACAGTCAACCACGGCATCCTCTAGGTTGCATCTGCAGGCACGCAGCTCCAAAACTAGCTGTACAATAACTTCAATAATTAAAGGAAATTTAAGAATTTGTTAGAGTTATAAAAATATTTTAAATTAAAAAAAAAACTTGTCAAAATTTTCAAAAACCGTCCAAATTCCAAAAAATTTCAAAATTTTCAAAAATTTTCAAAATTTTCAAAAGTTTTCAAAAACTTCAAGATTTTCAAAAATTTCAAAAATGTTAAAAAATGCAAAATTTTCAAAAATTGTCAAAAATTTCAAAAATTTAAAAAAATTTAAAAAATCGACCAAATTCCAAAAAATTTCAAAATTTTCAAAAAATTTCAAAAATTTCAAAATTTTGAAAAATTTTCAAAAATTTTTCAGAAATCGACCAAATTAAAAAAAATTTCAAGATTATCAAAAATTTTCAAAAATTTCAAAATTTTCAAAAATTTCAAAAACGTTAAAAATTCTTCCAAATTTTGAAAAAATTTTAAAAATTTGACGAAATTACAAAAATTCTGAAAATTTCCTAACATTTTTTAAATTCCTAAAAAATTTCAATGATTTCGTATACTCCCACATGCAGCACCGATAGGCTCGAGTCTACACATCTGTCGACCACGGCATCCTATAAGTTGCATCTGCAGACTCGCCGCTCCCAACTAGCAGTACAATAAGTTCAATAATTAAAGGAATTTTAAGAATATAAGTTACCAAATTTTTAAAATTTTTTAAAATTTGTCAAAATTTTAAAAAATCGTCGAAATTCCATAAAAGTTCAAAATTTTAAAAAATTTTCAAAAACTTCAAAATATTCAAAAATTTATATTTTCAAAAATTCAAAATATCCAAAAACTCTAAAAATTCAAAAATGTAAAAAATTTTCAAAAATCGTCGAAATTGCAAAAAATTTCAAAATTTTCAAAAATTTTCAAAAATTTAAAAATTTTGAAAAATTTTCAAAAATTTTCAGAAATCGTCCAAATTCCAAAAAATTTCAAAATTTTCAAAAATTTTCAAAAATTTCATAATTTTATAAAATTTTCAAAAATTTCAAAAACGTTAAAAATTCTTCCAAATTTTGAAAAAATTTAAAAAATTTATCGAAATTACAAAAATTCAGAAAATTTCCTAACATTTTGTAAATTCCTCAAAAATTTCAATGATTTCGAATACTCCCACAGGATGCACCGATAGGCTCGAGGCTACACATCTGTCAACCACGGCATCCTATAGGTTGCATCTGCAGAATCGCCGCTCGCAACTGGCAGTACAATAAGTTCAATAAAAGGAATTTTAAGAATTTGAGTTATCAAAATTTTTTAAATTTTTAAAAAATTGTCAAAATTTTCAAAAATAGTCGAAATTCCAAAATTTCGAAAATTTTCAAAAATTTTCAAAAACTTCAAAATTTTTAAAAAATTTTCAAAATTTTCAAAAATTTTCAAAAATCGTCGAAATTCCAAAAAATTTCAAAATTTAAAAAAATTTTCAAAAATTTCAAAAAGGTTAAAAATTCTTCCAGATTTTCAAAAGATTTTAAAAATTTGTCGAAATTTCAAAAATTCTGAAAATTTCCTAACATTTTGTAAAATCCTCAAAAATTTCATTGCTTTCCAAACTCCCCCTGGCAGCACCGATAGGCTCGAGGCTACACGTCAGGCACGGCATCCTCTGGGTTGCATCTGCAGGCTCGCCGCTACCAACTATCACTACAATAAGTTAAAAAATTAAAGGAAATTTAGCAATTTGTTAGAATTATCAATATTTTTTAAATTTTTAAAAATTCTTCAAAATTTTCAAAGATAGACGAAACCCCAAAAAATTTCAAAATTTTAAAAAATTTTCAAAATTTTCAATTATTTTCAAAACTTTCATTAACGTTAAAAATTCTTCCAAATTATCAAAAAAATTAAAAAATTTTTACGAAATTCCAAAAATTCTGCAAATTTCCTAAGTTTTTCTAAATTTCTCAAATATTTCAATTATTCCCTATACTCCTGGCAGCACCGATAGGCTCCAGGTTACACATGTCAACAACATCATCCTCTAGGTTGCATCTGCAGACTCGCCGCTGCGAACTAGCAGTACAAGTTCAAAAATTAAATGAAATTTAAGAATTTAAGAGTTATCAAAATTTTTAAATTTTTAAAAATTCGTCAAAATTTTCAAAAATCGTCGTAATTCCAAGAACATTTCAAAATTTTCAAATATTTTCAAAATTTTCAAAAAATTTCAAAAACTTCAAAATTTTCAAAAAAATTATAAATTTTCAAAAAAATCCAAAATATCCAAAAATTTAAAAAATTTTCAAAATTTTCAAAACTCCTCGTAATTCTTAAAACTATCAAAATTTTTCAAAAGTTTTAAAAAATTTCAAAATTTAAAAAAATTTTCAAAAATATCAAAAACGTAAAAATTCTTCCAAATCTTCAAAAAATATTAAAAATTTGTCGAAATTCCAAAAATTCTGAAAATTTCCTAACATTTTGTAAATTCCTATTTAATTTCAATGATTTCGAATACTCCCACTGGCAGCACCGATTGGCTCGAGGCTACACATGTCAGACACATCCTCCAGGTTGCATCTGCAGGCTCACCGCACCAAACTAGCAGTACAATAAGTTCAATTATTAAAGGAAATTTAAGAATTTGTTAGAGTTATCAAAATTTTTTAAATTTTTAAAAATTCTTCAAAATTTTAAAAAATCGTCGAAATTCCAAAAATTTTCAAAATTTTCAAAAATTTGCAAAATTTTCAAAAATTTTCAAAAACTTCAAAATTTTCAAAAAATTTATAAATTTTCAAAAAAATCCAAAATCACCAAAAATTTCAAAAATTTTCAAAACTCGTCGACATTCCTAAAAATTTCAAAATTTTTCAAAAAATTTTCAAAATTTTCAAAAGTTTCAAAAATTTTCAAAATTTACAAAGAACGTTAAAAATTCTTCCAAATTTTCAAAAAAATTAAAAATTTTGTCGAAATTCCAAAAATTTTGGCAAATTTCCTAACTTTTTCTAAATTTCTCAAATATTTCAATTATTTCCTGTACTCTCTCTGGCAGCACCGATAGGCTCTAGGCTACACAAGTCAACAACGGCACACTAGGTTGCATTTGCAGGCACGCCGCTAAAAAATAGCAGTACAATAAGTTCAATAATTAAAGGAAATTTAAGAATTTGGTAGATATATCAAAATTTTTAAAAATTCTTCAAAGTTTTCAAAAATCGTCGAAATTCCAAAAAATTTCAAAATTTTCAAAAATTTTCAAAAACTTCAAAATTTTCAATAAATTTATTAATTTTCAAAAAAATCCAAAATTTCCAAAAATTTCAAAAATTTTCAAAACTCGTCGAAATTCCTAAAACTATCAAAATTTTTCAAAAATTTTCAAAAATTTCAAAATTTTAAAAAATTTTCAAAATTTTCAAAAATTTTCAAAGATTTCAAGAACGTTAAAAATTCGTCCAAATTTAAAAAAAAAATAAAATTTTGTCAAAATTCCAAAAATTCTGCAAATTTCCTAACTTTTTCTACATTCCTTAAAAATTTCAATTATTTTCTATACTCCCCCTGGCAGCACCGATAGGCTCCAGGCTACACGTCTGTCAACCACGGCATCGTCTATGTTGAATCTGCATACTCGCCGCTCCGAACAAGCAGTACAAGTTCAAAAATTAAATTAAATTTAAGAATTTGAGAGTTATCAGAATTTTTCAAATTTTGAAAAATTCGTCAAAATTTTCAAAAATCGTCGAAATTCCAAAAAATTTCAAAATTTTCAAATATTTTCAAAATTTTTAAAAATCGTGCAAATTCCAAAAAAATTTGAAAATTTTCAAAAATTTTCAAAAAATTGAAAATTATCAATTATTTTAAAAAATTTAAATATTTTAAAAAATTTTCAAAAACATCAAAAACGTAAAAATTCTTCAAATTTTCAAACAATTTTAAAAACTTGTCGAAATTCCAAAAATTCTGAAAATATCCTAACATTTTTAATTCCTAAAAAATTTCAATGATTTCGAATAATCCCCCTGGCAGCACGATATGCTAGAGGCTACACATGTCAAACACCTCATTCCCTAGGTTGCATCTGCAGGCTCACCGGTCCCAACTAGCAGTACAATAAGTTGAATAATTAAAGGAAATTTAAGAATTTGTTAAGAGTTATCAAAATTTTTTAAATTTTTAAAAATTCTTCAAAATTTTCAAAAATCATCGAAATTCCAAAAAAATTTCAAAATTTTCAATAAATTTCAAAAACTTCAAAATTTTCAAAAAATTTATAAATTTTCAAAAAAATTCAAAAATTTAAAAAATTTTCAAAACTCGTCGAAATTTTTAAAACTATCAAAATTTTTCAAAAGTTTTCAAAACTTTCAAAATTTTAAAAAATTTTCATGATTTTCAAATATTTTCAAAATTTTCAAAAAATTTAAAAAATTTAAGAATTTGTTAGAGTTATCAGAATATTTTAAATTTTGAAAAACTTGTCAAGAATTTAAAAAATCGTCGAAATTCCAAAAAATTTCAAAATTTTTAAAAATTTTCATAATTTTCAAAAGTTTTCAAAAACTTCAAAATTTTCACAAATTTCAAAAATTTTAAAAAATGCAAAAATTAAAAAAAAACAAAATTTTCAAAAATTTTCAAAAATTTGAAAAATTAAAAAAAAAATTGTCCAAATTCCAAAAAATTGCAATATTTTCAAAAAATTTCAAAAATTTCAAAATTTTGAACAATCTTCAAAAATTTTCAGATATCGTCCAAATTCCAAAAAATTTCAAAATTTTCAAAAATTTTCAAAAGTTTTCAAAAATTTCAAAATTTTAAAAAATTTTCATAATTTTCAAAAATTTTCAAAAATTTCAAAAGCGTTAAAAATCCTTCCAAATTTAAAAAAAAAACTAAAAATTTTGTCGAAATTCCAAAAATTCTGCAAATTTCATAACTTTTTCTAAATTTCTCAAATATTTCAATTATTTCCTGTAGTCCCTCTGGCAGCACCTATAGGCACCAGGCTACACATCTGTCAACCACGGCATCCTCTAGGTTGCATTTGCAGGCACGCCACTCCAAACTAGCAGTACAATAAGTTCAATATATAAAGGAAATTTAAGAATTTGAGTTATCAAAATATTTTAAATTTTAAAAAACTTGTCAAAATTTTCAAAAATCGACGAAATTCCAAAAAAATTCAAAATTTCCATAAACCTTCAAAATTTTCAGAAGTTTTCATAAATTTTAAAATTTTCAAAAATTTCAAAAATTTTCAAACAATGCAAAATTTTCAATAATATTCAATAATTTCAAAAATTTGCAAATACCGTCCAAATTCCAAAAACTTTAAAAATTTTCAAAAATTTTCAAAAAATCGAAAATTTCAAATATTTTCAAAAATTTCAATATTTAAAAAATTTTTTAAAATATCAAAAACGTAAGAATTCTTCCAAATTTTCAAAAAATTTTAAAAATTTGTCGAAATTCCAAAAATTCTGAAAATTTCCTAACACTTTGTAAATTCCTAAAAAATTTCAATGATTTCGAATACTCCCCCTGGCAGCACCGGTAGGTTGCTTCTGCAGGGTCACCGCTCCCAACTAGCAGTACAATAAGTTCAATACCTAAAGGAAATTTAAGAAATTGTTAGAGATATCAAAATTTTTTAAGTTTTTAAAAATTCTTCAAATTTTTTAAAAATCGTCGAAATTTTAAAAAATCTTAAAAATTTTCAAAATTTTTCAAAACTTCAAAGTTTTCAAAAAATTTATAAATTTTCAAAAAAATCCAAAATTTCCAAAAATTTCAAAAATTTTCAAAACTCGTCGAAATTCCTAAAACTATCAAAATTATTCAAAAATTTTCAAAAATTTCAAGAATGTTAAAAATTCTTTCAAATTATCAAAAAAAATAAAAGTTTTGTCGAAATTCCAAAAATTCTGCAAATTTCATAACTTTTTCTATTTTTCTCAAATATTTCAATTATTTCCTGTACTCCCTCTGGCAGCACCGATAGGCTCCAGGCTACACATCTGTCAAACACGGCACCCTCTAGGTTGCATTTGCAGGCACGCCACTCCAAACTAGCAGTACAATAAGTTCAATATTTAAAGGAAATTTAAGAATTAGAGTTATCAAAATATTTTAAATTTTAAAAAACTTGTCAAAATTTTCAAAAATCGTCGAAATTCCAAAAAAATAAAAAATTTCCATAAAGGTTCAAAATTTTCAAAAGTTTTCAAAAACTTCAAAATTTTCAAAAATTTCAAAAAATTTTCAAAAAATGCATAATTTTCAATAATTTTCAAAAATTTCAAAAATTTTCAAAAATCGTCCAAATTCCGAAAAATTTAAAAATTTTCAAAAATTTTCAAAAAATCAAAAATTTTCAAATATTTTCAAAAATTTTAATATTTTAAAAATTTTTTAAAATATCAAAAACGTAAAAATTCTTCCAAATTTTCAAAAAATTTTAAAAATTTGTCGAAATTCCAAAAATTCTGAAAATTTCCTAACATTTTTTAAATTCCTAAAAAATTTCAATGATTTCGAATACTCCCCCTGGTACCACCGGTAGGCTCGAGGCTACTCATTCTCTAGGTTGCTTCTGCAGGGTCACCGCTCCCAACTAGCAGTACAATAAGTTCAATAATTAAAGGAAATTTAAGAATTTGTTAGATATCAAAATTTTTTAAGTTTTTAAAAATTCTTCAAAGTTTTTAAAAATCGTCGAAATTTTCAAAAATTTTCAAAAATTTCAAAATTTAAAAAAAAATTAAAAAATCCTCCAAATTCCAAAATATTTCAAAATTTTCAAAAAATTTCAAAAATTTCAAAATTTTGAAAAGTTTTAAAAAACTATCAAAAATCGTCCAAATTCCAAAAAATATCAAAATTTTCAAAAATTTTAAAAAATTTCTTAATTTTCAAAATTTTCAAAAATTTTCAAAAATTTCAAAGTCGTTAAAAATTTTCCCAAATTTTGGAAAAATTTTAAAAATTTGTCGAAATTCCAAAAATTCTGAAAATTTCCTAACAATTTGAAAATTCCTAAAAAATTTCAATGATTTCGAATACTCCCACAGGCAACACCGATAGGTTCGAGGCTACACATGTCAGCCACGGCATTCTCTGGGTTGCATCTGCAGGCTCGCCGCTACCAACAAGCACTACACGTTCAATAATTGAAGGAAATTTAAGAATTTGTTAGAGTTAACAAAATATTTTAAATTTTTAAAAATTCTTCAAAATTTTCAAAAATCGTCCAAATTCCAAAAAATTTCAAAATTTTCAAAATTTTCAAATATTTCAAAAACGTAAAAATTCTTCCAAATTTTCAAAAAATTTTAAAAATTTGTCGAAATTCCAAAAATTCTGAAAATTTCCTAACGTTTTGTAAATTCCTAAAAAATTACAATGATTTCGAATACTCCCCCTGTCAGCACCGATAGGCTCGAGGCTACACATCTGTCAACCACGGCATCCAATAAGTTGCATCTGCAGACTCGCCGCTCCCAACTAGCAGTACAATAAGTTCAATAATTAAAGGAAATTTAAGAATTTAAGATTTATCAAAATTTTTTAAGTTTTTAAAAATTTGTCAAAATTTTCAAAAATCGTCGAAATTCCAAAAAAATTTCAAAATTTTCAAAAATTTTCAAAATTTTCAAAAATTTTCAAAAACTTCATAATTTTCAAATATTTAAAATATTTTCAAAAATTTAAAGTATTTTCAAAAAATTCAAAATATTAAAAATTTTCAAAAATTTTCAAAAATCGTCGAAATTGCAAAAAAATTTCAAAATTTTCAAAAAATTTTCAAAATTTTGAAATATTTTCGAATATCGTCGAAATTCCAAAAAATTTCAAAATTTAAAAAAATTTTCAAAAATTTCAAAAACGTTAAAAATTCTTCCAGATTTTCAAAAGATTTAAAAAATTTGTCGAAATTCCAAAAATTCTGAAAATTTCCTAACATTTTGTAAATTCCTAAAAAATTTCATTGCTTTCCAAACTCTTCCCTGCAGCACCGATAGGCTCGAGGCTACACGTCAGCCACGGCTTCCTCTGGGTTGCATCTGCAGGCTCGCCGCTACCAACTAGCACTACAATAAGTTAAAAAATTAAAGGAAATTTAACTATTTGTTAAAATTATCGATATTTTTTAAATTTTAAAAAATTCGTCAAAATTTTCAAAAATCGTTGAAATCCCAAAAAATTTCAAAATTTTCAATAATTTTCGAAACTTTCATTAACGTTAAAAATTCTTCCAAATTTAAAAAAAAAAATAAAAAATTTTGTCGAAATTCCAAAATTTTGCTAATTTCCTAACTTTTTCTAAATTTCTCAAATATTTCAATTATTTCATATACTCCTGGCAGCACCGATAGGCTCCAGGCTACACATCTGTCAACCACGGCATCGTCTAGGTTTCATCTGCAGGCTCGCCGCTCGAAACTAGCAGTGCAAGTTCAATTATTAGAGGAAATTTAAGAATTTGTTAGAGTTATCAAAATTTTTTTAATTTTAAAAAATTTGTCAAAATTTTCAAAAGGCGTCGAAATTACAAAAAATTTTCAAAAAATCCAAAATTTTCAAAAATTTTCAAAAATTTCAAAAATTTAAAAAAATTCCAAAGACAGTCCAAATTCCAAAAAATTTAAAAATTTTGGAAAATTTTCAAAAATTTAAAATTTTGGAAGGTTTTCAAAAATTTGAAAATTTTGAAACATTTAAAAGAATTTTAAAAATTTCAAAAATTAAAAAAAATCGTCAAAATTCCAAAAAAATTTGAAAATTTTTAAAAATTTTCAAAAAGTTCAAAATTTTCAAAAATTTTCAAAAATTTCAAAATTTTAAACAATTTTCAAAAATATCCAAAACGTAAAATTCTTCCAAATTTTCAAAAAATTTTAAAAATTTGTCGAAATTCCAAAAATTCTGAAAATTTCCTAACATTTTGTAAATACCTAAATAATTTCAATGATTTCGAATACTCCCCCTGGCAGCAGCGATAGGCTCTAGGCTACAAATGTCAGACACCTCATCTTCTAGGTTTCATCTGCAGGCTCACCGCTCCCAACTAGCACTACAATAAGTTCAATAATTGAAGGAAATTTAAGAATTTGTTAGTTATCAAAGTTTTTTACATTTTTAAAAATTCTTCAAAATTTTCAAAAATTCGTCGAAATTCCAAAAAATTTAAAAATTTTCAAAAATTTTCAAAATTTTCAAAAACTTTAAAATTTAAAAAAAATTGATAAATTTTCAAAAAAATACAAAATTTCCAAAAATTTCAAAAATTTTCAAAACTCGTCGAAATTCCTAAAACTATCAAAATTTTTCAAAAATTTTCAAAAATTTCAAGAACGTTACAAATTCTTCCAAATTTTCAAAAGAATTAAAAATTTTGTCTAAATTCCAAAAATTCTGCAAATCCTAACTTTTCTAAATTCCTCAAAAATTTCAATTATTTCCTACACTCCCCTTGGCATCACCGATAGGCTCCAGGCTACACATCTGTCAACCGCGGCATACTCTAGGTTGCATCTGCAGACTCGCCGTTCCGAACTAGCAGTACAAGTTCAAAAATTAAATGAAATTTAAGAATTTAAGTTATGAAAGATTTTTAAAATTTAAAAAATTCGTCAGAATTTTCAAAAATCGTCGAAATTCCAAAAAATTTCAAAATTTTCAAATATTTTCAAAATTTTCAAAAATTTTCAAAAACTTCAAAATTTTCAAAAAATTTATAAATTTTCAAAAAAATCCAAAAATTTTCAAGAATTTAAAAAGTTTCAAAATTTTCAAAACTGGTAATTCTTAAAATTATCAAAATTTTTCAAACGTTTTCAAAAATTTCAAAATTTTTAAAAATTTTCAATAATTTCAAAAACGTTAAAAATCCTTCCAAATTTTCAAAAAAACTAAAACTTTTGTCGAAATTCCAAAAATTCTGCAAATTTCCTTACTTTTTCTAAATTCCTCAATAATTTCAATTATTTCCTATACTCCCCCTGGCAGCACCGACAGGCTCCAAGCTACACATCAGTCAACCACGGCATCCTCTAGGTTGCATCTGCAGGCACGCAGCTCCAAACTAGCAGTACAATAAGTTCAATAATTAAAGGAAATTTATGAATTTGTTAGATTTATCAAAATATTTAAAATTAAAAAAAACTTGTCAAAATTTTCAAAAATCGTCGAAATTCCAAAAAATTTCAAAATTTTCAAAATGTTTCAAAATTTTCAAGTTTTCAAAAACTTCAAAATTTTCAAAAATTTCAAAAAATGCAAAATTTTCAAAAATTGTCAAAAATTTCAAAAATTTAAAAAAATTTAAAAAATCGCGCAAATTCCAAAAAATTTCAAAATTTTCAAAAAATTTCAAAAATTTCAAAATTTTCAATAATTTCAAAAACGTTAAAAATTCTTCCAAATTTTGAAAAAAATTTAAAAATTTGTCGAAATTACAAAAATTCTGAAAATTTCCTAACATTATTTAAATTCCTCAAAAGTTTCAATGATTTCGTATACTCCCACATGCAGCACCGATAGGCTCGAGGCTACACATCTGTCAACCACGGCTTCCTATAAGTTGCATCTGCAGACTCGCCGCTCCCAACTAGCAGTACAATAAGTTCAATAAATAAAGGAATTTTAAGAATTTAAGAGTTACCGAATTTTTAAAATTTTTTAAAATATGTCAAAATTTTCAAAAATCGTCGAAATTCCTTAAAATTTCAAAATTTTAAAAAATCTTCAAAACTTCAAAATTTTCAAAAATTTGTATTTTCAAAAATTCAAAATATCCAAAAACTTTCAAAAATTTCAAAAATGTAAAAAATTTTCAAAAATCGTCGAAATTGCAAAAAATTTCAAAATTTTCAAAATTTTTCAAAATCATCAAATTCCTAAAAATTTCAAAATTTAAAAAAATTTTCAAAAATTTCAAAAACGTTAAAAATTCTTCCAAATTTTTAAAAGATTTTAAAAATTTGCCGAAATTCCAAAAATTCTGAAAATTTCCTAACATTTTGTAAATTCCTAAAAAATTTCATTGCTTTCCAAACTCCCCCTTGCAGCACCGATAGGCACGAGGCTACAAGTCAGCCACGGCATCCTCTGGGTTGCATCTACAGGCACGCCACACCGAACTAGCAGTACAATAAGTTCAATAATTAAAGGAAATTTAAGAATTTGTTAGGGTTATCAAAATATTTTGAATTTTAAAAAACTTGTCAAAATTTTCAAAAATCGTCGAAATTCCAAAAAATTTGAAAATTTTCAAAAATTTTCAAAATTTTCAAATTTTTCAAAAACTTCAAAATTTTCAAAAATTTCAAAAATATTCAAAAAATGCAAAATTTTCAAAAATTTTCAAAAATTTCAAAAATTTAAAAAAATTTAAAAAAATCGTCCAAATTCCAAAAAATTTAAATATTATGAAGAATTTTCAAAAATTTTCACAAATCGTCCAAATTCCAAAAAATTTCAAAAATTTTCAAAAATTTTCAAAAATTTCAAAATTTTATAAAATTTTCAAAAATTTCAAAAACGTTAAAAATTCTTTCAGATTTTGAAAAAATTTTAAAAATTTATCGAAATTACAAAAATTCAGAAAAATTCCTAACATTTTGTAAATTCCTCAAAAATTTCAATGATTTCGAATACTCCCACAGGCAGCACCGATAGGCTCGAGGCTACACATCTGTCAACCACGGCATCATATAGGTTGCATCTGCAGAATCGCCGCTCGCAACTGGCAGTACAATAAGTTCATTAAAAGGAATTTTAAGAATTTGTTAAGAGTTATCAAAATTTTTTAAATTTTTAAAAAATTGTCAAAATTTTCAAAAATCGTCGAAATTCCAAAAAATTCGAAAATTTTCAGAAATTTTCAAAAACTTCAAAATTTTCAAAAAATTTTCAAAACTTTCAAAAATTTTCAAAATTTAACAAAACTTTCAAATATTTTAATACACCTCTGCTGGAAAATATAGGGCCGCAGCTTTCTCTGGGATACCACACTGGCAGCACTTGCAGGCTCGCAGCTCCCACCTAGCAGACCAATAATTAGAAAAATTAAAGGAAATTTAGAAATTTTCAAACATTTTCAAAATTTTAAAAATTTCAAAACACGTCAAAATTCCAAAAAAATTTCGAAATTTTAAAAAAATTTCGAAATTTTTCAGAATTTAAAAAAAATTAAAAAATTTTCAAAATTCTCAAAATTTTCAAAAATTTACAAAACGTTTAAAAATTTAAAAAAAATTTCAAAATTCGCCGAAATTCTAGAACATTTTGAAATTTTCAGAATTTTCAAAATTTCCAAATATTTTCAAAAATTTTTAAAAAATTTCGAAATGTTCAAAAATATTCATAATTTTCAAAATTTTGAATAATTTTCAATATGTTTCAAGATTTTCATAAATTTTCAATGCTCCCCTTCACAGGACCGATAGGCTCGAGGGTACACATCGGGCAGCCACCGTAATATGTGCCAAGACACTGGCAGTACCTGCAGGCTTGCAGCTCCCACGTAGCAAAATAATTTTAAAAATTAAAGGAAATCTTCAAAAATTTTCAGATTTCGTCGAAATTCCAAAAATTTTGAAAATTTTGAAAATTTTAAAAAATTTTCAAAATTATCAAAAAATTAAAAAAATTTCAAATATTCAAAAAATTTTTAATTATTCAAAATATTTAAACAATTATAAAAAATATCAAAATTTTCAAAACTTAAAAAAATTATCAAAATTTGACAAATTCCAAAAAATTTCAACATTTGTCGTAAAAAAATGTGAAAATTACCAAACATTTTCTAAATTTCTCAGAATTTTTAATTATTTTCAATACTCCCACTGGCAGAAATTATGGGCTCGAGAGTACACCACAGGTAGCCACGGCATACTCTGGGCATACTCGGTCTGCTAGGTGGGATTAGCGAGCCTGGAGACGCCAGTGTAACTGGCGTCTCCAAGGCTCGCTAATCCCACCTAGCAGACCGATAATTTTAAAAATTAAAGGAAATTTAAGAAGTTTTCAAAAATTGTCAAAATTCGTCGGAATTCCAAAAAATTTCAAAATTTTCAAATTTTTCATACTTTTAAAAAATTTAGAAAAATTTTCAAAAGATTTCAAAATTCGTCAAAATTCCCAAAATTCTCAAAAATTAAAAACATTTTCAAAATTTCTCAAAATTTTCAAAATTTTGAAAAATATGGAAGATTCGTCCAAATCAGAAAAAATTCACAATTTTGAAAAATTTCAAAATTTTGAAAATCTTCAAAAATTTTCGAAACTAGAAATTCCAACAAATTTGAGAATTTTCAAAATTTAAAAAAAAATATTTAAAAATTTCAAAATTTTCAAAAATCTTCAAAAATTTTCAAAATTCAACAAAATTCCAATGAATTTCAAAATTTCCAAAATTTTCAAAAAATTTCAAAATTCGACGAAATTCCAAAAAATTTAAAAAATTTCAAAAAATTTTTAAAATTCCAAAAATTTCAAAAAATTTTTAAAATTCCAAAAATTTTCAAAATTTGTTGATATTCCTAAAACTCTGAATAGTTCCTAAACATTTTCTCAATTTCTCAAAATATTCAAATATTTTCAATACTCCCATTGGCAGAACCTAGGATCGAGGCTACACATCTTGCAGCCACGGCATTCTCCGCGCTACCTCACTGGCAGCATACGCAGGCTCGCTGCTCCCATCTAGCAGATCAATAATTATAAATTTTAAAGGAAATTTAAGAAATTTTAAAAAAATTTAAAAAAGCTTTCAAAATTAGACGAAATTGCAAATAATTTAAAAAAACATCAATATTTTCAAAAATTTTCAAACTATTTCAGATTTTTCAATATTTTCAAAAATTTAAAAATTCTCAAAATTTTCACAAATTTACAAAATGTTTCAAAATTGTCAAAATTCGTCGAAATTCCAGGAAAAAACAAATTTTTCAAAATTTTGAAGAATTTTTAAAATTTTCAAAATTCGTCGAAATTCGAAAACATTTCAAAATTAAAAAAAAATAATAATTTTCCAAATTTTCAAAAATTTCAATAATTTTCCAAATTCGTCGGTTACAAAACAATTACAAAATTTTCAAAAATTTGAAAAATTATCAAAATTTTACAAAATTTCCAAAACTTTCAAAATTTGTCGAAATTCCAAAAAATCTGAAAATTTCCTAACATTTTCTATACTTCTCAATTTCAATTATTTTCTATACTCCCCTTGCAGCACCGATATGCCCGAGGCTACACATGTCAGCCACGGCATTGTCTGGGATGAACCTGCAGGCTCGCTGCTCCCAACTAGTACATTAATTTTAAAAATTGAAGGAAATTTAAGAATTTTTTTAAATTTTCAAAATTTTTTAAAAATAATTTTTGAAATATTTTAAAAATTTCTTTTTTTTTCAAAAATATTCAAAAATTTCAGAATTTTGAAAAATTTTCAAAAATTTAAAAAAATTTCAAAAATCTTGAAAATTCGTCCAAATTCCAAAAAATTTCAAAGTTTTTAAAAATTTTCAAAAATTTTAAAAAGTTTCAAAAATCTTCAAAATTTTCAAATTTTCAAAAACTTCATGATTTTGAAAAATCTAAATAATTTTCCAGAAATCCAAAATTTTGAAAAATTTTCAAAAACCGTCGAAATTCCAAATAATTTAAAAATTTAAAAAAAATGTTTCAAAATTTTCAAAAATTTCAATAATTTTCAAAAAATTCAAAATTTTCGAAGTTTCAAAAATTTAAAACATTTCCAAAAATTTTCAAATATCGTCGAAATTAAAAAAAAACATTTTTCAAAAATTTTCAAAAATCGTCGAAATTCCAAAAAATTTTCAAAAATTTCAAAATTTTCAAAACTCTACAAAAATTTCAAAAACGTTAAAAAAATTCCGGATTTTGAAAAATTTTTCAAAATTTGTCGAAATTCCAAAAAATCTGAAAATCTAACATTTTCTAAATTTCTCAAAAATTACAATTACATCCAATACTCCCCCTGGCAGCACCGATAGGCTCGAGGCTACACATGTCAGCCACGGCATTCTTTGGGCTAAACCTGCAGGCTGGCTGCTCCCAACTAGCAGTGCAATAATTTAAAAAATGAAAGAAAATTTAAGCATTTTTTAATATTTTCAAAATTAAAAAAAAACAATTTTTAAAATTTTAAAAAAATTTTCAAAATTTTCCAAAAACAGTAGAAATTCCAAAAAATTTCAATATTTACAAAAATTTTCAAAATTTCAAAAATTTCAAAAATTTTCAAATATTTTCAAATATTTCAAAAATTTTCACAAATAAAAAAAATCCAAAATTTTCAAACATTTTCAAAATTTTTAAAAATTTCTAAAATTTTCAAAAACCGTCGAAGTTAAAAAAAAAATTTAAAATTTTCAAAAATATGAAAAATTATCAAAATTTTACAAAATTTCCAAAAATTTTCAAAATTTGCCGAAATTCCAAAACATCCTAAAATTTCCTAACTTTTCTATACTTCTCAATTTCAATTTTCAATAATCCTCTAGGCAGCACCGATAGGCTCGAGGATACACATGGGTCAGCCACGACTTTCTCTGGGCTGCACCTGAACGCTCGCTCCTCCCAACTAGTAGCAAAATAACTAAAAATATTTAGGAAAGTAAAGAATTGTTTTAAATTTTTCAAAAATCGTCGATATTCCAAAAAATTTGAAAAATTTTCATAAATTATCGAAAATTTCAAAAGTTTAAAAACTTTCAAAAATTTCAAAATTTTCAAAAATTTTCCAGATTCGTCGGAATTGCAAAAAATTTCAAAATTTTCAAAAACTTTAAAAAGCTCCAAAATTTTCAAAAAGTTCAGAATTTCAAAAATTTTCAAAAGTAGTCGAAATTCCAACAAATTACAAAATTTTCAAAAATTTTCAAAAACCGTCGAAATTCCAAATAATTTGAAAATTTAAAAAAAATAAATTTCCAAATTTTCAAAAATTTCAAAATTTCAAAAATTTTCAAAAATTTCAATAATTTTCAAAATTCATCGGTTACAAAAAATTACAAAATTTTCAAAATTTGAAAAATTATCAAAATTTTACAAAATTTCCAAAAACTTTCAAAATTTGTCGAAATTCCAAAAAATCTGAAAATTTCCTAACATTTTCTATACTTGCTCAATTTCAATTATTTTCAATACTCTCCTTGCAGCACTGATATGCCCGAGGCTACACATGTCAGCCACGGCATTCTCTGGGATGAACCTGCAGGCTCGCTGCTCCCAACTAGTTAGTACATTAATTTTAAAAATTGAAGGATATTTAAGAATTTTTTTAAATTTTCAAAAATTTTTAAAAATAATTTTTGAAATATTTTAAAAATTTCCAAATTTTAAAAATATTCAAAAACTTCCGAATTTTGAAAAATTTTCAAAAATTTAAAAAATTTCAAATTTTCAAAAACTTCATGATTTTAAAAAATCTCAATAATTTTCCAGAAAACGAAAATTTTCAAAAATGTTCAAAAACCGTCGAAATTCCAAATAATTTCAAATTTAAAAAAATGATAAGTTTCAAAATTTTCAAAAATTTCAATAATTTTCAAAAAATTCAAAATTTTCGAAAAGTTTCAAAAATTTAAAACATTTTCAAAAATTTTCAAATATCGTCGAAATTAAAAAAAAACAATTCTCAAAAATTTTCAAAAATTTCTAAATTTTGAAAAATTTTCAAAAATCGTCGAAATTCCAAAAAATTTTCAAAAATTTCAAAATTATCAAAACTTTACAAAAATTTCAAAAACATTAAAAATTCTTCCAGATTTTCAAAAAATTTTCAAAATTTTTCGAAATGCCAAAAAATCTGAAAATCTAACATTTTCTAAATTTCTCAAAAATTTCAATTACATCCAATACTCCCCCTGGCAGCACCGATAGGCTCGAGGCTACAAATCTGTCAGCCACGTCATTCTCTGGGCTGTATCTGCAGGCTCCCCGCCCCCAACTAGCAGTACAATAATTTAAAAAATTAAAGGAAATTTAAGAATTTGTTAAAATTATCAAAATTTTTTAAATTTTCAAAAAATTTTCAAAATTTTCAAAAATCGTCGAAATTCCAAAAAATTTTAAAATTTAAAAAAAATTCCAAATATTTCAAAACTTTAAAAAAGATCCAAAAATTTCAAGAATTTAAAAAAATTTCAAAAATTTCAAAAATTTTCAAAAACTGCCGTAAGTCTAAAAAATTTCAAACTGTTCAAAAAATTAAAAAAATTTAAAAATTTTTCAAAAATTTCAAAAAATTTAAAAAAATCCAAAATTTTTTAAAAATTTTCAAAGATTTCAAAAATCTCAAGAATTTAGAAAAATCGTCGAAATCCCGAAATATTTAACAATTTTCAAAAATATTTCAAAGATTTCAAAATTTTCAAAAACCGTAGATATTCCAAAAAATTCCAAAATTTTCAAAAATTTTCTGAATATCCAAAATTTTCAAAAATTTTGAAAAATTTCAAAAATTTTCAAAAATAGTCGAACCTACAAAAAAAATTCAAAATATTCAAAAATTTGAAAAATTTTCAAAATTATACAAAATTTTCAAAATTTGTCGAAATTCGAAAAAATCTGAAAATTTCAATTATTTTCAATACTTCCCTTGGCAGCACCGATTTGCCCGAGGCTATACATGTCAGCCACGGCATTCTCTGGGCTAAACCTGCAGGCTCGCTGCTCCCAACTAGCAGTGCAATAATTTTAAAAATGAAAGGAAATTTAAGAATTTTTAAAAAATTTTCAAAACTTTCAAAAATCGTCGAAATTCCAAAAAAATTTCAATATTTTCAAAAATTTTCAAAATTTGAAAAATTTAAAAAATTTTAAATATTTTCAAATATTTCAAAAATTTTCAAAAATAAAAAAAAAATCCAAAATTTTCAAACATTTTCAAAATTTAAAGGAATTTCTAAAATTTTCAAAAACCGTCGAAGTTAGAAAAAAATTCAAAATTTTCAAAAATATGAAAAATTTTCAAAATTTTACAAAATTTCCAAAAATTTTCAAAATTTGCCGAAATTCCAAAATATCTTAAAATTTCCTAACTTTTCTATATTTCTCAATTTCAATTTTAAATAATCCTCTAGGCAGCACCGATAGGCTAGAGCATACACATAGATCAGCCACGACTTTCTCTGGGCTGCACCTGAAGGCTCGCTCCTCCCAACTAGTAGCAAAATAATTAAAAAATTTTAGGAAATTAAAGAATTTTTTTAAATCTTTGAAAAATCGTCGATATTCCAAAAAATTTGAAAATTTTCATAAATTATCGAAAATTTCAAAAGTTTAAAAAAATTTCAGAAATTTCAAAATTTTCAATAATTTTCCAAATTCGTCGGAATTGCAAAAAATTTCAAAATTTTCAAAATCTTTAAAAAGTTTCAAAATTTTCAAAAATTTCAAAAATTTTCAAAGTATCCAAAATTTTCAAAAAGTTCAAAATTTCAAAAATTTTCAAAAATAGTCGAAATTCCCACAAATTTCAAAATTTTCAAAAATTTTCTAAATTAACCGGAATTGCAAAAAATTTCAAAATTTTCAAAAACTTTAAAAAGTTTCAAAATTTTCAAAAATTTTCAAAATATCCAAAATTTTCAAAAATTTTCAAAAATAGTCGAAATACCAACAAATTTCAAAATTTTCAAAAATTTTCAAAAACCGTCGAAATTCCAAATCATTTCAAAATTTAAAAAAATAACAGTTCCAAATTTTCAAAAATTTCAATAATTTTGAAAATTCGTCGGTTACAAAAAAATTACAAGATATTAAAAAATTTGAAAAACTATCAAAATTTTACAAAATTTCCAAAAACTTTCAAAATTTGTCGAAATTCCAAAAAATCTGAAAATTTCCTAACATTTTCTATACTTCTCAATTTCAATTATTTTCAATACTCTCCTTGCAGCACCGATTTGCCCGAGGCTACACATGTCTGCCACGGCATTCTCTGGGATGAACCTGCAGGCTCGCTGCTCCCAACTAGTACATTAATTTTAAAAATTGAAGGAAATTTAAGAATTTTTTTAAATTTTTATTCAAACTAACACGCAATATTATTTATACTGTACAGTATTATTACTCCTATTTCGGCCTCCTCCTCCCCTCTAGCCGACCTTACCTCGCCTATTGTCCTTTCCTTCTTTTCTAATTTTCAAAATATAATTATATATGATTACAATAAAAATATATCCTAAAGTAAAGAAGAGTAATAATACTGTATATATTACAAAGTGTATTATATCTAACTAACTAGAGTAAAAGTTAATGCATAATAAACGAATATAAAAGACTAAGTCAATAGAATTACATAGTCCTTTAGGAAAGCAAATCCTTTTTCTTATACAATTAGTTGCATTTATAATAACAATAAAAATTTAATAGGGAAAAAGAGCATTCTACGGAACTCTAGAAAAACAACTAATGGAGAGACTAGTGAAGTGCTTTGTCTGAAGTATGACATTGTATAAGGAGGAAACACAGAAATTACGACGAAGTGAAGAGAAGAGACTAGAGTCACTTGAAATGTAGATATGGAGAAGAATGGAGGGTGTGAAACAGAAAGACAGAATAAGAAATGAAGCTGTGTTGGAAAGAAAGGGTGAAGAAAGAATGATGCTGAAAATGATCAGGATGAAAAGAAGGAATTGCCTGGGTCAAGGGCTAAGAAGACACTGTCTACTGAAAGATGCACTGGAAGGAATGGTGAACGGACGAACAAAATAGTTGAAATTGCAGAAAGATGAAAGTGAAAAGATTGTAGGAATGGCTGTACGGTGAATACGAAAAAAAACCGTTGAAATCGCTGTACGCTGAATACGAAAAAAACGTTGAAATCGCTGTACCTAAATGCGAAAAAAAACGTTGAAATAGCTGTACTCTGAATAGGAAACAAGAGAAATCGTTGAAATCGCTGTAAGCTGAATAGGAAGAAAAGAGAAATCGTTGAAATCGCTGTACGTTGAAAACGTAAAAAAAGAGAAATCGTTAAAATCGCTATATGCTGAAAAAAAAGCATTATTTGAAAACGCTATAGCCATGTTTTGAATAAGAAAAAAGAGAAATCTTTGAAACCGCTGTACGCTGAATACGAAAAGATTGAAAACGTTGAAATCGCTGTAAGCTGAATGCGGAAAAAAAGAGACATCGTTGAAATCGCTGTACGCTGAACACGAAAAAAAACGTTTAAATCTCAGTACGCTGAATACGAATCAAAATCGTTAAAATCGCTGTACGTTGAATACGAAAAAAAGAGAAATCGTTGAAATCGGTGTACGTTGGATATGAAAAAAGAGAAAAAATGTGGAAATTTCTATGCGCTGAATACGAAAAAAAGAGAAATCGTAGAAATCGCGCTACGCTGAATACGTAAAAAAGAGAAACAGTTCAAGTCCTGTGCGCTGAACGCGAAAAAGGGGAAATCGTTGAAATCGCTGTACGTTGAATAAGAAAAAAGAGAAATCGTTGAAATCGATGTCTACCGAATAAGAAACAAAGACAAATCGTTGATCACTGTACGTGGAATACGCAAAAAAGAGAAATCGTTGAAAACGCTGAATAAGAAAAAAAGACAAATCGTTGAAATCGCTGTTCACTGAATACGGGAAAAGAGAAATCTTTGAAATCGCTGAGCGCTGAACACTAAAATGAGAAATCGTAAAAATCGCTGTACGTAGTATATGAAAAGAAGAGAAATTGATGAAATCGCTGTACGTTGAATAGGAAAAAAAAGAGAAATCGTTGAAATCGTAGTACGCTGAATAAGAAAAAGAAGAGAAATCGTTGAAATCGCTGAACGCTGAATACGAAAAATAGAAATCGTTGAAAACGCTGTAAGCTGAATACGAAAAAAGAGAAATCGTTGAATTTGCTGTACGCTGAATATAAAAAAAAAGAAATCGTTGAATTCGCTGTACGCTGAATACGGAAAAAGAGAAATCGTTGAAAGAGCACGCAGAATATGAAAAAAAAATCGTTGAAATAGCTGTACGATGAATACCAAAATATATCATCGAAATAACTGTACGCTGAATACGAAAAAATATCGTTGATATCGCTGTAAGCTGAAAACGAAAAATAGTGAAATCGTTTTAATCGCTGTATTTTGAATTCGAAAAAAAGAGAAATTGTTGAATTCGCTTTACGTTGAATACGAAAAAAAAGAAATCTTTGAAATGGCTGTACGCTGAATAAGAAAAATTTAGAAATCGTTGTAATCGCTGTAGGCTAAACACGAAAAAATCGTAGAAATCGTTGTACGCGAAATAAGAAAAAAGAAAAATCGTTGAAATCGTTGTACGGTGACTAAGAATAAAATGTCTTTGAAATTTATGTAAGCTGAATACGAAAAATGAATCGTTGAAATTGCTGCACGCTGAATATGAAAAAAGGAGAAATCGATGAAATCGCCGTAGGCCAAATACGAAAAAAAAATCGTTGAAATCGCTGTACGCTGAAAACGAAAGAAATATCGTTGAAATCGCTGTAAGCTGTATACGAAAAAAGATAAATCGTTTTAATCGCTCTACTTTGAATACGAAAAAAAGAGAAATCGTTGAAATGGCTATATGTTGAATATGAAAGAAAATCGTTCAAATAGCTGTACGCTGAATACGTGAAAAAACTTTGATATCTCTGTATGTTGAATACGAAAAAAAATAACTGAAACCTCTGTACGCTGAATACGAAAATAAGAGATATCGTTGAAATCGCTGTACGCTGAATAAGAAAAAAGAGAAATCGTTGAAATCGCAAAACGCTGAATTAGAAAAAAACAGAAATCGTTGAAATCGCAATAAGCTGAATACGAAAAAAAGAGGAATCGTTGAAATCGCTGTACACCAAATACGAAAAAAGAGATATCGTTGAAATCACTGTACGTTCAATAAGAAAAAAAGAGAAACTGTTGAAATCGTTGAAAGCTGAATACGAAAAAAGAGAAATCGTTGAAATCGCTGTACGCTGCATACGAAAAAAGAGAGATCTTTGAAATAGCTGTGCTCTCAACATGTAAAAAGAGAAATCGTTAAAATCGCTGAACGAAAAATATGAAAAATGAGAGACAGATGAAATCGCTGTACGTTGAATAGGAAAAAGAGAGAAATCGCTGGAATCGTTCTACGCTGAATAGGAAAAAAAAGAAATCGTTGAAATCGCTGTACGTTGAATACGAAAAAACAGAAATTGCTGAAATCGCTCTAAGCTGAATGAGAAAGAAAGAGAATTCGTTGAAATTGCTTTACGCTGAATACGAAAAAAAGAGGAATCGTAGATATCGCTGTATACTGAAAACGAAAAAGAGAAATCGTTGAAATCGCTGTACGCTGAATAAGAAAATAACAGAATTAGTTGAAATCGCTGTACGCTGAATACGAAAAAGAGAGAAAACGTTGAAATCGATGTACACCGAATACGAAAAAAAGACAAAACGTTGATCACTGTACGTGGAATACGTAAAAAAGAGAAATCGTTGAAATCGCTTAACGCTGAATACGAAAAAAGGAGAAACCGATGAAATCGCTGTACGTTGAATAGGAAAAAGAGAGAAAACGTTGGAATCGTTGTACGCTGAATACGAAGAAAAGAGAAATCGTTGAAATCGCTGTAGTCTGAATTCGAAAAAAAAACCGTTCAAATCGCTGTACGATGAATACGAAAGAAAATCATTGAAATAGCTGTACGCTAAATACGAAATATATATCGTTGAAATCGCTGTACGGATAATATGAAAAAAGAGAAATCGTTGAAATCGCTGTACAGCTGTCAAAAAAAAGTGGCCGCACTCGTGAACAGCGAATATTTTCAAAGTCCACTTCGGGTCGCGGCGATGTTACACGATGCATGTGCTTGTACGAGCAGTTCCGGAACTATGAAAGTGTTCCATATCTGCGCCTCGTAGACCAGCGGTAGAGTGCTTGTTTAATGATTCAAAGGTCGTGGGTTCGGGCCGTCTTCAAGTTTTCATTTTATTTTTTAATCGTTCTTTAGCGATATAAATGCTATTCAAATTATCATTTATATTCAGTTATCGTTCTTTATGGATATCACGTTATTTATATTTTGTTATCGTTCTTTAGAGATATGAATAAAATTCAGGTCATCATTTGTATTCTATTATCGTATTGTAACGATATGAATAATAATTATTATTGTATCTCCAATGGGGGTTAGCCCTATTTTACATATGTATGTTAGGGCTATAGTTTCATACACAAAAAAGATAAGCATAAAGAGAAATGGAAAAGAAAATTAAATTAGCTTACGCGATGTAAACAAAACATAAACAAACCGTAAATTAGGCATTGCGATTGCAAAACAAATATCAGGTATCAATTTGAAAGATACAAAAACATTAACACACATAAGTAACACTTCTATAACACAAATATGCAGCTTTCCGTACCATACATCATAAATTAATACACAATAGTCACACAAACACATTCAAACTATAATTACGACATTGCGACGACATCAAGCATCCCATAACTGACTCACATACATAACAAATCAAGCATCCGTTACAACACATACACTTCAACATAGTAACCACACTTTTAAAAGTTACAAAATTGGCTCCAAGAAGAATAAATAGGACACTGTTACTAATTACTATTCTACAATTTCTTAAATACATCTGTAATAAATCTGTGAAATTCCGATATGAATAATATTCACGTTTTTTATATTGTTATCGTTCTTTAGCGATTTAAATAATATTCAAGTTATCATTTATATTCTGTTTTCCTTCATTAGCATTATAAAACAATATTCAAGTTATTTATATTGTTCTTTCGCAATATATTAATTAAACAAACCGATATATATCATTTATATTCTGTTATCGTTCTTTAGTGATACTGTATAAATAATATTCAAGTTATTTATATTGTAATCGTTCTTTAGCGATATAAATAACGTAAATTTAATATTAGGTTTGGAAAAATCCAGTTGCATAATATTGGTATTAGTTTTTCTTTTTGTATTATTACATTATACTATCTTGAACCACAATAAAATGAAAAGGAGTAACGAGGAATTGAACCTGAGACGTTGACATCTAAATTCCGACGTTCGTCCGCTGAGCTACGAGAGCAAAAGTGTGGAATCATTTTCGGAAAAATTGACCCAATTACACTCTAAGATTTTCTGATGATTCGTAGAAGCTAGTCCAGGATGCGGGGAGCAAAGGCTAATTGAGATTTCCCGGTCTCTGACCGGGTCAGACATCCTGATAGAATTAATATTTAACCCTTGCCGTGACTTTCGGTGAAGTCCGGAGAGCCCAATTAGTCAAATCCACTCTCCTCATCTCCACGCTAGGGCCCCCTGGAATTTAATAAGATGCGAAAGAGATGGTGGTGTGCGGAAAGCAACGGGATGTTACCGCATTTTTGGCCTATCCTTCCCAAGAAAACTGCAAACATGAACAAAGGAAGCTTTTAATAGAAAAAGAAGGATCTCCTGCGGACCTCTGGAAAAAGAACTAAAGAAGAGACTAGTGAAGTGCTTTGTGTGGAGTGTGGCATTGTATGGGGAAGGAACATGGACTTTACGACGAAATGAAGAGAAACGAATTGAAGCATTTGAAATGTGGATGTAGAGAAGGACGGTGAGTGTGAAGTGGACAGATAGAATAAGGAATAAAATTGTGTTTGAAAAAGTGAGTGAAGAAAGAATGATGCTGAAACTGATTAGAAAGAGAAAAAGAAATTGGTTGGGTCTCTGGTTGAAAAGAATAATAGACGACATTAGGATATGTGGATCATATGCGGAGACTAAGAGGAAGGCAGAAAATAGGAAAGATTGGAGATTGCTGTGTTTGCAATGAAAGACCTGCCCATGGACAGAACATTTATGTGCGTATGTTCAGAATGCCTGGAATATCGTGTCTAAGAAGAGTCGCTATTTGCAAAGACTAGTCAATTCCATGCCCACTCGACTGCAAGATGATCGAGATAAGAGGAAGATAGACTAAATATTGAATTGTGACTTTTGTTTTGTTTTTTGAACGCTTAATTGTTTGAATGTTTTAAGGCCGACGCCAGTAAATTTGTTATTTTTATGCCACGAAAGATATTTTATTGAGAATAAAATCTTTTTTCTTTCCATTTGCAGCCACAATATCATAATGATAATGATAAAATCAAGGCATAATATATTAATGAACCTGATGTTAATTACTAAAATAATCATAAAAGAGAAAGGAGCCATTTAGTATAGTTTGTCTCTCTCAAAAACAGAACAAAAAAGGACATAAAAAGTACGAGGTTGTAGTCGAAAGCAGGACCTCATGAATAAGAGGCCTGAACGCTACCATTACGCTATCGAATCACAGAGGGAAAACTTCAATTATAACTGTACATATCAGGCAACGTGGTCCAACAACATGTAACATCGCCTGTCTCCGAATTGTAGCGAAGATACCCGAAGGGAACTTTGCTTCAGGAGAGGGGCCACTTTTTCTTTTGACAGCTATACTTTGAATACGAAAAAGAGAGAATTCGTTGTAATATGAATAAGAAATAAAGAGAAATCATTGAAATCGCTGTACGCTGAATACGAAAAATAGAGAAACCGTTGAAAACACTGTACGTTGAATACGAAAAATAGAAATCGTTCAAATCGCTGTACACCGAATACGAAATCAATTTTCGAATTCGCTGTGCGCTGAACACGTAAGAAGATAAATCGTTAAAATCGCTGTACCTAGAATATGAAAAAAGAGAAATCGATGAAATCGCATTACGCTGAATACGAAAAAAGTGAAATCGTTGAAATCGCTGTACGTTGATAAGAAAAAAAGAGAACTTCCTGAAATCGCAGTACGTTGCATAAAAAAAAGACGAATCGTTGAAAACGCTATTTGTTGAATAAGAAAAAAAGAGAAATCTTTGAAATCGCTGTATGTTGAATACTAAGAAAGTGAAAACGTTGAAATCGCTGTACGCTGAATACGGAAAAAAGAGACATTGTTGAAATCGCTGTACGCTGAATACAAAAAAATCGTATAAATCTCTGTACGCTGAATACGAAACAAAATCGTTAAAATCACTGTACGCTGAATAACAAAAAACGTTGAAATCGCTGTACGCTGAAAAGGAGGGAAGAGAAATCGTTGAAATCGGTGTACGTGGAATATGAAAAAAGAGAAATCGTTGAAATCGCATTATGCTGAATACGAAAAAAGTGAAATCGTTGAAATCGCTGTACGCTGAATACGAAAAAAAGAGAAACCGATGAAATCGCTGTACGTTGAAAAGGAAAAAGAGAGAAAACGTTGGAATCGTTGTACGCTGAATACGAAAAAAAGAGAAAACGTTGAAATCGCTGTAGTCTGAATTCGAAAAAAAAAAACGTTCAAATCGCTGTACGCTGAATACGAAAGAAAATCGTTGAAATAGCTGTACGCTAAATACGAAATAAATATCGTTGAAATCGCTGTACGGATAATATGAAAAAAGAGAAGTCGTTGAAATCGCTGTACGTTGAATATGAAAAAAAAAGAAATCGCTGTGTGCTGAATAAGAAAAAAGAGAATTTGTTGAAATCGCTTTACGCGGAATACGAAAAAAAGAGTAATCGTTGAAATCGCTGTACACTGAATACGAGAAAAGAGAAATCGTTGAAATCGCTGTAGGCTGAATAAGAAAATAAGAGAATTAGTTGAAATCCCTGTGCACTGAATAAGAAAAAAGAGAAGTCGTTGAAATCGCTGTAGGCTAGATATGAAAAAATAGAGAATTCGTTGAAATCGCTTTACGTTGAATACGAAAAAGAGAGAAAACGTTCAAATCGCTGTACGCAGAATACGAAAAAAAGAGAAATCGTTGAAATCGCTGAGGAAGAATACGAAAAAAAATCGTTGATATTCGTGTACGCTGAATACGAAAGAAAATCTTTGAAATAACTGTATGCTGAATACGAAATTAATATCGTCGAAATCGCTGTAAGCTGAATATGAAAATAAGAAGTAATGGTTTTAATCGCTGTAATAGAATAAGAAAAAATAAGAAATCGTTGAAATTGCTTTACGCTCAATACGGAAACTAGGAATCGTTGAAATAGCTGTACACTGAATACGAATAAAGTGAAAACCTTGAAATCGCTGTAGGCCAAATACGAAAAAAAATCATTGAAATCTCAATACGCTGAATGCAAAGAAAGAGAAATCGTTGAAATCGCTGTAGGCTGAATACGAATAAAATATCGTTCAAATTCCTGTACGCTGAATACGAAAAAAGCGTAGAAATCGCTGCACGCTGAATATGAAAAAAAAGAAAAATCATTGAAATCGCTGTAGGCCGAATACAAAAAAAATCGTTGAAAACGCTGTACGCTGAATACGAAATAATATCGTTGAAATAGATGTACTCTGAATACGAAAAAAATATCGTTGAAGTTGCTGTAAGCTGAAAACGAATAAAAGAGAAATCGTTTTAATCGCTGTACTTTGAATTCGAAAAAAAGAGAAATGGTTGAAATCGCTTTACGCTCAATACGAAAGAAAGAGAAATCGTTTAAATCGCTGTACGCAAAATACGAAAAAAAGAGATAACGTTAAAATCGCTGTACGATTAATACCAAAAATAGAAATCCTTCAAATAGCTGTACGCTGAATACGAAAAAAATTAGAAATCGTTGAAATCGCTGTAGGCCAAATGCGAAAAAAATCGTTGAAATCGCTGAACGCTGATTAAGAAAAAGGGAAGTCGATGAAATCGCTGTACGGTGAATAAGAATAAAATATCGTTGAAGTTTGTGTAAGCTGAATACAAAAAAGAACCGTTGAAATCGCCGTAGCCCGAATACGAAAAAACATCGTTGAAATCGCTGTACGCTCAATACGAGAGATAATTTTTAAAATAGCTGTACGCTGAATACGAAAATAGTATCGTTGAAATCGCTGTAAACTGAATACGGAAAAGAGAGAAATCTGTTTAATCGCTGTACTTTGAATACGAAAAAAGAGAAACCGTTGAAATGGCTATATCTTGAATATTAAAAAAGTTGAAATAGCTGTACGCTGAATACGAGAAAGATCTTTGAAATCTCTGTACGGTACGCTGAATACGAAAGGAAATCGTTGAAATAGCTGTACGCTAAATACGAAAAAATTATCGTTGAAATCGCTCTACGCATAATACGAAAAAAGAGAAATCGTTGAAATCGCTGTACGTTGAATACGAAAAAAACAGAAATCGCTGAAATCGCTGTACGCTGAATGAGAAAGAAAGAGAATTCGTTGAAATCGCTTTACGCTGAAAACGAAAAAGGGGAATCGTAGATATCGCTGTATACTGAAAACGAAAAAAACAGAAATCGTTGAAATCGCTGTACGCTGAATAAGAAAAGAACAGAATTAGTTGAAATCGCTGTACGCCGGATATGAAAAATGAAGTCGTTGAAACCGCTGTACGCTGAATATGAGCAAAAAGAGATATTGTTGAAATCGCTCTAAGCTGAATACGAAAAAAGAGAGAAATCGTTGAAATCGCTTTACGCTAAATTGAATCAAAGAGAAATCGTTGAAATCACTGTACGCTGAGTACGAAAAAAAGAGAAATCGATTAAATCGCTGTACAGCGAATAAGAAAAAAAGACAAATCGTTGAAATGGCTGTGAACTGAATACTAAAATTAGAATTATTTGAAATCGCTGTAGTCCAAATACGAAAAAAATCGTTCAAATCGCTGTACGCTGAATACAAGGAAAGAGAAATGGTTGAAATCGCTGTACGCTCAACACGAATAAAATATCGTTGAAATTTCTGTACGCTGAATAAGAAAATGAAGAGTTGAATTCGCTGCAGGCTGAATACGAAAAAAAAGAGTAATCGTTGAAATCGCTGTAGGCCGAATACGAAAAAATTCGTTGACATCGCTGTACGCTATATACGAATGAAGATCGTTGAAATAGCTGTAGCTAAAGACGAAAAAACAACTTTAAAAAATTACTGAAGGTGAATACGAAAAAAAATATTTAGAAACCGCTGTACGCTGAATACAATGAAAGAGAAATCTTTGAAATCGCTGTAGGTTGAATACGAAAAAAGAGAAATCGTTGTATTCGCTGTATACCGAATACGAAAAAAAGAGAAAACGTTGAAATTATTGTACGTTGAATACGAAAATGAGAGAATTCGTTGTGATATGAATTAGAAATAAAGAGAAATCATTGAAATCGCTGTACGCTTAATACGAAAAATAGAGAAACCGTTGAAAACGCTGTACGTTGAATACGAAAAAAGAGAAATCGTTTAAATCGCTGTACACCGAATACGAAAAAAAGAGAAATGGTTAAAATCACTGTGCGTTGAATACGAAAAAAAGAGAAATCGTTGAAGTCGCTGAATGCTGAGTACAAAATAATAAACAGTTTGAAATCACTGCACGAAGTATACGAAAAAAAAAGAAAAATTTTTGAATTCGCTGTGCGCTGAACACGTAAGAAGATAAATCGTTAAAATCGCTGTACGTAGAATATGAAAATAGAGAAATCGATGAAATCGCTGTACGTTGAATAGGAAAAGGAGAGAAATCGTTGTACGCTGAATAACAAAAAAAGAGAAATGGTTGAAATCGGTGTACGTGGCATATAAAAAAGGGAAATCGTTGAAATCGCATTACGCTGAATACGAAAAAAGTGAAATCGTTGAAATCGCTGTACGCTGAATAAGAAAAAAAGAGAACTCGCTGAAATCGCTGCACGTTGAACAAAAAAAAAGAGAAATCGTTGAAAACGCTGTACGTTGAATACTAAGAAAGTGAAAACGTTGAAATCGCTGTATGCTGAATACGGAAAAAAGGGACATCGTTGAAATCGCTGTACGCTGAATACAAAAAAATCGTTTAAACCTCTGTACGCTGAATACGAAACAAAATCGTTAAAATCACTGTACGCTGAATAAGAAAAAGACGTTGAAATCGCTGTACGCTGAAAAAGAAAGAAAGAGAAAGCGTTGAAATCGGTGTACCTGGAATATGAAAAAAGAGAAATCGTTGAAATCGCATTATGCTGAATACGAAAAAAGTGAAATCGCTCTACGCTGAATACGAAAAAAAGAGAAACCGTACAAGACCTGTGTGCTGAACGCGAAAAAAGAGGTCATTGAAATCGCCGTAAGTTGAATACGAAAAAAGAGAAATCGTTGAAATCGATGTACACCGAATACGAAAAAAGGCAAAACGTTGATCACTGTACGTGGAATACGCAAAAAATAGAAATCGTTGAAATCGCTTAACGCTAAATACGAAAAAAAGAGAAACCGATGAAATAGCTGTACGTTGAATAGGAAAAAGAGACAAAACGTTGGAATCGTTGTACGCTGAATACGAAAAAAAGAGAAAACGTTGAAATCGCTGTAGTCTGAATTCGAAAAAAAACAGTTCAAATCGCTGTACGCTGAATACGAAAGAAAATCGTTGAAATAGCTGTACGCTAAATACGAAATAAATATCATTGAAATCGCTGTACGGATAATAAGAAAAAAGAGAAATCGTTGAAATCGCTGTACGTTGAATATGAAAAAAACAGAAATCGCTGTGTGCTGTATAAGAAAAAAAGAGAATTCGTTGAAATCGCTTTACGCTGAATACGAAAAAAAGAGTAATCGTTGAAATCGCTGTACACTGAATACGACAAAAAGAAATCGTTGAAATCGCTGTAGGCTGAATAAGAAAATAACAGAATCAGTTGAAATCCCTGTACGCTGAATAAGAAAAAAGAGAAGTCGTTGAAATCGCTGTACGCTAGATATGAAAAAATAGAGAATTCGTTGAAATCGCTTTACGTTGAATACGAAAAACAGAGAAATCGTTGAAATCGCTGTACACAGAATACGAAAAAAAGAGAAATCGTTGAAATCGCTGAGGAAGAATACGAAAAAAAAAACGTTGATATTGGTGTACGCTGAATACGAAAGAAAATCTTTGAAATAACTGTATGCTGAATACGAAATTAATATCGTCGAAATCGCTGTAAGCTGAATACGAATATAAGTAGTAATCGTTTTAATCGCTGTACTTAGAATACGAAAAAATAAGAAATCGTTGAAATCGCTTTACGCCCAATACTAAAAATAGGAATCGTTGAAATAGCTGCACACTGAATATGAATAAAAGTGAAAACGTTGAAACCGCTGTAGGCCAAATACGAAAAAAAATCATTGAAATCTCAATACGCTGAATGCAAAGAAAGAGAAATCGTTGAAATCGCTGTACGCTGAATACGAATAAAATATCGTTCAAATTTCTGTACGCTGAATATGAAAAAAGCGTTGAAATCGCTGCACGCTGAATACGAAAAAAAGAAAAATCATTGAAATCGCTGTAGGCCGAATACAAAAAAAATCGTTGACATCGCTGTACGCTGAATACGAAAAAATATCGTTGAAATAAATGTACTCTGAATACGAAAAAAATATCGTTGAAATCGCTGTAAGCTGAAAACGAAAAAAAGAGAAATCGTTTTAATCGCTGTACTTAGAATTCGAAAAAAAGAGAAATGATTGAAATAGCTTTACGCTCAATACGAAAGAAAGAGAAATCGCTCAAATCGCTGTACACAAAATACGAAAGAAAGAGATAACGTTAAAATCGCTGTACGATTAATACCAAAAATAGAAATCGTTCAAATAGCTGTACGCTGAATACGAAAAAAATTAGAAATCGTAGAAATCGCTGTAAGCCAAATGCGAAAATATAATTTTTGATCTCGCTGAACGCTGATTAAGAAAAAAGGGAAGTCGTTGAAATCGCTGTACGGTGAATAAGAATAAAATATCGTTGAAATTTGTGTAAGCTGAATACAAAAATGAATCGTTGAAATCGCCGTAGCCCGAATACGAAAAAAAATCGTTGAAATCGCTGTACGCTCAATACGAGAGATAATTTTTAAATAGCTGTGCGCTGAATACGAAAATAGTATCGTTGAAAACGCCGTAAACTGAATACGGAAAAGAGAGAAATCTGTTTTATCGCTGTATTTTGAATACGAAAAAAGAGAAACCGTTGAAATGACTATATCTTGAATAATAAAAAAAGTTGAAATAGCAGTACGCTGAATACGAGAAAGGACTTTGAAATGTCTGTACGGTACGCTGAATACGAAGGGAAATCGTTGAAATAGCTGTACACTAAATACGAAAAAATTATCGTTGAAATCGCTCTACACATAATACGAGAAAAGAGAAATCGTTGAAATCGCTGTACGTTGAATACGAAAAAAACAGAAATCGCTGAAATCGCTGTACGCTGAATGACAATGAAAGAGAATTCGTTTAAATCGCTTTACGCTGAGTACGAAAAAAAGAGGAATCGTAGATATCGCTGTATACTGAAAACGAAAAAAACAGAAATCGTTGAAATCGCTGTACGCTGAATAAGAAAATAACAGTATTAGTTGAAATCGCTGTACGCTGGATGTGAAAAAAAGAAGTCGTTGAAACCGCTGTACGCTGAATAAGAGAAAAAAGAGATATTGTAGAAATCGCTTTACGCTGAATACGAAAAAAGAGAGAAAACGTTGAAATCGCTGTACGCTAATTTCAAACAAAGAGAAATCGTTGAAATCGCTGTACGCTGAATACGAAAAAAAGAGAAATCGATTAAATCGCTGTACAGCGAATAAGAAAAAAAGACAAATAGTTGAAATCGCTGTGCACTGAATACTAAAAATAGAAATATTTGAAATCGCTGTAGTCCAAATACGAAAAAAATCGTTCAAATCGCTGTAAACTGAATACAAAGAAAGAGAAATGGTTGAAATCGCAGTAAGCTCAACACGAATAAAATATCGTTGAAAATTCTGTACGCTGAATACGAAAATGAAGAGTTGAATTCGCTGCAGGCTGAATACGAAAAAAAAGAGTAATCGTTGAAATCGCTGTAGGCCGAATACGAAAAAATTCGTTGACATCGCTGTACGCTGTATACGAATGAAAATCGTTGAAATATCTGTAAGCTGAAGACGTAAAAACAACTTTAAAAAATTAACTGTAGTTGAATACGAAAAAAAAAATTAGAAACCGCTGTACGCTGAATACAATAAAAGAGAAATCGTTGAAATCGCTGTACGCTGAATATGAAAAAAGAGAAATCGTTGAAATGGCTGTTCGCTGAATACGAAAAAAGTACAGATCGTTGTAAGAGCACGCAGAATATGGAAGAAAATCCTTGAAATAGCTGTACCCTAAATACGAAAAATAGAGAAACCGTTGAAAACGCTGTACGTTGAATACGAAAAAAGAGAAATCGTATAAATCGCTGTACACGGAATACGAAAAAAAGAGAAATAGTTAAAATCAATGTACGTTGAATACGAAAAATAGAGAAATCGTTGAAGTCGCTGAACGCTGAGTACAAAACAATAAACAGTTTGAAATCACTGCACGCTGTATACGAAAAAAAAAGAAAAATTTTTGAATTCGCTGTGCGCTGAACACGTAAGATAAATCGTTAAAATCGCAGTACGTAGAATATGAAAAAAGAGAAATCGATGAAATCGCTGTAAGTTGAATAGGAAAAGGAGAGAAATCGTTGTACGCTGAATCCGAAAAACAAGAGAAACCGTACAAGTCCTGTGTGCTGAACGCGGAAAAAGAGGTAATTGAAATCGCTGTAAGTTGAATACGAGAAAAGAGAAATCGTTGAAATCGATGTACACCGAATACGAAAAAAAGACAAAACGTTGATCACTGTATGTGGAATACGCAAAAGAGACAACTCGTTGAATTCGCTTAACGCTGAATACGAAAAAAAAGAGAAACCGATTAAGTCGCTGAACGTTGAATACGAAAAAGAGGGAAATCGTAGCAATCGCAGTACGTTGAATATGAAAAATATAGAAATCTTTGAAATCGATTTACGCTGAATACGAAAGAAAGAGACACCGTTGAAATCGCGGTACGCTGAATACGAAAAAAGTGAAATCTTTCAAATCTCTGTAGGCTGAATATGAAAAGAGAGAAATCGTTGAAATCGCTGAACGCTAAAAAAGAAAAAATAGAAATCGTTGAAATAACTGTACTCTGAGTACCAAAAAAATCGTTGAAATCGCTGTTCACTGAATTAGAAAAAAATCGTTTAAATCGCAGTACGTTGAATTCGAAAAATATCGTTGAAATTGCTGTACGCTGTATAAGAGGAAAATTCATTGAAAAAGGTGTACGATGAATACGAAAAAAAACGGTGAAATAGTTGCACGCTGAATACGAAAAACAAATTGTTGAAGTCGCTGTGCGCTGAATACGAAAAAAAGAGAAATCCTTGAAATCACTGTACGCTGAATACGAAAAAAAAGACAAGTTCAAATCACTGTACGCTGAATACGAAAAAAACGTTGAAATCGCTGTACGCTGAATAAGAAAAAGGGAGAAATCGTTGAAATCGCTCTCCGTTGAATATGAAAAAAGATAAATGGTTGAAATCGCTATACGCTGAATACGAAAAAAGATAAATCGTTGAAATCGCTGTACACCGAAAACGAAAAAGGGAGAAATCGTTGAAACCTCTGTGCGTTGAATACGAAAAAAAGAGAAATCGTTGAAATCGCTGAAAGCTAAATACGAAAAAAGGAGAAGTCGTTCAAATCGCTGTTCGCTGAATACGAAAAAATAGAAGTCGTTAAAAAAGCTGTACGTATAAAATGAAAAAAAGACAAATCGATGAAATCGCTGTACGTAGAATAAGAAAAAGGGAGAAATCGTTGAAATCGTTGTACGCTGAATACGAAAGAAAGAGAAATTTTTTAAATCGCTGTACGCTGAATACGAAAAATAGAAATCGTTGCAATAGCTCTACGCTGAATATGAAAAAAGAGAAATCGTTGAAATAGCTGTTCGCTGAATACGAAAAAAGTATAGATCGTTGTAAGAGCACGCAGAATATGGTAGAAAATCGTTGAAATAGCTGTACGCTAAATACGCAAAAATATCTTTGAAATATCTGTGCGCTGAACACGAAAACTTTCGTTGAAATCGTTGTACGCTGAATTCGAATACAGAGAAATCTTTCAAATCGCTGTAAGCGGAATACGAAAAAAAATCGTTGAAATGTCTGTACGCGGAATACGAAAAAAAAATCGCTGAATTCGCTGTACGCTGAATATGAAAGAAAGAGAAATCGTTGAAATTGCTGTAGAACAAATACAAAAAAATCGTTGAAATCGCTGTGCGCTGAATACGAAAGAAAATCGTTGAAATACTTGTACGCTGAATACGAAAAAAATATCGTTGAAATCGCTGTAAGGTGAATACGAAAAAAAAAGAAATAGTGTTAATCGCTGTACTTTGAATACGAAAAAAAGAGGAATCGTTGAAATCGATTTTCGCTGAATACGAAAAAAAATAGAAATCTTTGACATCCCTGTACGCTGAATAAGAAAAAACGAGAAACCGTTCATATCGGTGTACAATGAATACGAAAAAAGAGAAATCGTCGAAATCGCTGTGCGGTGATCATTAGAAAAGAGAAATCGTTGAAATCGCTGAACGTTGAATACGAAAAAGAGAGAAATCGTAGCAATCGCAGTACTTTAAATATGAAAAATAGAGAAATCGTTGAAATCGATTTACGCTGAATACGAAAGAAAGAGAAATCGTTGAAATCGCGGTACGCTGAATACGAAAAAAATGAAATCTTTGAAATCTCTGTAGGCTGAATATGAAAAACAAAGAGAAATCGTTGAAATCGCTGTACGCTAAATAAGAAAAAATACAAATCGTTGAAATAGCTGTACGATGAGTACCAAAAAAATAATTGAAATCGCTGTACACTGATTAGAAAAAAAAATCGTTTCAATTGCAGTACGCTAAATAAGAAAAAAATAGAAATCATTGAAATCTCTGTGCGGTGAGCATGAAGGGAGAGAAATCGTCGAAGTCGCTGTAGGTTGAATAAAAAAAGAGAAATCGTTGAAATCGCTGTACTTTGAACACGAAAAATAGAGAAATCGCTGAAATCGCTTTACGCTGAATACGAAAAAAGAGAAATCGTTGAAATCCATGTACGATAATACGAATAAAAGACACATCGTTGAAATCGCTGTACGCTGAAAACAGAAGAAATTCGTTGAAATAGCTGTACGCTGAATATGAAAAAATATCGTTGAAATCGCTGTAAGCTGAATACGAAAAAAGAGTAATTGTTTTATACGCTGTGCTTTGAATACGAACAGAAGAGAAATCCTTGATCTGGCTATACGTTGAATATGAAAAAAGATCGTTGAAATAGCTGTACGCCGAATAAAAATAATCGTTGAAAACGCTGTACGCTTAATACGAAAAAAACGTTGAAATCGCTGTACGCTGAATAAGAAAAAGGGAGAAATCGTTGAAATCGCTGTCCGTTGAATATGAAAAAAGAGAAATCGTTGAAATCGATATACGTTGAATACGATAAAAAGAGAAATCGTTGAAATTGCTAAAAGAGAAATACGACAAAAGGAGAAGTCGTTGAAATCGCTGTTCGCTGAATACGAAATAAAGGGAAATCCTTGAAATTGCTGGGCGCTGAATACGCAAAAAGAGAAATCGTTAAAAAAGCTGTACGTATAATATGAAAAAAGACATCGATAAAATCGCTGTACGTTGAATAAGAAAAAGGGACATATCGTTGAAATCGTTGTACGCTGAAAACGAAAAAAGAGAAATCTTTGAAAACGCTGTACGCTGAATACGAAAAATAGAAATGGTGCAATTGCTGTACGCTGAATACGAAAAAAGAGAAATCGTTGAAATCGCTGTTCACTGAATACGAAAAAAGTACAGATCGTTGAAAGAGCACGGAGAATATGGAGGAAAATCGTTAAACTAGCTGTATGCTGTATACGAAAAATTACGTGTCCGCTGAACACGAAAAAAGAGAAATCGTTGAAAGACCTCGCAGATTATGATACAGCTATAAGCTCAATACGAAAAAATATCTTTGAAATACCTGTACGCAGAACACGAGGAACGTCGTTGAAATCGTTGTACGCTGAATTCGAATAGAGAGAAATCGTTGAAATGGCTGTAAGCTGAATACGAAAAAAATCGTTGAAATGTCTGTACGCGGAATACGAAAAAAATCGTTGAATTCGCAGTACGCTGAATACGAAAAAAAGAGAAATCGTTGAAATCGCTGTACAACGAATACAAAAAAAATCGTTGAAATCGCTGTACGCTGAATACGAAAGAAAATCGTTGAAATACTTGTATGCTGAATACGAAAAAAATATCGTTGAAATCGCTGTAAGACGAATACGAAAAAAAGAGAAATCGTGTTAATCGCTCTACTTTGAATACGAAAAAAAGAGAAATCGTTGAAATCGCTTTACGCTGAATACGAAAAAAATTGAAATCGTTGACATCCCTGTACGCTGAATAAGAAAAAACGAGAAACCGTTCAATTCGCTGTACAATGAATACGAAAAAAGAGAAATCGTTTAAATCGCTGGCGGTGATCATTAGAAAAGAGAAATCGTTGAAATCGCTGAACGTTGAATACGAAAAAGAGAGACATCGTAGCAATTGCAGTAAGTTGAATATGAAAAATATAGAAAACGTTGAAATCGATTTACGCTGAATACGAAAGAAAGGGAAATCGTTGAAATCGCGGTACGCTGAATACGAAAAAAATGAAATCTTTGAAATCTCTGTAGGCTGAATATGAAAAAAGAGAAATCGTTGAACTCGCTGTACACTAAATAAGAAAAGAATAGAAATCGTTGAAATAGCTGTACGCTGAATACCAAAAAATCGTTGAAATCTCTGTACACTGAATTAGAAAAAAATATCGTTTAAATCGCAGTACGTTGAATACGAAAAGAGAGAAATCGTAGCAATCGCAGTACTTTAAATATGAAAAATAGTGAAATCGTTGAAATCGATTTACGCTGAATACGAAAGAAAGAGAAATCGATGAAATCGCGGTACGCTGAATACGAAAAAAATGAAATCTTTGAAATCTCTGTAGGCTGAATATGAAAAAAAGAGAAATCGTTGAAATCACTGTACGCTAAATATGAAAAAAATACAAATCGTTGAAATAGCTGTACGATGAGTACCAAAAAAATAGTTGAAATCGCTGTACACTGATTAGAAGAAAAAATCGTTTAAATCGCAGTACGCTAAATAAGAAAAAAATAGAAATCATTCAAATCGCTGTGCGGTGAGAATGAAGAGAGAGAAATTGTCGAAGTCGCTGTAGGTTGAATAAAAAAAGAGAAATCGTTGAAATCGCTGTACTTTGAATACGCAAAATAGAGAAATCGCTGATATCGCTTTACGCTGAATACGAAAAAAAGAGAAATCGTTTAAATCCATGTACGATAATACAAATAAAAGACAAATCGTTGAAACCGCTGTACACAGAATACGAAAAAAAATAGAAATCGAGGAAATCGCTGTAGGACAAATACGAAAAAAAACGTTGAAATCGCTGTACGCTGAATACGAAAAAATAAAATATCGTACAAATCGCTCTAGGTCCAATACGAAAAAAAAACGTTTAAATCGCTGTACGCTGAAGACGGAAGAAATTCGTTGAAATAGCTATACGCTGAATACGAAAAAAACATAGCTGAAATCGCTGTAAGCTTAATACGAAAATGAGAGTAAGTGTTTTAATCGCTGTGCTTTGAATACGAAAAAAAGAGAAATCGTTGAAATGGCTATACGCTCATTATGAAAGAAAATCGTTGAAATAACTTTAAGCTGAAAATAAATCATCGTTGATTACGCCGTACGCTGAATACCAAAAAAAAAACATTAAAATTGCTGCACACTCAATACGAAAAAAGAGAAATCTTTGAAATCGCTGTCCGTTGAATATGAAAATAGAGAAATCCTTGAAATCGCTTTACGCTGAATACGAAAAAAAGAGAAATCGTTGAAAAACATGTACGCTAATACGAATTAAGGAGAAATCGTTGAAATCGCTGTACACAGAATATGAAAAGGAATAGAAATCGTGAAAATCGCTGTAGGACGAATACGAAAAAAAAATTGTTAAAATCGCTGTACGCTGAATACGAAAAAAAAATATAAATCGTGGAAATCGCTTTAGGTCAAATACGAAAAAAAATTGTTCAGATCGCTGTACGCTGAAAACGGAAGAAATTTGTTGAAATAGCTGTACGCTGAATAAGAAAAAAATATCGTTGAAATCGCTGTAAGCTGAATACGAAAAAAATGAGAAATAGTTCAATTCGCTGTGCGCTGAGTAAAAAAAAAAGAGAATTAGATTAAATCGCTATACGCTGAATACGAAAAAAATGAGAAATCGTTGAATTCTCTGTGCGGTGAGCATGAAGAGTGAGAAAACTTTGAAGTCGCTGTACGTTGAATAAAAAAAAGAGAAATCGTTGAAATCGCTGTACGTTGAATACGAAAAATAGAGAAATCGCTAAAATCGCTTTACGCTGAGTACGGAAAAAAGAGAAATCGTTTAAATCCATGTAGGCTAATACGAATAAAAGAGAAATCGTTGAAATCGCTGTACACAGAATACGAAAAAAAAAATAGAAAGCGTGGAAATCGCTCTATGTCCAATACGAAAAAAGAACCTTGAAATCGCTCTACGCTGAAGAAGGAAGAAATTCGTTGAAATAGCTGTACGCTGAATACGAAATATATATCGTTTAAATCGTGTGTAAGCTGAATACGAAAATAAGAGTAATTGTTTTAATCGCTGAGCTTTGAATACGAAAAAAAAGAGAAATCGTTGAAATGGCTATACGCTCAATATGAAAGAAAATCGTTGAAATGACTGTACGCTGAAAAAAAATCATCGTTGAAATCGCTGTACGCTGAATACGAAAAAAAACTTTGAAATTCCTGTACCCTCAATACGGAAAAAAGAGAAATCTTTGAAATCGCTGCCCGTTGAATATGAAATAGAGAAATCTTGGAAATTGCTTTACGCTGAATACGAAAAAAAGATAAATCGTTGCAAAACATGTACGCTAATACGAATTAAAGAGAAATCGTTGAAATCGATTTACGCTGAATACGAAAGAAAGAGAAATCGTTGAAATCGCGGTACGCTGAATACGAAAAAAATGAAATCTTTGAAATCTCTGTAGGCTGAATATGAAAAAAGAGAATTCGTTGAAATCGCTGTACGCTAAATAAGAAAAGAATAGAAATCGTTGAAATAGCTGTACGCTGAATACCAAAAAATCGTTGAAATCTCTGTACACTGAATTAGAAAAAAATATCGTTTAAATCGCAGTACGTTGAATTCGAAAAATAGCGTTGAAATTGCTGTACGCTGAATAGGAGGAAAATTCGTTGAAAAAGGTGTAGGATGAATACGAAAACAAACGGTGAAATAGTTGCACTCTGAATACGAAAAAAAATTGTTGAAGTCGCTGTGCGCTGAATACGAAAATAAGTGAAATCCTTGAAATCGCTGTACGCTGTATACGAAAAAAAGAGAAGTTGAAATCGCTGTACGCTGAATAAGAAAAATAGAGATTTAGATGAAATAGCTGTACGCAGAATACGAAAAAACAAAGAGAAATCGATGAAATCTCTGTGCGGCGTGGATGAAGAAAGAGAAATCGTTGAAGTCGCTGTACGTTGAATGTGAAAAAAAGAGAAATCGTTGAAATCGCTGTGCGGTGAGCAAGAAGAAAGAGAAATCGTTGAAATCGCTGTACGTTGAATACGAAAAGAAGAGATTTCGTTCAAATCGGTGTACGCGGAATATGAAAAATAGAGAAAACCTTGTAATAGCTTTACGCTGAATACGAAAAAAAAGAGAAATCGTTGAAATCGCTGTACGATGAATAAGAAAAAAGAGAAATCGTATAAATCGCTGTACACCGAATAGGAAAAAAAAGAGAAATAGTTAAAATCAATGTACGTTGAATACGAAAAATAGAGAAATCGTTCAAGTCGCTGAACGCTGAGTACAAAATAATAAACAGTTTGAAATCACTGCACGCTTTATACGAAAAAAAGAGAAATTTTTTAATTCGCTGTGCGCTGAACACGTAAGAAGGTAAACCGTTAAAATCGCTGTACGTAGAATATAAAAAAAGAGAAATCGATGAAATCGCTGTACGCTGAATAGGAAAAGGAGAGAAATCGTGGTACGCTGAATACGAAAAAAAAGAGAAACCGTACAAGTCCTGTGTGCTGAAGGCGGAAAAAGAGGTCATTAAAATCGCTGTAAGTTGAATACGAAAAAAGAGAAATCGTTGAAATCGATGTACACCGAATACGAAAAAAAGACAAAACTTTGATCACTGTATGTGGAATACGCAAAAGAGACAAATCGTTGAAATCGCTTAAAGCTGAATACGAAAAAAAAGAGAAACCGATTAAATCGCTGAACGTTGAATACGAAAAAGAGAGAAATCGTAGCAATCGCAGTACGTTGAATATGAAAAATATAGAAATCGTTGAAATCGATTTACGCTGAATACGAAAGAAAGAGAAATCTTTGAAATCGCGGTACGCTGAATACGAAAAAACTGAAATCTTTCAAATCTCTGTAGGCTGAATATGAAAAGAGAGAAATCGTTGAAATCGCTGTACGCTAAATAAGAAAAAAATAGAAATCGTTGAAATAACTGTACTCTGAGTACCAAAAAAATCGTTGAAATCGCTGTATACTGAATAAAAAAAAATAGTTTAAATCGCAGTACGTTGAATTCGAAAAATGTCTTTGAAATTGCTGTACGTGGTATACGAGGAAAATTCATTGAAAAAGGTGTACGATGAATACGATAAAAAGAACGGTGAAATAGTTGCACGCTGACTACGAAAAACAAATTGCTGAAATCGCTGTGCGCTGAATACGAAAAAAGAGAAATCCTTGAAATCACTGTACGCTGAATACGAAAAAAAGAGAAGTTGAAATCGCTGTACGCTGAATACGAAAAAAACGTTGAAATCGCTGTACGCTGAATAAGAAAAAGGGAGAAATCTTTGAAATCGCTGTCCGTTGAATATCAAAAAAGATAAATGGTTGAAATCGCTATACGCTGAATACGAAAAAAAGAGAAATCGTTGAAATCGCTGTACACCGAAAACGAAAAAGGGAGAAATCGTTGAAACCTCTGTGCGTTGAATACGAAAAAGAGAGAAATCGTTGAAATCGCTGAAAGCTAAATACGAAAACAGGAGAAGTCGTTCAAATCGCTGTTATCTGAATACGAAAAAATAGAAATCGTTAAAAAAGCTGTACGTAGAGCATGAAAAAAAGACAAATCGATGAAATCGCTGTACGTTGAATAAGAAAAAGGTAAAAATCGTTGAAATCGTTGTACGCTGAATGCGAAAAAAAGAGAAATTTTTGAAATCGCTGTACGCTGAATACGAAAAATAGAAATCGTTGCAATCGCTCTAGGCTGAAAATGAAAAAAGAGAACTCGTTTAAATGGCTGTTCGCTGAATACGATAAAAGTACAGATCGTTGTAAGAGCACGCAGAATTTGGAAGAAAATCGTTGCAATAGCTGTACGCTAAATACATAAAAATATCTTTGAAATATCTGTACGCTGAACACGAAAAATTTCGTTGAAATCGTTGTACGCTGAATTCGAATACAGAGAAATCTTTCAAATCGCTGGACGCTGAATACGAATAAAATCGTTCAAATGTCTGTACGCGGAATACGAAAAAAATCGCTGAATTCGCTGTACGCTGAATATGAAAAAAAGAGAAATCGTTGAAATTGCTGTAGAACAATACAAAAAATTGTTGAAATCGCTGTACGGTGAATACGAAAGAAAATCGTTGAAATACTTGCACGCTGAATACGAAAAAAATATCGTTGAAATCGCTGTAAGTTGAATACGAAAAAAAAAGAAATAGTGTTAATCGCTGTACTTCGAATACGAAAAAAAGAGAAATCGTTGAAATCGCTTTACGCTGAATACGAAAAAAATAGAAATCTTTGACATCCCTGTACGCTGAATAAGAAAAAACGAGAAACCGTTCATATCGGTGTACAATGAATACGAAAAAAGAGAAATCGTCGAAATCGCTGTGCGGTGATCATTAGAAAAGAGAAATCGTTGAAATCGCTGAACGTTGAATACGAAAAAGAGAGAAATCGTAGCAATCGCAGTACTTTAAATATGAAAAATAGAGAAATCGTTGAAATCGTTTTACGCTGAATACGAAAGAAAGAGAAATCGTTGAAATCGCGGTACGCTGAATACGAAAAAAATGAAATCTTTGAAATCTCTGTAGGCTGAATATGAAAAAAAGAGAAATCGTTGAAATCGCTGTACGCTAAATAAGAAAAAAATACAAATCGTTGAAATAGCTGTACGATGAGTACCAAAAAATAGTTGAAATCGCTGTACACAGATTAGGAAAAAAATCGTTAAAATCGCAGTACGCTAAATAAGAAAAAAATAGAAATCATTCAAATCGCTGTGCGGTGAACATGAAGAGAGAGAAATCGTCGAAGTCGCTGTAGGTTGAATAAAAAAAGAGAAAACGTTGAAATCGCTGTACTTTGAATACGAAAAATAGAGAAATCGCTGAAATCGCTTTACGCAGAATACGAAAAAGAGAGAAATACTTGAAATCCATGAACGATAATACGAATAAAAGACAAATCGTTGAAACCGCTGTACACAGAATACGAAAAAAAATAGAAATCGTGGAAATCGCTGTAGGACAAATACGAAAAAAAACGTTTAAATCGCTGTACGCTGAAGACGGAAGAAAATCGTTGAAATAGCTGTACGCTGAATACGAAAAAAACATAGCTGAAATCGCTGTAATCTGAATACGAAAATGAGAGTAATTGTTTTAATCGCTGTGCTTCGAATACGAAAAAAAGAGAAATCGTTGAAATGGCTATACGCTCAATATGAAAGAAAATCGTTGAAATAATTTTAAGCTGAAAATAAATCATCGTTAATTACGCTGTACGCTGAATACCAAAAAAAAAAACATTAAAATTGCTGCACGCTCAATACGAAAAAAAGAGAAATCTTTGAAATCGCTGTCCGTTGAATATGAAAATAGAGAAATCCTTGAAATTGCTTTACGCTGAATACGAAAAAAAGAGAAATCGTTGAAAAACCTGTACGCTAATACGAATTAAGGAGAAATCGTTGAAATCGCTGTACACAGAATATGAAAAGAAATAGAAATCGTGGAAATCGCTGTAGGACGAATACGAAAAAAAAATTGTTAAAATCGCTGTACGCTGAATACGAAAAAAAAAATAGAAATCGTGGAAATCGCTTTAGGTCGAATACGAAAAAAAATTGTTCAGATCGCTGTACGCAAAAAAAACGGAATAAATTCGTTGAAATAGCTGTACGCTGAATAAGAAAAAAATATCGTTGAAATAGCTGTAAGGTGAATACGAAAAAAATGAGAAAACGTTGAATTCGCTGTGCGCTGAATAAAAAAAAAGAGAATTAGATTAAATCGCTGTACGCTGAATATGAAAAAAATGAGAAATCGTTGAATTCTCTGTGCGGTGAGCATGAAGAGAGAGAAAACGTTGAAGTCGCTGTACGTTGAATAAGAAAAATAGAGAAATCGCTAAAATCGCTTTACGCTGAGTACGGAAAAAAGAGAAATCGTTGAAATCGCTGTACACAGAATACGAAAAAAAAAAAAAAATAGAAATCGTGGAAATCGCTCTATGTCCAATAAGAAAAAAGATCCTTGAAATCGCTCTACGCTGAAGACGGAAGAAATTCGTTGAAATAGCTGTACGCTGAATACGAAAAAAATATCGTTTAAATCGTGTGTAAGCTCAATACGAAAATAAGAGTAATTGTTTTAAACCCTGAGCTTTGAATACGAAAAAAAAGGGAAATCGTTGAAATGGCTATACGCTCAATATGAAAGAATATCGTTGAAATAACTGTACGCTGAAAAAAAATCATCGTTGAAATCGCTGTACGCTGAATACGAAAAAAAACTTTGAAATTCCTGTTCGCTGCCCGTTGAATATGAAATAGAGAAATCTTTGAAATTGCTTTACGCTGAATACGAAAAAAAGATAAATCGTTGAAAAACATGTACGCTAATACGAATTAAAGAGAAATCGTTGAAATCGCTGTACACGCAATATGAAAATAAATAGAAATCGTGGCAATCGCTGTACGCTGAATGCGAAAAAAAATTGAAATCGTGGAAATCGCTGTAGGTCGAATACGAAAAAAATCGTTGAAATCGCTGTACGCTGAAAACGGAAGAAATTCGTTGAAATAGCTGTACGCTGAATATGAAAAAAATATCGTTGAAATCGCTGTAAGCTGAATACGAAAAAAGAGTAATTGTTTTATACGCTGTGCTTTGAATACGAAGAGAAGAGAAATCCTTGATCTGGCTATACGTTGAATATGAAAGAAGATCGTTGAAATAGCTGTACGGCGAATAAAAATAATCGTTGAAAACGATGTACGCTTAACACGAAAAAAACGTTGAAATCGCTGTACGCTGAATAAGAAATTGGGAGAAATCGTTGAAATCGCTGTCCGTTGAATATGAAAAAAGAGAAATCGTTGAAATCGCTATACGCTGAATACGATAAAAAGAGAAATCGTTGAAATCGCTGTACACCGAAAACGAAAAAGTGAAAAATCGTTGAAATTACTGCACGTTGAATATGAAAAGAAGAAAAATCGTTGAAATCGCTAAAAGAGAAATGCGACAAAAGGAGAAGTCGTTGAAATCGCTGTTCGCTGAATACGGAATAAAGAGAAATCCTTGAAATTGCTGGGCGCTGAATACGCAAAAAGAGAAATCGTTAAAAAAGCTGTACTTATAATATGAAAAAAGACATATCGATAAAATCGCTGTATGTTGAATAAGAAAAAGGGACATATCGTTGAAATCGTTGTACACTGAAAACGAAAAAAGAGAAATCTTTGAAAACACTGTACGCTGAATACGAAAAATAGAAATCGTGCAATTGCTGTACGCTGAATACGAAAAAAGAGTAATCGTTGAAATCGCTGTGCGCTGAATATCAAAAGAAGAGAAATCGTTGAAATCGCTGTTCGCTGAATACGGAAAAAGTACAGATCGTTGAAAGAGCACGCAGAATATGGAAGAAAATCGTTAAAATAACTGTATGCTGTATACGAAAAATTACGTGTCCGCTGAACACGAAAAAAGAGAAATCGTTGAAAGAGCTCTCAGATTATGATATAGCTGTAAACTCAATACGAAAAAATATCTTTGAAATACCTGTACGCAGAACACGAGGAACGTCGTTGAAATCGTTGTACGCTGAATTCGAATACAGAGAAATCGTTGGAATGGCTGTAAGCTGAATACGAAAAAAATCGTTCAAATATCTGTACGCGGAATACGAAAAAATCGTTGAATTCGCTGTACGCTGAATACGAAAAAAAGAGAAATCGTTGAAATCGCTGTAGAACGAATACAAAAAAAATTGTTGAAATCGCTGTACGCTGAATACGAAAGAAAATCGTTGAAATACTTGTGTGCTGAATACGAAAAAAAATATCGTTGAAATCGCTGTAAGGCGGATACGAAAAAAAGAGAAATCGTGTTAATCGTTGTAATTTGAATACGAAAAAAAGAGAAATCGTTGAAATCGCTTTACGCTGAATACGAAAAAAAATAGAAATCGTTGACATCCCTGTACTCTGAACAAGAAAAACGAGAAACCGTACAAATCGCTGTACAATGAATAAGGAAAAAGAGAAATAGTTGAAATCGCTGGCGGTGATCATTAGAAAAGAGAAATCGTTGAAATCGCTGAACGTTGAATACGAAAAAGAGAGACATCGTAGCAATTGCAGTAAGTAGAATACGAAAAATATAGAAATCGTTGAAATCGATTTACGCTGAATACGAAAGAAAGAGAAATCGTTGAAATCGCGGTACGCTGAATACGAAAAAAATGAAATCTTTGAAATCTCTGTAGGCTGAATATGAAAAAAGAGAATTCGTTGAAATCGCTGTACGCTAAATAAGAAAAAAATAGAAATCGTTGAAATAGCTGTACGCTGAATACCAAAAAATCGTTGAAATCGCTGTACACTGAATTAGGAAAAAGTATCGTTTAAATCGCAGTACGTTGAATTCGAAAAATAGCGTTGAAATTGCTGTACGCTGAATAGGAGGAAAATTCGTTGAAAAAGGTGTAGGATGAATACAAAAAGAGCGGTGAAATAGTTGCACTCTGAATACGAAAAAAAATTGTTGAAGTCGCTGTGCGCTGAATACGAAAATAAGTGAAATCCTTGAAATCGCCGTACGCTGTATACGAAAAAAAGAGAAGTTGAAATCGCTGTACGCCGAATAAGAAAAAAAGAGATTTAGATTAAGTAGCTGTACGCAGAATACGAAAAAAACAAAGAGAAATCGATGAAATCTCTGTGCGGTGTGGATGAAGAAAGAGAAATCGTTGAAGTCGCTGCACTTTGAATGTAAAAAAAAGAGAAATCGTTGAAATTGCTGTGCTGTGAGCAAGAAGAAAGAGAAATCGTTGAAATCGCTGTGCGTTGAATACCAAAAGAAGAGATTTCGTTCAAATCGCTGTACGTGGAATATGAAAACTAGAGAAAACCTTGTAATCGGTTTACGCTGAATGCGAAAAAAAAGAGAAATCGTTGAAATCGCTGTACGGTGAATAAGAAAAAAAGAGAATTAGATTAAATCGCTGTACGCTGAATACGAAAAAAATGAGAAATTATTGAAAACTCTGTGCGGTGAGCATGAAGAGAGAGAAATCTTTGAAGTCTCTGTAGGTTGAATAAAAAAAGGGAAATCGTTGAAATCGCTGTACGTTGAATAGGAAAAAAATAGAAATGGCAGAAATGGCTTTACGCTGAATAGGAAAAAAAGAGAAATCGTTGAAATCTATGTACGCCAATACGAATAAAAGAGAAATCGTTGAAATCGCTGTACACAGAATACGAAAAAAAATATAAATCTTTGAAATCGCTGTAGGACGAATACGAAAAAAATCGTGAAATCGTTGTAAGCTGAATACGAAAAAAGAGTAATTGTTTTATACGCTGTGCTTTGAATACGAAAAGAAGACAAATCCTTGATATGGCTATACGCTGAATATGAAAGAAAATCGTCGAAATAGCTGTACGCTGAATAAATATAATCATTGAAATCGCTGTACACTGAATACGCAAAAATACGTTGAAATCGCTTTGGCTGAATAAGAAAAAAGCGAGAAATCTTTGAAATCGCTGTCCATTGAATTTGAAAAAAATAGAAATCGTTGAAATCGCTATACGCTGAATAAGGAAAAAAAAAGAAATCGTTGAAATCGCTGTACAACGAAAACGAAAAAGGGAGATATCGTTGAAACCACTGTACGTCGAATAAGAAAAAAAGAGAAATCGTTGAAATCGCTGAAAGCTAAATACGAAAAAAGGAGAAGTCGTTGAAATCGCTGTTCGCTGAATAGGAAAAAATAGAAATCGTTAAAAAAGCGGTACGTATAATATGAAAAAAGACAAATCGATGAAATCGCTGAACGTTGAATAACAAAAAGGGAGAAATCGTAGAAATCGTTGTACGCTGAATACGAAAAAAAGAGAAATCTTTGAATTCGCTGTACGCTGAATACGAAAAATAGAAATCGTTGCATTCGCTATACTCTGAATACGAAAAAAAGAAATCGTTGAAATCGCTGTGCGCTGAATATGAAAAAAGAGAAATCGTTGAAATCGCTGTTCGCTGAATACGAAAAAGTTCAGATCATTGTAAGAGCACGCAGAATATGGAAGAAAATCATTGAAATAGCTGTACGTTGTATACAGAAAAATTACGTGTACGCTGAACACGAAAAAAGAGAAATCGTTGCAAGAGATCGCAGAATATGAAAGAAAATCGTTGAAATATCTGTACGCTCAATACGAAAAAATATCTTTGAAATACCTGTTCGCTGAACACGAAAAATTTCGTTGAAATCGTTGTACGCTGAATTCGAATACACAGAAATCGTTGAAATTGCTGTACGCTGAATACGAAAAAAATCGTTGAAATGTCTGTACGCGGAATACGAAAATAATCGTTGAATTCGCTGTACGCTGAATACGAAAAAAAGAAATCTTTGAAATCGCTTTAGAACGAATACAAAAAAATCGTTGAAATCGCTTTACGCTGAATACGAAAGATAATCGTTGAAAAACTTGTACGCTGAATACGAAAAAAATAGAAATCATTGACATCGCTGTACGCTGAATAAGAAAAAACGAGAAACTGTTCAAATCGCTGTACAATGAATACGAAAAAAGAGAAATCGTTGAAATCGCTGTGCGGTGATCATTAGAAAAGAGAAATCGTTGAAATCGCTGAACGTTGAATACGAAAAAGAGAGAAATCTTAGCAATCGTAGTACGTTGAATATGAGAAGTAGAGAAATCGTTGAAATCGATTTATGCTGAATACGAAAGAAAGCGAAATCGTTTAAATCGCTGTACGCTGAATACGAAAAAAAAGAAATCGTTAAAATCGCTGTGCGGTGAGGATGAAGAAAGAGAAATCGTTGAAGCCTCTGTACGTTGATTATGAAAAAAGAGAAATCGTTGAAATCGCTGTGCGGTGAGCATGAAGAAAGAGTAATCGGTGAAATCACTGTACGTTGAATACGAAAAGAAGAGAAATCTTTCAAATCGCTGTACGTGGAATATTAAAAATTAAGAAATCGTTGAAATAGCTGAACGCTGAATAAGATAAAACGAGAAATCTTTGAAATCGCCGTACGATGAATACGAAAATTAGAGAAATATCTGAAATCACTTTACGCTGAATAAGAAGAAGAGAGAAATCTTTGAAATCTATGTACACCAATACGAATAAAATATAAATCGTTGAAATCGCTGTACACAGAATACGAAAAAGAAAGAATATAATTCGTGGAAATCGCTGTAGGACGAATACGATAAAAAAAATCGTTGAAATCGTTGTACGCTGAATACGAAAAAAATAGAAATCGTGGAAATCGCTCTAGGTCCAATACGAAAAAAAAACTTTGAAATCGCTGTACGCTGAAGAAGGAAGAAATTCGTTGAAATAGCTGTACGCGGAATACGAAAAAAATATCGTTGAAATCGTGTGTAAGCTGAATAAGAAAATAAGATTAATTGTTTGAATCGCTGTGCTTTTAATACGAAAATAAAAAGAAATCGTCCAATGGCTATACGCTCAATATGAGAGAAAATCGTTCAAATAACTGTAGGCTGAAAAAAAATCATCGTTCAAATCGCTGTACGCTGAATACGAAAAAAATTACTGTACGCTCAATACGAAAAAAAAGAAAAATCGTTGAAATCGCTGCCCGTTGAATATGAAAATAGAGAAATCTTTGAAATCGCTATACGCTGAATACGAAAAATAGGGAAATCGTAGAAAAACCTGTGCGCTAATACAAATTAAAGACAAATCGTTGAAATCGCTTTACAACAGAATATGAAAAGAAATAGAAATCGTGGAAATCTCTGTAGTTCGAATACGAAAAAAAATCGTTGAAATCGCTGTACGCTGAAAACGGAAGAAATTCGTTGAAATACCTGAACGCTGAATACGAAAAAAAATCGTTGAAATCGCTGTGAGCTGAATACGAACAAAGAGTAATTGTTTTATACGCTGTGCTTTGAATACGAAAAGAAGAGAAATCCTTGATATGGCTGTACGCTGAATATGACAGAAAATCGTCGAATTAGCTGTACGCTGAATAAATATAATCGTTGAAATCGCTGTACGCTGAATACGAAAAAATACGTTGAAATCGCTGAATAAGAAAAAGCGAGAAATAGTTGAAATCGCTGTCCGTTGAATATGAAAAAAGAGAAATCGGTGAAATCGCTATACGCTGAATACGAAAAAAAGAGAAATCGTTGAAATCGCTGCACGCCGAAAACGAAAAAGGGAGAAATCGTTGAAACCACTGTGCGTTGAATACGAAAAAAGAGAAATCGTTGAAATCGCTGAAAACTAAATACGAAAAAAGGAGAAGTCGTTCAAATCGCTGTTCGCTGAATACGAAAAAATAGAAATCGTTAAAAAAGCTGTACGTATAACATGAAAAAAAGACAAATCGATGAAATCGCTGAACGTTGAATAAGAAAAAGGGAGAAATCGTTGAAATCGTTGTACGCTGAATACGAAAAAAAGAGAAATCGTTGAAATTGATATACGCTGAATAAAGGAATCGTTGAAATCGCTGTACGCGGAATACGAAAATAAACGTTGAAATCGCTGTACTCTGAAAAAGAAAAAGAGAGAAATCGTTGAAATCGCTGTCCGTTGAATATGAAAAAAGAGAAATCGTTGATATCGCTGAAAGCTTAATACGAAAAAAGGAGAAGTCGTTGAAATCGCTGTTCGCTGAATACGAAAAATACAAATCCTTGATATCGCTGGGCGCTGAACACGCAAAAGGAGAAATCGTTAAAAATGCTGTAGGTTTGATATGAAAAAAAGAAATCGATGAAATCGCTTACGTTGAATAAGAAAGAGGAAGAAATCGTTGAAATCGTTTACTCTGAATACGAAAAAAAGAGAAATCGTTGAAATCGCTGCACACCGAAAACGAAAAAGGGAGAAATCGTTGAAACCACTGTGCGTTGAATACGAAAAAAAGAGAAATCGTTGAAATCGCTGAAAACTAAATACGAAAAAAGGAGAAGTCGTTCAAATCGCTGTTCGCTGAATACGAAAAAATAGAAATCGTTAAAAAAGCTGTACGTATAACATGAAAAAAAGACAAATCGATGAAATCGCTGTACGTTGAATAAGAAAAAGGGTGAAACCGTTGAAATCGTTGTACGCTGAATACGAAAAAAGAGACATTTTTGAAATCGCTGTACGCTGAATACGATAAATAGAAATCGTTGCAATCGCTGTACGCTGAATATGAAAAAAAAGAGAAATCGTTGAAATGGCTGTTCGCTGAATACGAAAAAAGTACAGATCGTTGTAAGAGCTCGCAGAATATGGAAGAAAATCGTTGAAATAGCTGTACGTTGTGTACGGAAAAATTACGTGTACGCTGAACACGAAAAAAGAGAAATCGTTGAAAGAGCTCGCAGAATATGAAAGAAAACTGTTGAAATAGAGGTACGCTAAATACGAAAAAATATCTTTGAAATACCTCTACGCTGAACACGAAAAATTTCGTTGAAATCGTTGTACGCTGAATTCGAATAGAGAGAAATCGTTGAAATCACTGTACGCTGAATACGAAAAAAACATTGACATATCTGTACTCGGAATACGAAAAAAATCGCTGAATATGCTGTACGCTGAATATGAAAAAAAGAGAAATCGTTGAAATCGCTGTAAGATGAATACGAAAGGAAATCGTTGAAATACATGTACGCTGAATACAAAACAAATATCGTTGAAATCGCTGTAAGGGGAATACGAAAGAAAAAGAGAAATCGTGTTAATCGCTGTACTTAGAATAAGAAAAAAAGAGAAATCGTTGAAATCGCTTTACGCTGAATATGAAAAAAATAGAAATCGTTGACATCCCTGTACGCTGAATAAGAAAAAACGAGAAACCGTTCAAATCGGTGTACAATGAATACGAAAAAAGAGAAATCGTTGAAATCGCTGTTCGGTGATCATTAGAAAAGAGAAATCGTTGAAATCGCTGAACGTTGGACACGAAAAAGAGAGAAATCGTTGAAATCGATTTACGCTGAATACGAAAGAAAGAGAAATCTTTGAAATCGCGGTACGCTGAATACGAAAAAAATGAAATCTTTGAAATCTTTGCAGGCTGAATATGAAAAAAGAGAAATCGTTTAAATCGCTGTACGATGAATAAGAAAGAAAATCATTGAAATACTTGTACATTGAATACAAAAAAAATATCGTTGAAATCGCTGTAAGGTGAATACGAAAAAAAGAGAAATCGTGTTAATCGCTCTACTTAGAATAAGAAAAAAAGAGAAATCGTTGAAATCGCTTTACGCTGAATACGAAAAAAATAGAAATCGTTGACATCCCTGTACGCTGAATAAGGAAAAACGAGAAACCGTTCAAATCTCTGCACAATGAATACGAAAAAAGAGAAATCGTTGAAATCGCTGTTCGGTGATCATTAGAAAAGAGAAATCGTTGAAATCGCTGAAAGTTGAATACGAAGAAGAGAGAAATCGTTAAAATCGATTTACGCTGAATACGAAAGAAAGAGAAATCGTTGAAATCGCGGTAAGCTGAATACGAAAAAAGTGAAATCTTTTAAATCTTTGTAGGCTGAATATGAAAAAAGAGAAATCGTTGAAATCGCTGTACGCTAAATAAGAAAAAAATAGAAATCGTTGAAATAGCTGTACGATGAGTACCAAAAAAGTAGTTGAAATCGCTGTACACTGAATTAGAAAAAAATCGTTTAAATCGGAGTAAGATGAATACGAAAAAAAGAGATTTATATGAAATCGCTGTACGCAGAATACGAAAAAAAGAAATCGTTCAAATCGCTGTGCGGTGAGGATGAAGAAAGAGAAATCGTTGAAATCGCTGTTCGTTGATTATGAAAAAAGAGAAATCGTTGAAAACGCTGTGTGGTGAGCATGAAGAAAGAGAAATCGTTGAAACCGCTGTACGTTGAATAAGAAAAAAAAGAAATCGTTGAAATCCATGTACGCTAATACGAATAAAAGAGAAATCGTTCAAATCGCTGTACGCTGAATACGAAAAAATAAAAAATCGTACAAATCGCTCTAGGTCCAATACGAAAAAAAACTTTTAAATCGCTGTACGCTGAAGACGGAAGAAATTCGTTGAAATAGCTGTACGCTGAATACAAAAATAAGAGTAATTGTTTTAATCGCTGTGCTTCGAATACGAAAAAAAGAGAAATCGTTCAAATTGCTACACGCTCAATATGAAAGAATATCGTTGAAATAACTGTAAACTGAAAATAAATCATCGTTGCGAACGCTGTACGCTGAATACGAAAGAAAAACATTAAAATTGCTGTACGCTCAATACGAAAAAAAGAGAAATCTTTGAAATCGCTGTCCGTTGAATATGAAAATAGATAAATCCTTGAAATCGCTTTACGCTGAATACGAAAAAAGAGAAATCTTGAAAAACCTGTACGCTAATACGAATTAAGGAGAAATCATTGAAATCGCTGTACACAGAATATGAAAAGAAATAGAAATCGTGGAAATCGCAGTAGGACGAATTTGAAAAAAAAATTGTTAAAATCGCTGTACGCTGAATACGAAAAAATATATAAACCGTGGAAATCGCTGTAGGTCGAATACGAAAAAAAATTGTTCAAATCGCTGTACGCTGAAAAGGAGGAAAATTCGTTGAAATAGTTGTACGATGAATACGAAAAAAAACGGTGAAATAGTTGCACGCTGAATACGAAAAAATATTGTTGAAGTCGCTGTGTGCTGAATACGAAAAAAGAGAAATCCTTGAAATCGCTGTACGTTGAATACGAAAAAAAGAGAAGTTGAAATAGCTGTACGCTGAATAAGAAAAAAAGAGATTTAGATGAAATCGCTGTACGCAGAATACGAAGAAAGGGGAAATCGTTGAAATCGCTGTGCTGTGAAGATGAAGAAAGAGAAATCGTTGAAGTCACTGTACGTTGATTATGAAAAATAGAGAAATCGTTGAAATCGCTGTGCGCTGAGTATGTAGAAGAAGAAATCGTACGTTGAATACGAAAAAAAGGGAAATGCTTGAAATCGCTGTACGTGGAATATGAAAAGTAGAGAAGTCGTTGAAATCGCTGAACGCTGAATACGAAAAAACGAGAAATCGTTGAAATCGCTGTACGTTGAATACGAAAAAAGGGAAAACCTTGTAATCGCTGTACGCTGAATACGAAAAAAAAGAGAAATAGTTGAAAACGCTGTACGCTGAATAAGAAAAAATGGGAATTAGATTAAATCGCTGTACGCTGAATACGACAAAATTGAGAAGTCTTTTAAATCTCTGTGCGGTGAGCATGAAGAGAGAGAAATCGTTGAAGTCGCTTTACGTTGAATAAAAGAAGAGAAAACTTTGAAATCGCAGTACGTTGAATACGAAAAATAGAGAAATCGCTGAAATCGCTTTACGCTGAATATGACAAAAAGAGAAATCGTTGAAATCTATGTACGCTAATACGAATAAATGAGAAATCGTTGAAATCGCTGTACACTGAATACGAAATAAAAAGAATAGAAATCGTGGAAATCGCTGTAGGACGAATACGAAAAAAAATCGTTGAAAACGCTGTACGCCGAATACGAAAATAATAGAAAACGTGGAACCCGCTCTAGGTCCAATACGAAAAAAACGATGAAATCGCTGTACGCTGAAGATGGAAGAAATTCGTTGAAATAGCTGTACGCGCTGAATACGAAAAAAGGATATTTGAAATTGCTGTAAGCTTAATACTCAAATAAGAGTAATTGTTTTCAACGCTGTTCTTTGAATACGAAAAAAAGAGAAATCGTTGAAATGGCTATACTCTCAATATGAAAGAAAATCGTTGAAATAATTGTACGCTGAAAAAAATCATCGTTGAAATCGCTGTACGCTTAATACGGAAAAAAACTTTACAACTACTGCACACTCAATACGAAAAAAAGGAAATCGTTGTAATCGCTGTCCGTTGATTTTCAAAATAAACAAATATTTCAAATCGCTTTACGCTGAAAACGAAAAAATAATAGAAATCGTGGAAATCGCTGTAGGACGAATACGAAAAAAAATAATTGAAATCGCTGTACACTGAAAACGGAAGAATTTCGTTGAAATAGCAGTATGCTGAATACGAAAAAAATATCGTTGAAATCGCTGTAAGCTGAATACGAAAACAGGGTAATTGTTTTAAACGCTGTGCTTTGAATACAAAAAGAAGAGAAATCCTTCATATGCCTATACGCTAAATATGAAAGAAAATCGTTGAAATAGCTATACGCTGAATAAAAAGGATCGTTGAAATCGCTGTACGTTGAATACGAAAAAAAACGTTGAAATCGCTGTACTCTGAATAAGAAAAGGAGAGAAATTGTTGAAATTGTTTACGCTGAATACGAAAAAAAAAGATCTTTGAAAACGCTGTACGTTGAATACGAAAAATAGAAATCGTTGCAATCGCTGTACGCTGAATACGAAAAAAGAGAAATCGTTCAAATCGTTGTGCGCTGAATATGAAAAAAGAGAAATCGTTGAAATCGCTGTCCGCTGTATACGAAAAAAGTACAGATCGTTGAAAGAGCACGCAGAATATGAAAGAAAATCGTTGAAATAGCTGTACGCCGTATACGGAAAAATTACCTGTACGCTGAAAAAGAAATAAGAGAAATCGTTGACAGAGCTCGCAGAATATGAGAGAAAATCGTTGAAATAGCTGTACGCCCAACACGAAAAAATTTTTGAAATACCTGTACGCTGAACACGAAAAATTTCGTTGAAATCGCTGTAAGCTGAATACGAAAAAAGAGTAATTGTTTTAAACGCTGTCCTTTCAATACGAAAAGTAGAGAAATGCTTGATATGGCTATACGCTGAATTCAAAGAAAAACGTTTAAATAGCTGTACGCTGAATAAAAATAATCGTTGAAATCGCTGTACCAAGAATACGAAAAAAAACGTTGAAATCGCTGTACGCTGAATAAGAAAAAGAGAGAAATCGTTGGAATCGCTATACGCTGAAAACGAAAAAGAGAGAAATCGTTGATATAGCTGTACGTGGAATATGAAAAATAGAGAAATCGTTGAAATCGCTGAACGCTGAATACGAGAAAACGAGAAATAGTTGATATCACTGTAGGTTGGATACGAAAAAAAGGGAAAACTTTGTAATCGTTGTACGCTGAATACGAAAAAAGGAGAAATCGTTGAAATTGCTGTACGCTGAATAAGAAAAACAGAGTTAGATTAAATCGATGTACGCAGAATACGAAAAAAAGAGAAATCGTTGAAATCTCTATGCGGTGAGCATGAAAAAAGAGAAATCGTTGAAGTCGCTGTACGTTGAATAAAAAAAACAAATCGTTGAAATCGCTGTCCGGTGATCATAAAAAAGAGAAATCGTTGAAATCGCTGAACGTTGAATACGAAGAAAGAGAAATCGTTGCAATCGCAGTAAGTTGAATACGAAAATTAGAGAAATCGTTGATATCGCTTTCCGCTGATTACGAAAAAGAGAGAAATCGTTGAACTCGCTGTACGCTAATACGAAAAAAAGAGAAACCTTAGAAATCGCTGTACAATGAATACGAAAAGAAGAGAAATCGTTGAAACCGCTGTACGCTAAATACTAAAATGTCTTTGAAATTTCTATAGGCTGAATATGAAAAAAAGGGAAATCGTTGAAATCGCTGAATGCTAAATAAAAAAATAGAAATCGTTGAAATATCTGTACGCTCAATACCAAAGAAATCGCTGAAATCGCAGTACGTTGAATACGAGAAAAATTGTTGAAATCGCTGTACGCTGAATAGGAGGAAAATTCATTGAAATAGCTGCACGATAAATACGAAAAAAACGGTGAAATTGTTGTACGCTCAATACGAAAAAAATAGTTGATGTCGCTGTACGCTGAATAAGTAAAAATGGGAAATCCTTGAAATCGCTGTACGCTGAATACGAAAAAAAGAGAAGTTGAAATCGCTGTACGCTGAATAAAAAAAGATAATTAGATGAAATCGCTGTACGCAGAATACGAAAAAAGAGAAATCGTTGAAATCTCTGTGCGGTGAGCGTGAAGAAAAAGAAATCGTTGAAATCGCTGTACGTTGAATACGAAAAAAGAGAAATAGTTGAAATCGCTGTACGTGGAATATGAATAATTGAGAAATCGTTGAAATCGCTGAACGCTGAATACGAAAAAACGAGAAATCTTTGATTCCGCTGTGGGTTGGATACGAAAAAAAGGGAAAACTTTGTAATCTTTGTACGCTGAATACGAAAAAAAAGGAGAAATCGTTGATATCACTGTACGCTGAATAAGAAAAGAAGAGAATTAAATTAAATCGATGTACGTTGAATACGAAAAAAAAGAGAAATCGTTGAAATCTCTGTGCGGTGAGCATGAAAAAAGAGAAATCGTTGAAGTCGCTGTACGTTGATTAAAAAAACTGAAATCGTTGATATCGCTGTACGCTGAATACGAAAAATAGAGAAATAGTTGAAATCGCTTTACGCTTTATACGAAAAAAAGAGAAATCGTTGAAATCCCTGTACGCTAATGCAAATAAAATAAAAATCGTTCATATCGCTGTACACAGAATACGAAAAAAAATAGGAATCCCGGAAATCGCTGTAGGACGAATACGAAAAATAATCGTTGAAAACGCTGTACGCTGAATACGAAAAAAGTAGAAATCGTGGAAGTCGCTCCAGGTCCAATACGAAAAAAAACGTTGAAATCGCTGTACGCTGAAAAGGGATGAAATTCGTTGAAATAGCTGTACGCTGAATACGAAAAAATTTCGTTGAATTCGCTGTAATATGAATACGAAAAAAGGAGTAATTGTTCAAATCGCTGTGCTTTGTATACGGAAAAAAGAGAAATCGCTGAATATGAAAAAAAAATTCGTCGAAATAGCTGTACGCTAAAAAAATAATCGTTGAAATCGGTGTATGCTGAATACGAAAAAAAGTTGAATACGCTCTATGCTGAATACGATAAAAAGAGAATTCGTTGCAATCGCTGTAGGTCAAATACAAAAAAAGAATCGTTGAAATCGCTGTACACTGAATACGAAAGAAAGTCGTTGAAATAGCTGTACCCTGAATACGAAAAATATACCGTTGAAATCGCTGTAAACTGAATACGATTAAAAGACAAAACGTATTAATCTCTGTACTTTGAATACGAAAAAGAGAGAAATCGTTGAACTCGCTGTACGCAAATACGAAAAAAAGAAAAACCTTAGAAATCACTGTACAATGAATACGAAAAAAAAAAGAGAAATTGTTGAAACCTCTGTACGCTGAATAATAAAGTCTTTGAAATCACTATAGGCTGAATATGAAAAAAAGAGAAATCGTTGAAATCGCTGTATGCTAAATAATGAAAAATAGAAATCGTTGAAATATCTGTACGCTCAATACCAAAGAAATCGTTGAAATCGCAGTACGTTGAATTCGAGAAAAATCGTTGAAATCGCTGCACGCTGAATAGGAGGAAAATTCATTGAAATAGCTGCACGATGAATACGAAAAAAAACGGTGAAATATTTGTGCGCTCATTACGAAAAAAAAAGTTGAAGTCGCTGTACGCTGAATAAGAAAAAAAGAGAAATCCTTGAAATCGCTGTACGCTGAATACGAAAAAAAGAGAAGTTGAAATCGGTGTACGCTGAATAAGAAAAAAAGAGAATTAGATGAAATCGCTGTACGCAGTATACGAAAAAAGAGAAATCGTTGAAATCTCTGTGCGGTGAGCATGAAGAAAGAGAAATCGTTGAAATCGCTGTACGTTCAATACGAATAAAAGATACATAGTTGAAATCGCTGTACGTGGAATATGAAAAATTAAGAAATCGCTGAACGCTGAATACGAAAAAACGAGAAATCGTTGATATCGCTGTATGTTGGATACGAAAAAAAGGGAAAACCTTGTAATCGTTGTACACTGAATACGAAAAAAGGGGAAATCGTTGATATCGCTGTACGCTGAATAAGAAAAAAAGAGAATTAGATTAAATCGATGTACGCTGAATACGAAAAAGAGAGAAATCGTTGAAATGTCTGTGCGGTGAGCATGAAAAAAGAGAAATCGTTGAAGTCGCTGTACGTTGAATAAAAAAAGTGAAATCGTTGATATCGCTGTACGCTGAATACGAAAAATAGAGAAATAGTTCAAATCCCCTTACGCTGAATACGAAAAAAAGAGAAATCGTTGAAATCCCTGTACGCTAATACGAATAAAATGAAAATTGTTGATATCGCTATACAGAGAATAGGAAAAAAATTAGAAATCCTGGAAATCGCTGTACGACGAATACGAAAAATAATCGTTGAAAACGCTGTACGCTGAATAAGAAAAAAGTAGAAATCGTGGAAATCGCTCTAGGTCCAATACGAAAAAAACGTTGAAATCGCTGTACGCTGAAGACGGAAGAAATTCGTTGAAATAGCTGTACGCTGAAAACGAAAAATATTTCGTAGAATTCGCTATAAGATGAATACGAAAAAAGGAGTAATTGTTTAAATCGCTGTACGTGGAATATGAAAAAATTGAGAAATCGCTGAACGCTAAAAAAAAATTATCGTTGAAATTGCTGTACGCTGAATACGAAAAAAAGATAAATTGTTGAAATCGCTGTCCGTTCTATATGAAAAAAGAGACATCGTAGAAATCGGTTTACGCTGAGCACGAAAAAAGTGAAATCGTTGATATCCCTGTACGTAATACGAATTAAAGAGAAATAGTTCAAATCGCTGTACACAGAATACAAAAGAATATAGCAATTGTGGAAATCGCTGTAGGTCAAATACGAAAAAAAATCGTTTAAATCGCTGTACGCTGAAAACGGAAGAAATTCGTTGAAATAGCTGTAAGCTGAATACGAAAAAAGACTAATTGTTTTAACGCTGTGCTTTGAATACGAAAATAAGAGAAATCGCTAATATGACTATACGCTGAATATGCAAGAAAATCGTTAAAATAGCTGTACGCTGAAAAAAATAATCGTTGAAATCGCTGAACGCTGAATACGATAAAAAACGTTGAAATCGCTGTACCCTGAATACGAAAAAAGAGAAATCGTTGAAATCGCTGACCGTTGGATATGAAAAAAGAGAAATGGTTGAATTCCACATACGCTGAATAAAAGAAAAACAGAAATCGTTGAAATCGCCCTACACCGAAAACGAAAAAGAGAGATATCGTTGAAATCACTGTACGCTGAATACGAAAAAAGAGAAATTGTTGAAATCGCTGAAAGCTGAATACGAAAAAAAGAGAAGTCGTTGAAATCGCTGTTCGCTGAATACGAAATAAAGAGAAATCCGTGAAATCGCTGAGCGCTGAACAGGTAAAAAATGAAATCGTTAAAAAAGCTGCACGTAGAATAATTATGAGAAAAAGACAAATCGATGAAATCGCTGTACGTTGAATAGGAAAAAGGGACAAATCGTTGAAATCATTGTACGCTGAATAAGAAAATAAAGAGAAATCTTTGAAATCGCTGTACGCCGTATATGAAAAATAGAAATCGTTGAAATCGCTGTACGCTGAATAGGAAAAAAGAGAAGACGTTGAAATCGCTGTGCGCTGAATATAAAAAATGAGAAATCGTTGAAATCGCTGTACCCTGAATACGAAAAAAAAATCGTTGAAAGAGCACGCAGAATATGAAAGGAAATCGTTGAAATAACTGTACGCTGAATACGGAAAAGTTTATTTGAAATACCTGTACGCTGAACACGAAAAGAAAAGAAATCGTTGAATAAGCTCGCAGAATATGAAAGAAAATCGTTGATATATCTGTACGGTCAATACGTAAAATTATCTTTGAAATACCTGTACGCTGAAAACGAAAAATTTCGTTGAAATCGTTGTACGCTCAATTCGAAAACAGATAAATCGTTGAAATCGCTGTCCGTTGGATATGAAAAAAAGAGAAATCGTTGAAATCACTATACGCTGAATAAAAGAAAAGCAGAAATCGTTGAAATCGCTCCACACCGAAAACGAAAAAGAGAGAAATAGTTGAAATCACTGTACGTTGAATACGAAAAAAGAGAAATAGTTGAAATCGCTGAAAGCTGAATACGAAAAAAAGAGAAGTCGTTGAAATCGCTGTTCGCTGAATACAAAATAAAGAGCAATCCATGAAATCGCTCAGCGCTGAACACGAAAAAATGAAATCGTTAAAAAAGCTGTACATAGAATAATTATGAGAAAAAGACAAATCGATGAAATCGCTGTACGTTGAATAGTTAAAAGGGACAAATCATTGAAATCATTGTACGCTGAATAAGAAAAAAAAGAGAAGTCTTTGAAATCGCTGTACGCAGAATATGAAAAAAGAGAAGTCGTTGAAATCGCTGTGCGCTGAATATAAAAAAGAGAAATCGTTGAAATCGCTGTACCATGAATACGAAAAAAAACAAATCGTTGAAAGAGCACGCAGAAAATGAAAGAAAATCGTTGAAATAACTGTACGCTGAATACGGAATAATTTATTTGAAATACATGTACGCTGAACACGAAAAGAAAAGAAATCGTTGAATAAGCTCGCAGAATATGACAGAAAATCGTTGATATATCTGTACGCTCAATACGTAAAAATATCTTTGAAATACCTGTACGCTGAAAACGAAAAATTTCGTTGAAATCGTTGTACGCTCAATTCGAAAACAGATAAATCGTTGAAATCGCTGTACGCTGAATACGAAAAAAGTCGTTGAAATATCTGTACGCTGAATACGAAAGAAAATCGTTGAATACGTTCTACGCTGAATACGATAAAAAGAGAAATCGATGCAATCGCTTTAGGACGAATACAAAAAAAGAATCGTTGAAATCGCTGTACACTGAATACGAAAGAAAATCGTTGAAATAGCTGTACCCAGAATACGAAAAAAATACCGTTGAAATCGCTGTAAACTGAACACGAATAAAAGAGAAATCGTATTAATCGCTGTACTTTGAATACGAAAAGAAGAGAAATCGTTGAAATCGCCTTACGCTGAATACGAAAAAAATAGAAATCGTTGACATCGTTGTACGCTGAATACGAAAAATAGAATTCGTTGAATAACTGTAAACTGAATACAAAAAAGAGAAATCGTTGAAATCGCTGTACGCTGAATACGGGAAACAGAAATATCGTTCAAATCGCTATACGCTGAATTAGAAAAAATATCGTTGAATTCACTGTACGCTGAATACAAAATAAGTATCTTTGAAATCGCTGTAAGCTCAATACGAAAAAAAGAGAAATCGTTTTAATCACTGTACTTTGAATACGAAAAAAAGGGAAATCATTGACATCGCTTTACGCTGAATACGAAAAAAGAAAAATCTTGAATTCGCTGTACGCTAATACGAACAAAAAAGATACCGATTAAATCGCTGTACACAGAATAAGAAAAAAAGAGATATTGACGAAATCGATGTAGGATCAGTACGAAAATTGGAAATCGTTGAATAGCTGTACGCTGAATACGATAAAAACGGTGAAATAGTTGTACGCTGAATAAAAACAAATTGTTGAAGTCGCTGTACGCTGAATACGAAAAAAACAGAAATACTTGAAATTGCTGTACGCTGAATACGAAAAAAAGAAATTGAAATAATTCAAAACGCTGTAGGTTGAATACGGAAAAAAAATTATCCTTGAAATCGCTGTACTCTGAATTCAAAAATGTGTGTTTGAAATAGCTATACGTTGAATAAGAAATAAAGAGGAATCGTTGAAATCGCTGTACGCTGAATAGGAAGAAAAGAGTATTCATTGCAATCGTTGCACGCAGAATGGGAATGAATGGTTGAAATAACTGTACGTTGAACACGATAAAAAAGAGAAATCGTTGAAATACCTGTACGTTGAATATGAAAATAAGACAAATCGCTGAAATCGCTGTACACTGAATACGAGAAATAATAGTTGAAATAGCGATACGCTGTATACGAAAAAACGAGAAATCGTTGAAATCGCTGTACGTTGAATACGAAAAATAGAGAAAACTTTGAAATCGCTTTACGATGAATATGAAAAAAAGAGAAATTTTTGAAATCCCTGTACGCTGAATAAGAAAAAACGAGAAATCGTTGAAATCGCTGTACGTTGAATAAGAAAAATACAGAAATCGTTGAAAACGCTTTACGCTGAATACGAAAATGAGAGAAATCATTGAAATCCCTGTACGCTAATACGAATAAAATAGAAATCGTTGATATCGCTGTACACAGAATACGAAAAAAAAAATAGAAATCGTGGAAAACGCTGTAGGACGATTACGAAAAAATTTCGTTGAAATCGCTGTGCGCTGAAAACGGGAAAAAAATAGAAATCGTGGAAATCGCTGTAGGTCGAATACGAAATAAAATCGTTGAAATCGCTGTACGCTGAAAACGGAAGAAATTCGTTGTAGGAGCTGCACGCTGAATACGAAAAGAAATGTAATTGTTTTAATCGCTGTGCTTTGAATACGAAAAAAAGAGAAATCGTTGAAATGGCTATACGCTGAATATGAAACAAAATCGTAGAAATAGCTGTACGCTAAAAAAATAATCGTTGAAATCGCTGTACTCTGAGTCCAAAAAAGAAACTTTGAAATCGCTGTACGCTGAATACGAAAAAAAGAGAAATCGTTGAAATCGCTGTCCGTTCAATATGAAAAAAGAGAAATCTTTAAAATCGCTATACGCTCAATAAGAAAAAAAGAGAAATCGTTGAAATCCCTGTACGCTGAATACGAAAAAAATAGAGAAACCGTTCAAGTCCTGTTCGCTGAACACGAAAAAAGAGAAATCGTTGAAATTGCTTTACGTTGAATACGAAAAAAGAGAAATCGTTGAAACCGCTGTGCACCGGATACGAAAGGGGAGAAATCGTTGAAATCCCTGTACGTTTAATTCGAAAAAAGAGGAATCGTTGAAATCGCTGAGAGCTGAATACGGAAAAAAGAGAATTGGTTTAAATCGCTGTACACACGATACGAGAAAAAGAGAAATCGGTGAAATCGCTGTACGCTGAATAAGAAAACAAGAGAAATCTTTGAAATCGCTGTACGTTGAACACGAAAAAACAGAAATCGTTGTAATCACTGTATACTGAATAAGAATAAAAGAGAAATCGTTGAAATCGCTGTACGCTGAATACAAAAAAAAAAGAAATCGTTGAAATCGCTGTACGCTGAATAAGAAAACAAGAGAAATCTTTGAAATCGCTTACGTTGAACACGAAAAAACAGAAATCGTTGTAATCGCTGTATACTGAATAAGAATAAAAGAGAAATCGTTGAAATCGCTGTACGCTGAATACGAAAAAAAAGAAATCGTTGAAATCGCTGTACGTTGGATACGATAAACAAGAGAAATCTTTGAAATAGCTCTACGTTGAATACGAAAAGAAGACAAATCGCTGAAATGGCTGTACACTGAATACGAGAAATAATAGTTGAAATAGCGATACGCTGAATACGAAAAAACGAGAAATCGTTGAAATCGCTGAACGTTGAATACGAAAAATAGAGAAATCGTTGAAATTGTTTTACGCTGAATACGAAAATAAGAGAAAACATTGAAATCCCTGTATGCTAATTCCAATAAAATAGAAATCGTTGATATCGCTGTACACAGAATACGAAAAAAAAATAGAGATCGAGGAAATCGCTGTAGGACGAATACGAAAAAAAATAGTTGAAATCGCTGTGCGCTGAATACGGAAAAAAAATTTGAAATCGTGGAAATCGCTGTAGGTCGAATACGAAATAAAATCGTTGAAATCGCTGTACGCTGACAGCGGAAGAAATTAGTTGAAGTAGCTGTACGATGAATACGAAAAGAAATGTAATTGTTTTAATCGCTGTGCTTTGAATACAAAAAAAAGAGAAATCGTTGAAATGGCTATACGCTGAATATGAAACAAAATCGTTGAAATAGTTGTACGCTAAAAAAAATAGTCGTTGAAATCGCCTTACTCTGAATCCAAAAAAAAAAAAAACTTTGAAATCGCTGTACGCTGAATACGAAAAAAAAAAGAGAAATCGTTGCAATCGCTGTCCCTTGAATATGAAAAATGAGAAATCTCTGAAATCGCTATACGCCCAATAAGAAAATAAGAAATGTCGTTGAAATCGCTGTACGCTGAATACGAAAAAAAGAGAAACCGTTCAAGTCCTGTTCGCTGAAAACGAAAAAAGAGAAATCGTTTGAAATCGCTGTACGTTGAATACGAAAAAAGAGAAATCGTTGAAACCGCTGTACACCGGATACGAAAAGGGAGAAATCGTTGAAATCCCTGTACGTTGAATAGGAAAAAAAGAGAAATCGTTGAAATCGCTGAAATCTGAATACGGAGAAAGAAGAATAGGTTTAAAACGCTGTACACACAATACGAGTCCACAACTGTGGAGTAACGATTAGCGAGTCTAGCCGTGAAACCAGGTGGCCCGGGTTCGATTCTCGGTCGGGGCAAGTTACTTGGTTGAGGTTATTTCCGGGGTTTTCCCTCAACCCAATATGAGCAAATGCTGGGTAACTTTCGGTGTTGGACCCCGGACTCATTTCACCGGCATTAGCACCTTCATCTCATTCAGACACTAAATAACCTAAGCTGTTGATAAAGCGTCGTAAAATAATCTACCCCACAATACGAGAATAAGAGAAATCGTTGAAATCGCTGTACGCTGAATAAGAAAACAAGAGAAATCTTTGAAATCGTTGTACGTTGAATACGAAAAAACAGAAATCGTTGTAATCGCTGTATACTGAATATGAATAAAAGAGAAATCGTTGATATCGCTGTACGCTGAATACGAAAAAAAAAGAAATCGTTGAAATCGCTGTACGTTGAATACGATAAACAAGATAAATCGTTGAAATAGCTGTACGTTGAATACGAAAAGAAGACAAATCGCAGAAATCGCTGTACACTGAATACGAAAAGAAAAGGTTTGATATCGCTATACGCTGAATATGAAAAAATGAGAAATCGTTGAAATCTCTGTACGTTCAATACGAAAAAAGAGAAATCGTTGAAATACCTGTACGCTGAATACCAAGAAATATAACACCGTAGAAATCGCAGTACGTTGAATACGAAAAAAATACCATTGAAATTGCTGTACGCTGAATACGAAAAAACGTGAATTCATTGCAATCGCTGTACGCTGAATAGGAAAAAATGGTTGAAATAGCTGTACGTTGAATACGAAAACAGACAAATCGTTGAAATATCTGTACGTTCAATACGAATAAAAGAGAAACCGTTGAAATCGCTGTACACAGAATACGAAAAATATAATTGAATTAACGGTACGCTGAATACGAAAAAAAGAGAAATCGTTGAAATAGCTGTACGCCGAATACCAAAACAAACAAAAAAAACACCGTAGCAATCGCTGTACGCTGAATAAGAAAGAAAAAAATACCGTTGAAATC